>NC_137039.1:23358997-23581497 GCF_032717465.1 Coenobita brevimanus | reverse complement strand
TCATAGTGACATACCTAAGTTTCTGTTAATAGTTCATCCACTTTAATTTGGTGATTTTCACCTTCTTCAACTTATTTTGCATAGCGCACGGGCATAATAAGACGATACTACGGCAATACATCATTTTCCATGGCACTTCCTCATGACTACCATCATATTTTAGTGTTAATCTCTTGCAACATCTTAGCAGTCAAGATCGTGAGATGGCAGTTAAGCTACATTAAAGTGGACATCATTTACAAAAGTTTTTACATGTAATATATACTGACAACTGCAAGTTAGAATACTCACTTACAGCCTTCACATATTGTATTTAAAATTTCTCTTAAATAATGTTCATATGTTTTATAAATGTATAACATACTGTACAGGCATTGACCAGATACTTATTATCAGCAGTGTTGGCCATACTGATATTTACTTACTAACACCTTTTTGGTGGTAAGTCGTGGCAACCATCTTGTACTCACTTGCTGTAGTGCTGCCTGTTTCATCCTTCACCTTTATCATTATACTTTTTTCTGCCCTCCTTTCATCCTGCTTCTGCCTTTCCCTGTCACCTTTTGTTGCACTTCTCGTGGCAATACACTGACTGACAAGCCTAATAGTTTCCTGTTATCCAGGAAATCATTTAGAATTCTGTGTGATATCCATATAACCCCAAAATGGGATGAAGTGGAACCTACGATGGTGCCCCTGTTAGCTGGGTGGAGAGACGCAAATGTGGCATCCATCCAAGAACCAAACCTCCACACTTTTTCTCTATGCCTTGCTGTGGCAAGGTGCTGTCAACCACAAGGGAAAATCAGTTCACTGAATTGAATGTCCCAGCAGGGTGGTTGCTGCTAGCGATTAATGGGTCTGCTTGGCCAGACAGACTGGGGGTGATCAACAACAAAGACGACGACAACTAGCTCCTTTTTTACCTATTTATATGTATCGGTACTCTCTTTTCACACCACACAATAATGTACTGTACCTGTGTAGTTAAGTCAAGGTTATCATTGCAAAAATGAAGTATGACAATATTTATTAATACAATACAAACATGTTTTTGGCATATAAAATACCGTATACCACCCAAGCAATCCATGCTACATTGTAATATCCGTGCAAGAGGACACTACTTAGATACATAAAAATCTCTTATGTCATCTGTTACTGTAACAAGGTGCAGCAGTAACTGTCAGGAAGTTCAAGAAGTGGCCTGTTGTCTGAAAGGGCTCAGTATTATTCCAAGCTGGAGCAGGGAACAGTTTGATTGCTTAAATTTCATTAAAATAGCTTTACTGACCTTCCACAAGACCTATTAACGTGTTCTAAAAGCACCTCCACTAATACTATCTGTTCTGAATAACAGAGCCCTTGTATGTATTCAAAGGGGATGGTGAGTATTGATGCCAAAGTGGTGATGGTGTACATAAAGGTGTGAGACAGATACAAAGACTACTGGGCCTTACCATATGAGTTATCAAGTCAGTGCCCAATGTCAGACACATTTATTAACTTGTACACTTGTAATATGTACTAATAACAGAAAAAGGCCCACAGACTTGGTAAGTACACTGTACTGCTGATACTCTGTTTCGTTTGTTTCGTTTCGTTTTTGAAGGCTCCAACATGCTTGCATGCGTTGGCCTTGGTCACCTAATGGAGGCTCTTTATGCTGCATGATCTATGGCAGCCTCCCTTTTCAGTCCCTTAACTCTGAGGTCACAATGACCTCATCCCACTTTTCTCGGCCTACCCCTCGCAGTCCCACCCCCAATATTAACACTTCTCACCTCCTGCACCCAATTATCATCCCCCATCCTCTCCACATGCCCAAACCATCTCAATCTACCTCTCCTCATCACAACACCAATACACTCCAGTCCCATCCTACCTTTCAACCCTTCCATCGTAAACCCAGCCCCCCCAGGCTTTGCACGCAGGGATGCACTGCACATCCACCTAATTATTGTCATTTCTGTATGTTTGAGCCTGCGAATATCCTCTTCCTTTATTGCCCAGACCTCACTACCATATAGCATCACACTTCTAACACATGCTGCATACAAAGACCCCTTAGCACATAGGGAGAGTCCTCTCAATGTCAGGAGAGGCAACAGCTCCCTGAACTTCTTCCAACCACTTTTCACCCTAGCCACAGAGCTAGCTCCAGCCCCACCTCCGGCACATAACATGTCTCCCACGTAACAAAACTCTCCCAGTCACTCAAGAGACTCACCAGCAAGTTCAATCCTTTCATGCCTGACAATCCACCTGCTCTCCCCGACATGCCACACACATAAAATCAGCATTATCTCGCAGTCTCCCTCTGATACCACTACATCTCTTGGGCACACATTTATCACAAACACTGCTCAAGATGGAATTACTTCCCACGCCCTTGCGGCAAACTGCACATGGCCACTCTTCCTTGTCTTTGACAATACTGCCACCAACCCTAGATATCATCACTTTTGTTTTATCTGCATTTACCCTTAAGCCCCTGTGCCCCATACCATCTCTCCACTTTCGAAATCTCTCCAGAATCAGTAAAAAAGAAAGTCCTTTAAGTATACCCAACAACGTAACCCTACTATGTATATGAATGTTGCTACAGTAGTACAAGTAATCCTCACTATAAGCTAGAGAAATGTGTCAGGATATCACAATTTTCTTTGCACAGCTGGAACCGTATATTTTGAGAAAGTGGCAAATCAGTTATACAGGCAGAAGTGAAGTTTTCATTTGCAGTTTTTCTGTAATTTCCTGTAGAGTTAATGGGAAAAAAAAGTAGAGATTTCTTAGCTTGAGGTCTAGCTGTACTCTGCATGTCTATTGTTATATTAGGTAAAATTTAATAATGGCAGCACTGAATGTACATGATTTATAAAAACCATGAAGAACTAAGTTGCCAAGATATATCATTTTATCTCAGCCATACCAAAAATGATCTTTAGATACAAAGAGAGAGAGAAAAAAAAGAAAACTAAGATCAACTTGTTACAGTTCCGTACTTATTATTAACCGGCTTTCTTTACTGTATATAAATCATGGAAATCCTCCAAGACATCACAGACTCCTCCATACAACTAATATGACACAGGCATCTTGGGGGAAATGTCAAATAAACTTCATGGATATTAGTGGAACTTTAATAAACTCATCGTCATCATCATCCAATCCTGTGTTGCCCCATGAGGAACGTAGGAGCCTGGGACTAGGCAAGTTGGTGCTGACATTTATGATGAGAGTGACCAGCCTCACTCGTCCCTGAGTGGCAGTACATGAGCAGTAAACTCCAACCATCCCTTGGATATAAACCTTCACCAGCTCAATCCGATTGAAGCGCTGTAATTAACCACTAAACCACCAGGCGGCAAAATTTGGTTATATGGTTACCACCTAGCATAGTAAATGGTTTCCTGGTGTACAGGAAGCCATTTAGCTTTCACCCATTGTAGAGTTATCCATAGGCAGAAGTAAGAGGAAAGAATGAAGGAAAGAAAGACAGAAGAGGGAGTGTAAAGTCACCTGTAGGGAGAAGGATGAGGAAAGAATGAAGGAAAGAAAGACAGGAGAGGATGGAAGGATTAAGGCCGGCCACATATAACAAAGACTGTATGATTCAGGCAGTCCTCATTACATCTTTAAGTCAGGGATACACTCCACAATATTGCAGCTATTTCCATATAACTTATACTGAGGGATACACTCCACAATATTGCAGCTATTTCCATATAACTTATACTGTAAACTGGGTGTTTTGGTTGTAGTTGTAGTTACAACCCCAGACTCATCAGCATGTGAAACCAGTGGGTTGCAGGCTGAAGTTATCCCTCTCCTGCAGCTCATCCTCCTTCATTCAGGGGGATAGGGAGGGAGTTGAGGGATGTTTATATAACTGGGCAACTCCACCATCCAGTTATATTGGTGCCACCACACAAAGGCATCCCACTCCAGCACATGGGTACCCTTGTAAATTAGCTTTATAAGTGAAAATGGAACTTTAAATACATGATTTCTCTGCAGTTTCCTTTGCAGTCTGTTATTTTATGTATGATACACTATACAGCTAGAATTAAGTAGTAAAATACAGTATACAGCTTACTTGCACATAGTATCAGAAAGTACTTGAATGTAATCAAAGATCAAACCCTACAAATGTACCTCTCTCTCTCTTAATGTTCCAGGTACAGCAGACTTTCGATTTGTGCAACTAATGTGTTGATTAAGCTCTTTGAATCAATGGAAACAATGTTAGTGGACTGTTGCACCCATTAAATGTGTTCCCCAAATCTTTAGCCTGACCTCCACACTCAAACTAAAAGCAATATTTGACCACGATGTGCTTACTGATATACTTTTGAAATATATACTTACTGTACAGTACTAAACATAAGTAAAACACATAAGACAGTAACATTAATGAGGTTTATAGCAAATAATACTGTAATGGGAGTTGGTTTAACTACCACAAAGACAGCTTCCATCACTACCAGTACCTGCAATCACTACTACTATTAGCTACAATCACTTCCATTATTACAGTTACTGTCGTTACCAATAACACTGTACAGCTACCATCACTAACACTACCACCATTACTACTGTACAGCTACCATTACTACCACTGCCATATCTCAATTTCCATCACAACATCAATTTGTGTCTGTGGTGACTGTGCTGTATGTTGTGAATGGGTGACATTTGGGTCATTGTGTTAATGGAAAAAGTTTAATTGGTATCTGCCTAAGGTGAGGATCATCTGTATCTACATCTCCTTCAGTACAATAGCCACTTTTATTATACTACTGCCACTACTGTACTGATGGTAGGTGGGGGCACCCGTCATCCACTTACTCAATGTAGGGTGATGCCATATCAGCTCTGCACAGAGTGACAAGCCAAATGGTTTCCTGTACCCAGGAAACCATTTACTACGCTGGGTGGTAACCATATAACCGGGGTTTCTGGCTGGGTTAAGTGTCCCCCAGATTCCCCTATCCAAAATCACTTAATCGTGGCAGATGTTTCAGAGAGCCTCGGAGGGCCCAATACTGCCCAGGGCCCCAACCAAATGGGCAGACTCGTGTGGCCATGTGGATTGTGAGAGGTGTGAATGAGGAGAGCAAGAGGGTGGAAGTGGCAAATGTGTTCAAGAGTGCGAGATATGCCGTGATGGTATTGTGTGAAACGAAGATGAAAGGGTGCAAAGTGGGGGAGTGGGAGGGTGTGAAATGTGAAAGATTGGGAATGAATGGGAGAGGAAGATGCAAGGAAGGAGTTGCTTTGTTGATGAAGGAGGTATGGCAGAGTGGAATGAGAGACTACAAATGTGTCAACTCGAGGTGTATGTATGTCAAGTGCAAGTTTGAGAAGGTGAAAGTGGCAGTGATTGTAGCGTATGCACCATGTGAGGACAGGAGTGAGAAAGACAGGTTTTGGGATGAGCTGGGTGAAATAGTGGGAGAAATGCCCAGGAGCTATAAAGAGATCATGACGGGGGATATGAATGGAAGAGTAGGCACTGGTCCAGAGGATGACCTAATGGGTTGTTATGGAGTACCAGGAGAAAATGATAATGGGAATCGACTAGAGGATATGTGTCAGGAGAGGAGATTGTGCATTTGTAATTCGTATTTCAAACACAAAGATGCTCATAGATATACATGGTATTGAGGAGATGGGGATCGTGTTGAAAGAAGCCTGATTGATTACGTGCTCGTAGAGAGGTCAACGATGGGAATGGTTGCTGATACAGGGGCTGTGAGAGGATGATGTGGAGGTTTGTCAGATCATATTTATTGTGGTATGCAAGATCAAACTGAGAGGAGTGAGGTGGATCAAGGGAGAGATGAGCAGTCAGGGTGAAAGACTGAATGTTGAGAGGCTGAGGATCAAAGAAGTGGCAGATGATTACAGGACCAAAGTAGAGGACGAGTTAGATTCAGTGAACTGGAATGAATTGGATCTGGACAGCCTGTGGAATGCATATAGGGATTGCTTAGTTAGGAATGCTAAAGAGGTGTGTGGTGTGGCAAGAGTATCAACAAAAAAGAAGGGTACAGCATGGTGGGATGAGAAGGTTAAGAGAACGGCTGAGGGAAAGAGGAAGAAGTGGCTAAAGTGGTTACAGGATAGAGGTTCAGTTGAAGTAAGAACTGAGTATATCGAGAGCAAGAAGCACGGAAAGAGACTAGTGAAGAGGAAAAAGGAGGAGGTAAATGATGATCTGGGAAGAAAAATGAATGCGAACTACTCTGAAAATAGGAAGTTATTCTGGAAAGAGGTGCGGAAATGTAGAAGTGTAAGTGGAAAGAAATGTGACAGTGTGAAGGTTGCAGGTGGTAGGTCACTAACCCATGGAGATGAAGTAAGGACCAGCTGGAAAGAATATTTTGAAAGCCTGATGAATGGGACTAGAGAGGGCAGAGCGGCTGTAAACATGATTGGTTTTGGGGTTGTGCAGAGAAGGAATGCAATGCCAGGAGACGTGACACTCGCACAGGTGAAGAGGGCTGTGAAATGGCTGAAAAATGGGAAAGCAGCTGGGGTTGATGGGGTGTATGCAGAGATACTTAAGTGTAGTGGAGAGATTGGAATGAAGTGCTTGTTGGGAGATATGTAAGAAGGCATGGATGAGTGAAACTGTGCCTGCAGAGTGAAAAAAGGCTGTGATTGTACCCCTTTACAAAAATAAAGGTGAGCAAAGTGAGAGCAAGAATTATCGTGGCATAAGTTTATTGAGTGTGGTAGGGAAGGTATATGGAAGAATTATTATAAAGTAAGAGATATATCAGAAGTCCCAGTGAGTGATGAACAGGGTGGCTTTAGGAGTGGCAGAGGACGTGTGGATCAAGTATTTGCAGTGAGACAGATAGCAGAGAAGGCTTGTGAGAAGGACCAAAAGGTGGATCTGGGAAAAGCATAAGACAAAGTAGACAGAGAGGGATTGTGTTTAGTTTTGCGCATGTATGGTGTAGATGGTAAGCTGCTAGGTGCTGTCAAGAGTTTTTATGATGCTAGCGAAGCATATGTAAGGGTTAATGGGCATCTAAGTGAATGGTTCACAATCGGTGTAGGCGTGCGACAAGATTGTGTGATGTCCCCATGGTTGTTCATTGTATATATGGATGGGATGATGAGAGAAGTGAAAACACAAGTAATGGAGAGAGGGATGGCGTTGGTATTGAATGATGATGGATGGAATATCTCAAGTTTGTTGTATGCTGATGATGCAGAACTGCTTGCAAGTACCAGACAAGAACTCGGTAGACTAGTGCAGAGTTTTGCTGATGTCTGTGACTGTCGTGCCTTGATGGTAAATGTAGAGAAAAGTAAAGTGATGGTTATTGAGAGAGAAGGGGACTCCCAATGTGATGTCACAGTGAATGGAGAGAGACTGGAATTGGTGTGAGAGAGTTCAAATACTTGGGTACAGTGATAGAAATGAGAGGAAAATGTGCAAAAGAAGTTGAGAGCAGAGTGACACAAGGAAGAAAGTTAGCTGATGCAATGAAGGTCTTGATAAGAAACGAGGCTTGAGTGTTGCAGCTGCAGGAGGCTTACACGAGGGAGTGTTAGTGCCAACTCTAACATGTGAGTGTGAGACTATGGTGTGGCATGAAAATGAAAAGAGTAAGAGCAGTGGAGATGGGACTGTTGAGGAATGTATGTGGAGTACAGAGGGTGGATAGGATATGAAATAGTGTGATTCGTGAAAGGTGTGGAGTGAGGAAGTCGGTGGACACCAGAATCGAAGAGAGTGTCCTGAAATGGTATGGTGATGTGGAAAGAATGGATAACAATAAAGTGGTGAAGAAGGTATACCTGAGCGAATTTGAAGGGGGGAGGAGGCGAGGTAGGCCAAGGAGAAGGTGGAGAGATATGGTGGATGAGTGTTTGAGGAAGAGAGGTTTGGAAGTCGGTGAGGCTAGGGAACTGACAAGAGATCGAGCTGGCTGGATGAATGTTGTGAGGAGAAATGCATGATCAGGGATTTTGGCACCCCTTGTGAGCATGGCAGCGTCTGGATTGACTTATTGGATACGTTTGTGTGAAGCTGCAGAATGTGGTGAATGTTTTTTTGGCGTATCCGGTAGAGCCAGGATTCCGGGGGCTTGAAAATGAGTGAATGGAACTGTGGCCTATTTGGATTGGGCAAGTTTGTGCTGTCTGGACATCGCTACTCCTCACCCTGCCCTTGGGTGGGAAAGGAGGTCCGGATGATGATGATGATGATGATACTGTACTGTACTATAGTGCCTTCTATTAGTTAATGGTTTAACCCCCTTTATTCCTATGATGCAGCTGTTTTGTATGGTAATGTACTTTTCCATCTCCAGATAATTTTATTCATCTTCGAATAAACTTTTCAAGCTTGAAGGATATAGCTTTCATTATCCCACCAAATAAGTATTGCCTGAGTTGCATGAAACTGTCTGGACGTAGCAAGAATGAACCAATAAAATGCTTCACCAAATTTAAGGGATTATTGAAGGCTGCATTTAACCCCTCTGGCATGAAATGTCTCTCATAGGTGAAATATACAGTAATCATCTACCGACTGCAAGAGTATCCTGACAAAGTGTGCCTCATGCTAAAGGAATTAAATAACCAATTATTTAAGCATACTTTGCTTTATTAACTTCTTGATAACATCGGTTTTTACTGCAATACAGAATCACTAATAATCAGTTAGTACACTTCTCTACTTAGATATACAGTGCATTACTAATTTTAAATACTTTAAGGCAGAGCCACGATTCCATTTAGAAAACTCTCAGTTTCATACATTAATGTGCTCCACTGTAACTGGCAGTGTCACCACTGATCTGGTGGTTAGAATGCTCCAGCTAGAGTGGCAGCCCACCATATGCATGAATTTGATTCCCAAATGGCGACTGGAAGGTTTTCAATCATGTAATCCCACCAAGACAGAACTGCAAAAGACTACAGCAGCCTTGGTCAATTACACCTCAAAGAGGGTGATTTGGGACTGTGGCATTTGCCATTGTTTTACTCTCTGATGGTTCTCAGGTTCATCTGTACATAAAAGTAAAATCTGAATACTGAATAAGAAAAAAATGTGAGAAAAAAATCTGGTATGATGGGAGGGGAATACACTACTGGCTGTCCTTATTATAAGTCAGGTGTGTATTCCATACTGTCACAAATTTTTCCGTATTACTTGTGCTGTTCACCGGGGGGAACTGCTAAATGAGCATTATATAAAGCAGTAACTTTTTAATAAGTAAAGAAAAAAAAAAAAGTGACTTATAACAAGGACATAACTGTGTGGCGAGTTATTATGGTTTTGCTAGGTAATTCCAGTGGTAACACCACAGCCATGTAGAGGAGCTGACTTTGTAGGTTCTCATGGTTACAGCTCAAAGGACAGCAAGAATGAACCCTTCCATTCCAAGTGTGGCAAACTACATATTCATTCATTCATCATCTAATCCTGTGTTTCCCCATGAGCAGCGTAGGAAACCGGGGCTAGGCAAGTTGGCCCTGACATGTTAAGACAAGAGTGACCAGCCTCACTCATCCCTGAGTGGCATTATGTGAGCAATAAACCCCAACCACCCCTTGGATACCAGCCCAGGCTCAATCTGACTACAGCACCTTAATTACCCACTAAACCACTAGGCATCATAATTTGATTATACTGTATGGTTACCACCCAGCGTAGCAAATGGTTTCCTGATGTACAGGAAACCATTTGGCTTGTCATGAAGGAATATCTGTGAGGAGAGGGTTGTGTATCTTGTTACTGGCTATGTTTGTGATTCTGAAGTCTGTACATATCACAGGCATGAATCAACAGGGCATAACATATGCCAGTACAGCAAACCCTCAATATACAGAACCCTCTTTAAACGAATTTCGGTTTTAACGCCTTCCTTGAGGTGGCTGAACGTTATATTCATTTAACAAACTTTCAATTGGTAAAAGAATAGACGTGCGGGAAACACCGACCAGTGTGGCATCCCCCCCCTTCCCCTCCCCCCACACACTGCCACATCAGTCTCTGGGTGACCAGCATCATGAAAGGAGCCGTAAATAGAGCATTTATTGAGAAAACGAACCATTTTGACCTGGTTGTATGTTATTGTGTACAACTGCACAGTCAAATGACACTCTATATTGAACAATCTTTGTTTGATAACAGCCATGACACCTAGGAAATTACTGAATAACACGGTGTTCAGCTTTAACAAACTATTGGCTTTAATGTCAAGGGTCTGGTACCAATTAGTTTGTTATATCAAGGGTGTACTGTGTATGAAAGTGGATAATGTCATCACCTGCTTAAAATGTCAGCTGAAACTATGCTTCAAATTTAGGTTTAGGGATACCCAATCAAGAGGTGAGTGCCATATCTGAGCTGATGGTACTCCCATCACCCTCAGTCAATTATCCATTGTTTCAGAGCACTGGGTAAAATACAGAAACATGAAAAAGATTCTATGAAAATACAAGCTACCAACATAGTAACTAGTTACATGGCCCATCACATTTTCACCCATAATCCAAGTCATCACATGTTTCATTCACTTATGTGCATCTGCAGGATGTTATCTATATTAAACCCTGAACCCTTGAACATGGTGGTCTTTTTGCAGTTTATATATGCTGGTACCAGATTACTTTATTCAGTTCAAGAGAGTAGAGAACAGTTTAATGAAGGCAATATCTAACCTCAGCTGTTTAAAAAGTTTACCCCAAAGTGGAAGGTAGCATGAATAAAAGGAAAAATGTCACTTGACAAGGGATTATGAATTATGGTACTCAACTGAGTACACTACAGTACTGGAAGACCAGTGGTGCTAATGCCAGATGTCCTCAACTGAGCCAGTGCGTGAATCATGTTTCGTACCCTTGTAGATTTCATTCACCTGAGTTATGCCTAAAAAATGCTGAAACTTATTCCCTTTCTCACTCTCGAAATTTGATGTGGAGATCGGTGTGTGCTGGGGAATATGGAACCCATTGCCTGGTACCACCTCCTAAAAAATGGCCCATGTGTACTGTATTATGAATTCAGTGCTTGGAGTTACATCAGGCTAACATTATATACGGTAAATGAAAAATGAGGGTGTGGATAGTGTAGTAGCAAAGCTAATGATGAGTATGTACCGTACTTAACAAAATGCAGTGGTGGTGGCTTTTGTGAGGTCTGCCACTAACCACCCTCAGAATACACAGACCGTGAATGCGGATGTGCATTTCACATACACTGTACTCAGTTTTGGAGCTAACTGTATGTTAACTGTTTGACTTAACTGCATTTTCAATGGTGACATTATTCTTTAACAGTTTTGCTATATACGGTACTGTGGTGAAAGTTTTCTCTCTCAGCCATCCAGAAATTTGAACCATAAACAGCATTCAGGACAACTGACAAGATAAAATGCTTGCACTTAAGGAGCTATGAAATCTGTGGTACCCTACTGAACCATCCTAACACTGAAGATCAAAAATTCTGCCATATTTACTTGAAATAATCACAAACACCCCATAATAAGTACTCTGTAATGCTTTTGTCTTCCTTTTAAAATGTTTCATGCACCATAATTTTTGGCATATTTTGGACTGTATTAATGTATACTGCAAGATGAATTGTGCTTTGCTTGTGTTCTAATGTATTTTCCTTCCCCCCCCCCCCAGTATGTTAGAATTTTGTAAACCTTACTACTCTCAACATTTCTTATCATTATCATCATCCAAGAGTTTACAGTCATCATCACAAGATTTGCCACTATCATCATCATCACCATCCTTGTCATAGTCTTTTTGCCTGCTGTCCTTCCTGTGACCCTCTTTATTTTCTGTTCTCTTGCCATCATTTTCATCACCTCCACCTTCAGCAGCATCATTGCCACCCTGACTGTCCGTTCTCTCTTCTGTTCTCTTTTTCCTTGTGAATAAAGATGCAATCCCTCCAAATACTGTGGCCCCTGCAGCACCGATACCAGCAGCAGTAGATGATGCTACCCCTGCGGCACCAGCTGACTGTAGTACTGCCACCTGCCACACAGACAACACAGTACAGTACTATATTTATCAAAGGCCTTATTTATAAACTCTCTTAAGCATGAGTTGTGTACAGTACAGGAGTACTTGTACAATATATATATTTGCTTTCACTCATATGGCTACCAACACTTCATGTTCATTTTTTCTGTCCAGAGAATATTAATGTATAGTAATTAAGTACAAAATTGTGTGCGATGACAAGTAACTACAGTATTACAGAGATTTATTTATCATGTACTGGAACTTGGTTGAAATCATTTATTCATACTTCTCAAGTATATGCACTGTATCATGCAATAAAAAATAGGAACCTGAATATATAAATTATTCACAACATACCATATACTCTGGTAAATTACCAATATGCTGGGAATCGAACCAGGGACTCTCAGATGAGAGCCAGGCAGCATACCACTACACCACGACCAGGTGAATTCTGACTTGCCGTAAGTGCTTGGGATAGATTAAAAGCATCTACTTGCCCGAGTGCCAGGGGGTTAACTCATCCTCTTGATGCCCACAGTGGGGGCGGAGGGACGTTGGTTACAAGATTGTGACAACGTGAGTTAACTTTTACCTGGTCGTGGTGTAGTGGTATGCTGCCTGGCTCTCATCTGAGAGTCCCTGGTTCGATTCCCAGCATATTGGTAATTTACCAGATGATTTTTCCTGTGTACAGTACAGGTTTCTCCCTTCATACCATATACTGTTAACATACATGTTTGACCACCTGCACTGAAATCATCTTTAAAACACACGCACGCACGCACGCACACCAGCTCTACTGATAAACTAAAGTGTTGCAGGTTTTAGCTTCATACCCCATTCATCACACCAATAAATAATAAGTTTTTATAGCATCCCTCGCAGTACTGGTGAGCCTAATTCTTTCAGTAGAAGAAATGGGAATATATAAAGATATATCATCAGCATAAATAATCATTTAACAGGAAACTCCACATCACATATTCCTAGTAAAGATGATGATGAGTAGAGGCCCAGGTACTCTGTCATGTTGTACACTATATTAAACAGTTCCCTACTAAAGCAACTACTGTAGTTACCATCTACCACCACACACTGCAGTCTGTTAGTTAAAAATGTAGATATAATATTAAAAATAACTGCCAATCCCAAAGGGACCCACTTTAAATAACAGTGCCTGATGAATACTGGTAACTACATCTAATGCAGAACTAAAATCAAGAGAAATTAATCATGACTCTCATACCACATCCATTGAAGTCTGTAAATCATACGTGAGAACTAGAAGGGTATCGCAGGTGCCTATCCTATGTCCTTCCTAAATCCAATCTAGTTTATGGCAGCAAATTAAATTTATTAATAAAGCTAAGTATGGTTGGTGGGAGCACTCACCATCCACTCACTCGATGTAGTGCTGCTCTCGGGTGTCCACCCTTTCCTCTCCTCCATCCTCCTTTCCTTCCATCCTCCTCTGTCTTTCTTTCCTTCATTCTTTCCTCATCCTTCTGCTTATGGGTGACTTTAATACTCCCTCTTCTGTCTTTCTTTCCTTCATTCTTTCCTCTTCCTTCTGCCTGTGGATGACTCTAAACTGACTGAGTGACAAACCAAATGGTTTCCTGTACACCAGAAAACCATTTACTACGCTGCGTGGTAATCATACAGTATAACCAAATTTTGACCCCTGGTGGTTTAGTGGGTAATTACGGAGTTCCAGTCGGATTGAGCTGGTGAAGGTTTATATCCAAGGGATGGTTGAGGTTTATTGCTCATGTAATGCCACTTAGGGATGAGTGAGGCTGGTCACTCTTATCTTAAATGTCAGGACCAACTTGCCTAGCCCCGGGCTCCTACGCTTCTCGTGGGGCAACGTAGGAATGGATGATGAATGAATGATGATGATGAATAAAAGCTGAGTCGCCTGGCACGATGTGCGCGTGATACATAATTGTATCGATCTATCACCAGCATCACCTTCTTCCCACCTAGAGTGAGAGTGAATTTAGAAGCAAGAATAGAGAAAGTATGAATGTGGGAGAACTATGGCCAGTGAAATGAGCAACACAATCTTTCAGACAGCATTTTAAACTCCTGGAATTGTGGTTCTGTCTCAGAGGCCTAACTTTCAGCACACATTCTTCTGAAAGGTGGGCTATTTATTTATTTTTTATGCATACACTTCCATGACTTCATATTCACCTGCCTAATAAAGTGTAAAAATTTATAAGCAGATGCTTGCGTTGTTCTACTCACCATACTACCTGCAGCCACTCCCCCTCCATTGGCTATGGCTGCACTTGACATCATAGAGGCAGCAAGTGACCCAGCAGCAACTCCAGCAGATGTGAACCCAACCGCTGAAATAAGATGACCGTCATCATCCATCATCATCATCATCACCACCAACTTCCAGTCATTTATTGCCCTATCAGGATTGTTGGGGCCCTAGGCTGGGTTACTTAGTCCTGTCAGTTTTGGTTGCATGCATGAGTTGCTTGCCCCTGAGTGACTTTATGTGAGCAATGAATACCAACCAATCCTTGAATTCTAACCTTCATAAACCACATCCAGAAGGAGTGCACTAACTCACTAGATCAAAAATTGTCTAATAACAATTTAGCTCTTACAATTTCAATATAACAAGCACGTAATATCATCGTCATCATTATAAGCCTCGTTCCCACCTACGAAATGGTATGATGTAGGATACAGAAACAAGAAATAACAAAAGCACAAAACATGAACTATTAATCAGTGTGCCTAGTGAAATAGGTCATACAATCACACACGTATAATCCAAGCCTTGGAATTGCTCCACCATACAAGTAAAACCTACAACACATATATTTTGTATTTCTCAGACAGATATATTTTGTATGTTTATTTTTAGATGCACTTCATAATACACTGGTGGGGCAGAGTTATTCTGCTATTTGACAGAGAGAGAGAGAGAGAGATGCAACTTTTGTCTATGTATCTCTGAACATACTTCTTCCAACCATGATTCCCTGTTATTTTCCTATCATCTTCAACTTCCATATTTCATGAAAAGATCACACTACCTCCCTTGCAAATTTTGTGCTAAGTCAACTCTGTTTTCTTTACCCATGCTGCTACTGACTTTATACAGGGGCCTTATTTGCCCCTACATGAAGTACAACCTGCATGTGTGGGGGACGGCACCCTATATTGGGTCATATATACAAGGTGGGGTCAACAACTTTTCATCTTGTCAACTCCCCTCTTTATTACTGACTTCCTTCAACCTCTCTTTCTCTCTGTCACAGTGCTGCACCTTCATCTCAGTACTACTAGTGCTTCAGTGGCTGCTGCTCATCTGAACTGTCTGCCTGCATTCCCCTCCCCCCTCCCACAGGGCATGTAGCACCCATATAGCAGTACACTCTCACTCCTTCTCTGTCCAGCTGTCTAATGCAAAAATTACCTGATACTCTCAGTCGTTCATGTATGCAACAGGTCTACAGTACAATGGAACGGTCTTCCTCAGTCCTTCTTTCCTCTGCATATGACCTTCAGTCTCTATACAATTTGTCCAGGCATCTCAAAATGAACTAATCTTGAATTTGACTCCACCCCCCCCTGTGGCAGGGGGGACACAATCTGGCCGCACTATGGGGTGGTACTACTACTCTGCGGCCAGGTTGTGTTAGGAAGAATACTGCCACCGTATTCACTGCGTGTCGTAAAAGGCGACTAAAAGGGGCGGGGTGAGGGGACTAGGGACCCCCTCCTCTGTTTTTTAGTTTCCTAAAAAGAGACAGGCCAGAGAAAGGGATGGGGGATGGAGTTATCCCCGTCCCCTGAAGATTGGGTCTATGAATGTGCGTGGATGTAGTACAATTGAGGCTAAAAGGGAGGAGATTGGAAGAATGTTTGTGAGAAGAAAGTTGGATGTGTTAGCTTTGAGTGAAACGAAGATGAAAGGGAAGGGTGAGTCTATGTTTGGAAGTGTGAATGGAAGATTGTCAGGTGTTGATAGAGGAAGGGCAAGAGAAGGTGTGGCCTTGTTAGTGAGTCCGGAAGTACAGCAGTGTGTGATTGAATGGAAGGAGGTGTCATTGAGACTGATGAGTGTGAAAGCAAAATTTGAACGTGAGTTGTGGGTTTTTGTGAGTGCATATGGGCCTGGTACTGAAAGGGATGAAGAAGAGAGGGAGTCTTTCTGGAATGATGTTGATGAGTGTCTGCAGAGTTTTGGAGCGAATGTGAATGTGGTAATGATGGGAGATCTGAATGCTCGAGTGGGAAATGTAGCAGTTGAAGGTGTAGTTGGTATGCATGGTGTGCCTGGAAGAAATGAAAATGGGGAACGAATGACAGCGATGTGTGCTGAGCGAGAGATGGCGATTGGAATTACGCTGTTTGAGAAGAAAGATATTTATAAGTATACATGGGTGAGACAGGAGGGTGGAAGGGTTGTTGATAGAGCTTTGATGGACTATGTGGTTGTGTCTAGGAATGTAATAGGAAGATTGTTGGATGTGAGAGTTCTGAGAGGGAGGGTGGAGGTATGTCTGACCACTACCTGGTGGAGGGAAAGTTAAGAGTAGGTAAGAGATGAGTGAGAGCTAGGAGGGTTAGGTGTGGCAGGGAGGTTTTGAAAGTGAGTGAGTTGGATAAAAGAGAGAAAAAGATAGAGTATAAGGAGAAATTGAAAGATGAGTGGAACGCACTGAAAGATCAGGAAAATGGCAGTGTGGAGGAGGAATGGCAGTTGTTTAAGAGTGCTGTGGTGGGGCATGCAGAAGAGGTGTGTAGTGTGAGACGTGTGGGTGGTGGTGTAAGAAAAGGAAGTGAATGGTGGTGCGAGGAAGTAAGTATGGCTGTGGCTGAGAAGAGACGTGCATATGAAGTGTGGCTGCAGAGGAAGGATGAGATGTCATATGAAAGGTATAAGGAAAAGAGGAATAGGGCGAGAAGGGCTGTGCGTGATGCTAAAGTGGCAGCAGATGAGAGGTGGGGTAGGCGGCTTACAGAGAATTTTCAACAGAATAAGAAAATGTTTTGGAAGGAGGTGAAGAGGGTGTGAAAGGGAGAGTCTGGGAAGGAAGAACGAGTAAAAGCAGAGGATGGAAGGATGTTAATTGAGATGGATGCAGTAAGGAAGAGATGGGCAGAGTATTTTTGAAAGATTGTTAAATGTAGAGGAGGAAAGGGTGGCTGAGATTGTGGCAGATGGAAGGGTGCAAGGAATAAATGTGTTGGGAGAGTTGAATGATTCTTTGATCACGAAGGAGGAAGTGGAGAAGGCAGTAAAGGAGATGAAAACAGGGAAAGCTGCAGGTATGGATGGGTGTGCTGTTGAATGTCTGAAGAGTGGTGGAGTGACCATTGTTGACTGGTTAGTAAGATTGTTGAAAGTGTGCTTTGTGAAAGGTATGGTGCCAATTGACTGGGCAAGTGCTTGTGTGGTCCCGTTGTATAAAGGCAAGGGTGATAAGTATGAATGTACTAGCTTTAGGGGTATAAGTCTGTTGAGTGTTGTAGGTAAGGTTTATGATAGAGTGTTAATTATGAGAGTTAGAGAGGGTACAGAGGGAGTGATTGGTGAAGAGCAGTGTGGCTTTAGGAGAGGGAGGGGATTCGTGGATCAGGTGTTTGCTGTGAGACAAGTGTGTGAAAAGTATTTAGCGAAAGGCAAGGATGTGTTTTGGGCATTCATGGATTTAGAGAAAGGGTATGATAGAATTGATAGGGAGGCTTTGTGGACTGTTTTAAGATTGTATGGACTTGATGGTAGGTTACTAAAAGGGGTGAAAAGTTTTTATGTAAATAGTAGAGCGTGTGTAAGAGTGGGAAATGCTGTGAGTGACTGGTTTCCTGTGAGAGTGGGGCTGCGACAGGGATGTGTGATGTCGCCTTGGTTGTTTAATATTTACATGGATGGTGTTGTAAGGGAGGTGAATGCAAGAGATTTAGGTGGAGGTCTGAGTCTGGTAAATGTTGATGGTGGAGAGTGGAATCTGAAGCAGCTGCTGTTTGCAGATGATACTGCACTGGTGGCTGATTTAGAGGAGTTTGAGACAGTTGGTAGAGGATTTTAGAAGGGTGTGTGAAAGGAGGAAATTGAAAGTAAATGAGAATAAGAGTAAAGTGATGAAGTGTACGAGGTTGGTAGATGGTAGGGGGATGAATATAGCTTTGAATGGCGAGTTGCTTGAGGAGGTAGAGTGTTTTAAATATCTAGGGTCACATGTTGCTGTGGATGGAAGAATAGATGCAGAAGTGAAGTTTAGAATAAATGAAATAGGAAAGGTGCTGGGAGGAATGAAAAATGAGTTTAGATGTCGTTCGCTTAGAATGGATGTAAAGAGAAGGTTGTATGAGGGTGTTGTGGTACCGACTGCGTTATATGGGGCTGAAACATGGAATATGGGTGCAGCAGAGAGGAAAAGTTTGAATGTAATGGAGATGAGGTGTCTGAGGAGTATGTGTGGAGTGACGCGTATGGATCGAGTGTGAAATGATGAAGTGCGAAGGAGAACTGGAGTTGTTCGGGAGATGGCTGGTAGAGTTGAGCAGAGGGTGTTGCGATGGTTTGGGCATATGGAGAGAATGGATAATAAGCGAATGGTGAAAAAGATAACTAGATCTGATGTGAGAGGTGTAAGGCTGAGAGGAAGACCATGAATAGGATGGATGGACAGTGTGAAGAGAGCACTGGATGCGAGAGGGATGTCTGTTGAGCAAGGAAGAGTGGCTGTGCGTGACAGAAATAAATGGAGAGAAATTGTGAATGAATAAGTGATGACGCAGCCCTGAGGGGATATTCTCCCGCATTTGGTCTGATCAGCTAGTCAGGTCAGGTGCGGGTAAGGAGATGGGTCTGTATGATGTGGCAGGGGTAAACCAGCTCTGCTGTTGGGCCCTGCTGCAGATGTCACTGATTGCATTGTGCAGTTGACCCTTGTGCGGTGTGGTGCGGTGAGGATCTGTCCGTTCTCCCCTTGGGGCTAAGATGCGAATGAATGTGTATGAATGGATGAGTAAATGGGGAGTGTGTCATCCTGTCTCGGCTACCTCCCTTTCCTTGGGGGAAGCAGCCTAGGTATATAGATAAATAGATAGATCTCAAAATGAACTAATCTTGAATTTGACTCCCCCCCCCCATGGAGGGTACATTGTTCCTGCAGACTTCTAACCTTTGGTTCTTTCTTCTTTGGAAAAACAAAAATATCACTTACTCATTTAACAAATTCATCATCATCCTTCTTGGCTGACCATGCCTTCTCCCAGCATTCAATTTCAAATTCTTTTCTCAACCCTACCCTTAACTATTCTGTCTCTTTCTACTGTCTAGGCCCATCCTTTCTAAGCAAACTTAGTCGGCATTTATTCAATCCACAGACATTCTTCAACCTCATTATCGGGCATGTTTTTTATGAAGTTATTCATTGCATTAGCTACTCTTTTTTCTTGAGCTAATCTGCTCTCCTGCATCAAGGTTCTTCAACTCTCCCACCACTTTGGCTTTATCCATTCGCCAGTGCATGTAACATAAGGTACCTTCTTCCTCAACAACGAATACTTTGCGCAATCAACATGTATTAAAAAAATAAATAAAAATAATAAAATACTGCACCAAACTGCAAAAGATCCTGTTCAGTATTAGCAAGCGTCATCTGCATACATTAGACCTGATCCTCCTCCATCCTTCTTTCCTTCCATCTTCTTCTGTCTTTTTTTTCCTTCATTCTTTCCTCTTCCTTCTGCCTGTGGGTGACTGTTCACTGAGTGACAAGCCAAATGGTTTCCTGTACACCAGGAAACCATTTACTATGCTGGGTGGTAACCATATAACCAATTTTTGGCATCTGGTGGTTTAGTGGGTAATTAAGGTGTTCCAATCGGATTGAGCCGGTGAAGGTTGGGGTTTATTGCTCACATAATGCCACTCAGGGATGAGTGAGGCTGGTCACTCTCATCTTAAATGTCAGGACCAACATACCTAGCCCTGGGCTCCTACACTCATAAAGCAATGTAGGGCTGGATGATGATGATGATACTCAACTGTCATACTGGATTTACTGTGGGCTACTCTGCCTATGCCCCCATTATTTTAAACACAGTGTCCATGCATCTTTAAATGAATGCACCTTGATTTTGGCTTGTTCAGTTTTTCCTGGTATGGACTACTCTGCAGGCTTCAAGCCCTTGACTCTTCATTTATGTGTTTAAAAAATATTTGTATGAATAACAGTGTGTGGCCCTCTACTATGTTACTCATCCCATACTGAACTGGGACAATTGGATACATGCAGCAAATAACACATATCTTCAGAGCTAAATCACAGAAGTTCAGGAAGGAACGAGAAAGAGTACCGTACTAAATGTTAAAAGTATGGTAGAGCATAATGAGAATTACCAGTAAGTACAACAGGTACAGCAGCAACAGCTCCAACTGCTCCAGCAGTGGCAGCCAGCCCAACCTTTGCATAGTCTTTAAATCTCCACTTGCTACTCATGTCTGCTGAAGCCTTTGATGATGTCTCGAGCCCTGGTGATGTCTCAGGTCCTGTAGATGATTCAGACCCTGGAGATGATCTAGGGCCAGGAGATGGTTCAGGCCCTGTTGATGTCTCGGGTCCTGATGCACGCTGCTGTGGAGTACAAAAAAAACAATAAAATAATATTAATTATATGCTGTAACAGTGACAAACTCACCATCAATGGTGCAGGGAACATTTGGGGCAACTGCTTACCTGTAGTTGACAGGTGCTAGACATGACCAGGGTTCAGCAACAACAAATGAGGCTGTTCAGAATGATATATTATAATTTATATTTGTGGAGAAGGTTGGGGGAGCCTGTTGTCCAGCAGTGGAATTGCAATGGCTGATGATGATGATGACAATGATATATATACTGTATATATATCACCATCATCATCATCATCATCTGGACCTCCTTTCCCACCCTAAGGAAGGGTGAAGAGTAGCAATGTCCAGACAGCCCAAATCTGCCTAATCCAATGGGCCACGCTTCCATTCACTCATCATTCAAGCCCCTGGAATCCTGGTTCTATCGAATACACCAAAAACATTCACCACGTTCTGTAGCTTCACATAAAGGTATTCGATTGAGTCAGTCCGGACACTGTCACGTTAAAAAGGGTGCCAAATCCCCGATCATGCACTTCTCCTCACAACATTCATCTAGCCAGCTCGATCTCTTGTCAGTTCCCTAGCCTCACCGACTTCCAAACACCTCTTCCTCACACATTCATCCACCATATCTCTCCACCTTCTCCTTGGCCTAACTCGCCTCCTCCCTCTTTCAGATTCGCTCAGATATACCTTTTTCACCACTCTATTGTTATCCCTTCTCTCCACATGACTATATCATCTCAGTACACTCTCTTCAATTCTGGTGTCCACCGACTTCCTCACTCCACATCTTTCGCGAATCACATTATTTCGCATCCTATCCACTCTCTGTACTCCACATACATTCCCCAACAGTCCCATCTCCACTGCTCTTACCCTTGACATTTCATTTTCATGCCACAACAGTGTCTCAGATCCATATGTTAAAGTAGGCACTAACACTCCTTCATGTAAGCCTCGTGCAGCTGCAACACTCAAGCCTCTGTTTCTTATCAAGACCTTCATTGCACCAGCTGCTTTTCTTCCTTGTGTCACTCTACTTTCAACTTCTTTTGCACATTTTCCTGTCTTTACTATCATTGTACCCAGGTATTTGAACTCTCTCATCAGTTCCAGTCTCTCTCCATTCACTGTAACATCGCACTGGGAGTCCCCTTCTCTCTCAATAACCATCACTTTACTCTTTCCCACATTTACTCTCAAGGCACAACGCTCACAGACATCAGCAAAACTCTGCACTAGCCTACCAAGTTCTTGTCCGGTACTTGCAAGCAGTACTGCATCATCAGCATAAAACAAATTTGAGATATTCCATCCATCACCATTCATTACTAATGCCATCCCTCTCTCCATTACTCATGTTTTTACTTCTCTCATCACCCCATCTATATATATATATATATATATATATATATATATATATATTTGTGGTAAGTGGGGGCGCTCACCATCCACTCACTCGCTGTAGTGCTGCTCTCGGGTGTCTGCCCTTTCCTCTTCATCCTTCATTCCTTCCTTTCTCTTCTGTTCTTTCCTTCATTCTTTCCTTGTCCTTCTGCATACGGGTGACTTTACACTCCCTCTTCTGTCTTTCTTTCCTTCATTCTTTCCTCTTCCTTCAGCCTGTGGGTGACTCTACACTGAGTGACAAGCCAAATGGTTTCCTGTACACCAGGAAAGCATTTACTACGCTAGGTGGTAACCACATAACCAGATTTTGGCGCCTGGTGGTTTTAGTGGGTAATTATGCGCTCCAATCGGATTGAGCCGGTGAAGGTTTATATCCAAGGGGTGGTTGGGGTTGATTGCTCATGTAATACCACTCAGGGATGAGTGAGGCTGGTCACTCTCATCTTAAATGTCGGGACCAACTGCCTAGCCCCGGGCTCCTACGCTCCTCATGGGGCAGTGTAGGATTGGATGATGGATGGATGGATATATATATATATATATATATATATACTGTATATATATATATTGAACAACCATGGGGACATCACACAACCTTGTCGCACACCCACATCGATCATGAACCATTCACTTAGATGCCCATTAACCCTTACACATGCTTCACTACCATCATAAAAACTCTTGATGGCTCATAGCAGCTTACCATCTACACCGTACATGCACAAAACTTTCTACAATCCTTCTCTGTCCACTTTGTCGTATGCTTTTTCCAGATCCATGAATGCCATAAACACCTTATGGTCCTCCTCACAAGCCTTCATATACAGTATATATATACAGTAACCCCTCCAATATCCGGATCAATAGAGCCATCGGTAGGTTCGGATATTGGTTTCGTCAGGATATTGGGCCCCAGCTTATGGACTTGTACTTATGGACCCTAACTCAGAGAAACACCTATACAACTCCCTCCGGACATGCATAGCACCTATTTAACACCCAAATCATACCAATAAGGCACATAAATGACTGAAATAAATGCAAAAGAAACATAAAATGGGGGTTTAGAAGTATGTTCATACATTAATAAACATTCTGGTACTTATGGACTCTAACCGAACCTAACTCTGAAAACACATTCCTACTGCACATGCATGAGGTAAATATAGTATGGAAAAAAGTACAGTATGACACATTCTGGTAAGTATAGTATGGAAAAAAGTACAATATGAAACATTCTGGCTACTTACAGCAAGTCCCTGGCCACCTCGATGAATAACCGCCTCCTCTCGGACTCTGACAGTAAGAACAATTTCCTGAAGCACTTGCAGTACACTCTTCCTGAAGTCTTGCACTGAACTTAGTCAATAACACACAGAAGTCCGTTCTCTTCACAGTGTTCACTTTAGTCCAAATAATGTTCCATTAAATTTTAGTGTTGCACATTAACTTTTCCCAAGTTTTTTCTATTTTCCAAAGCCAAAACAAAGAAGGTTAGTTACGTTAAATTTCTTTTCTACTGAGTCTTTTCTCTCATTTCGAAAACCTTAACACAACACACCGTTTTTTTCACTGCACAACACTCAAAATTCCCGTGTGGTCTAGTGGAGAAGTTCTTGCTGTTTATTCACTGTCAGAGTCCGAAAGTATCACTGGCAGGCGACCAAGGGGTGCATCGGTGGGTCGTGGTGATGGCGTACCGACTACAGAAGACTCTGAAGATAGCCGCAAACTCACATCAAGCGGTGACTCCACTGTGGCTGATGTGCTGGGCTGTGGCTCGGAGCATGAGGGCCTGTCTTGGGGAGGCAACGGAGTGGAACCAGGGCTTGGCACAGCGGGGGTCACGGGCCTGAAAAAACTGTCAATCGTTGACTGACGCAAGGACCGACGATTCTGGCGATTGATGATGCGCTGCCGGAAAGCACGCACTTCCTCCACGAGTCCCAAGGGCCCCATCTCCCTGTCGCAGTCCGGGTGTTCCAGGTAGTCTAGGACGAACTCTAGATGTTCCCGGAGTGCGCTCAGCTTGGGGATGGCTGGAGTAGTGTCCTGCTGAGAGGAGTCCGCATCATCATCGCCTTCGTCGTCGGAATCTTCAAGTTCGGGACTGACACCAGCAACCGAAGACGCGATCTCGATATCAGACAACGTCTGATACCCAGGATCGCCCTCGTCGTCGTCCAACCACTCACAAACATCGTCCACATCAACATCGTCGCTGTGCGTACGTAGCCGTGCATGGAAGTCATCCACGTCAAACCCTAGGAAATCGTACTCCACATCTGTTCCGAGAAGCAGACGAGACCAACCATTTTCAAGAGTTTTCACAGGGACTTCCTTCCATGCACTAGCCCAGTTGTACAGCGCAGACTTGATGTTGTAGCGGCGAAGGTTTTCCAAAGTCCGCTTGCCTCGAGTGTCACGTCCTTCCCTGCGCTCGTCCTCGTCCTCGAGAACAACCATCACCTCGTCCAGGAACTTCCGACGGTACAGGCGCTTTGTTGCCACGATCACTCCTTGGTCCATGGGTTGAATGAGAGCAGTCGTATTAGGTGGCAGAAACATGCACCTAATACGGCCATTCTCAGCAACCAAGTCCTTGTCGCACGGGTGGGCAGGTGCATTGTCGAGGAGAAGGAGAGCCTTTACCTGGTCGCGAGGAATTCCCAGTGTCTTCGTCTGGTACTGGATGACCTCCTTGACGAAGTGACGGTGAAACCAGTCTTTGAAAATCACAGCTGTGAACCATGCTTTCAAAGAATGGTACCATACGACAGGAAGGACATCCATCGCCCCACGAAGGCACCGAGGCTGCTTTGCACGGCCAACAATAACGGGCTTAAGCCGGTGCATGCCGTTAGCATTGGCACAAAAAAAAGCAGATATCCGTTCCTTAGAAAGCTTGCGGCCAGGTACACGCTTCTCCGTCTCATCGGCTAGAGTGTTCGTTGGCATCGAGCGATAGAATAGGCCAGTTTCGTCAGCGTTATAGACTTGACTGAGAGTGAGGCCCTCCCTGTCGATCAAGCCTTTCACCTTGTGCCGAAACTCGTCCACTCCATCCTCGTTAGCGTCCAATGCTTCGCCATGTGCTTTACGGTTAGTAAGGCCATGTCGCAACTTGAACGTGAAGAGCCAACCCTCGGATGCCTTGAAGTCTAGGGCGTCGTGAAGCCTTGCAAACTTCTCAGCAGCAGCCTTCAGCTCCGTTCCACGTACCATCACACCAGCTGCACGTTGCTGTTGATACCAAATCAACATGGAGCGGTCGATTTCTGCATACTTTGGGGGTAAACATAACCTTCCTCTCCACGTTGCGTTTGCTTCTCGACGAGAAGTCAGCTGTGTACTGCATGAGCTTGTCTCGGGAACGCTTGATATCGAACAAAGTCGACCGGGCCAGGTTGAACTCGCGGAGAATGCGTGAAGAAGACCAACCCACATCAACTTTCTCCAATATCTCCCGTTTCTTCTCCAGAGTCAACACCACTCTCTCCCTTTTCTCAGGAGGCGGGGCCATCATCACACACACTAAGAGGAGGGCAGAGAGCAGCAGGAGGCCTTGCAGCAAGTACGGCACCACCACAAAAGCGAGCACGTGGGCAGCCATGGCGAAGAGCGTAGGTCCAGTCGCGGTGAGAGACAGGCGGGAAGTGGGGAGGATGCAGCGGCGCTCTATCGGACGTCGGAGGAATGACGAACCAAAACAATGCTCTCAGGCGGCGCGCGCGGCAAGTTCAAATTACGGACGGCAAAAAAAAAATCGATTTTTATTTTTTTTATTTTTCTGGATTTTCGGACCATTTTGGGAATGTTTGATCCCAGGACGATAAGGTTCGGTTAGTAGGGATGTTCGGTTATTGGGCGTCCGGATATTAGAGTGATTACTGTATCTCATCTCAGCTTATCAGCCGTTTGAGTGTCCACTGCAGGACCGGCCTATCCCAACCAAAGCAGGGACAATACAGCCAATGTATCACTACCAAGTGGCTTAGGCTGTCTGGTAGAGATTGTATGTAAGGTGAGAAGTGCTTGTAAGTGTATTGTAGTGGCTTTGGATGTGTGTGTAGTCTGTGAACCAAGTGTAATCGGTCCGCACGAGCCAACTGGGTGCAAGCATGCTTTATAGTATGTGACACTGGTTCAACCACAGCACCCCTGATGTCCGCCAATGCAGTACGTGGCCAGAAGAACGCTCCCAAAGTTTATTACCCTTGTGGGGCATGAACCCTCGTTCTTCAGTGTACGAAAACGCACACTTTACCACTGTACCACAGAGGCTCCAGTATATAAATACAGTAATCCCTCCACTTTCTGATGTAACAGAGCCAAAAGCATGTCCGGAAAGTGGGCCCCACCCTCCTGGACTTGTACTTATGGACCCTAACCTACCTTGACTCAGAAAAACACCTATACAACTCCCTCTGGACATGCACAGCACCTATTTAAGACCCAAATCACACCAATAAGGGACATAAAAGACTGAAATAAATGCAAAAGAACCAGAGAATGAGGTTTTAGAGGTGAATTTATACAATATTAAACATTCTGGGTACTTACAACAAGTCCCTGGCTCCTGGACTGGTACTTATGGACCGTAACCTAGCCTAACTCAGAAAAACACCTCCCTACTGCACATGCATAGCACCTAAGACCCTAATCACACCAATAAGGGACATTAAGGAGTGAAATGAGGTTTTAGAGGTAAGTATGGAAAATACAGTACAATATGAAACATTCTGGGTACTTACAACAAGTCCCTGGCCACCTTGATGAATAACCCGCCTCCTCTCAGACTCTGACAGTAAAAAGGAGTACCTGAAGCAACTGCAGTACACTGTACATGAAGTTTTGCACTGAACTTAGTCATTTGCACTCAGAATTCCATTCTCTTAACTGTGTGCACTCTAGTCTTACTTGCACTCCATTGCACCTTAATGAAATAAGTGTTGCACTCTGCACTAAGTCTTTGCACTCATAAATCTGTTTTCTTAACATTACACAATCTAGTCTAATGTGCACTCCATTGAAAGTCAATAGTATCGGTGTTGCACTCTGCACTTTAGTCTTTGCACTCACAATTCTAATTTCTTAACACTACGCACTGTTTTTTTTTCACTGCACAACACTGTAAATTCCTGTGTGGTCTAGTGGCGACTGCTTGCTGTTTATTCACTGTCAGAGTCTGAGAGTAGCTGATGCAGGTGGCCTAGGGGTGCGTTGCTGGGTTGTGGTGATGGAGTACCCACTGCAGACGACTCTGAAGAGAGGTGCAAACTCACGTCAAGTGGTGACTCCACCATGCCTGATGTGCTGGGCTGTGGCTCGGAGGATGAGGGCCTGTCTTGGGGAGGTAATGATGTGGAGCCAGGGCTGGGCACAGCAGGGGTCACGGGTCTGAAAAAGCTGTCAATGGTTGATTGACGCAAGGAACGACGATTTTGGCGATTAATGATGTGCTGCCTGAAAGCGCACACTTCCTCCACAAGTCCCAAGGGCCCCATCTCCCTGTCGCAGTCTGGGTGTTCCAGGTAGTTGAGAACGAACTCTACGTGTTCCCGGAGTGCGCTCAGCTTGGGGATGGCTGGAGTAGTGTCATGCTGAGAGGAGTCCGCATCATCGTCGCCGTCCTCGTTGGAATCTTCAAGCTGGTTACTGACACCTGCAACTGAAGATGTGATCTCGATATCAGACATGGTCTGATACCCAGGATCGCCCTCGTCATCATCCAACCACTCATGCACTTCGTCCACATCAACATCGTCACCATTTGCACGTAGACATGCATGGAAGTCATCCACTTCAAAACCTTGGAAATCGTGCTCCACATCCGTTCCGAGAAGCAGACCAAACCAACCATTTTCTAGTCTTGACAGGGACTTCCTTCGATGCACTGGCCCAGTTGTAAATGGCAGATGATGTTGTAGCGGCGAAGGTTTTCCAAAGTCCGCTGGCCTCGCGTGTCCCGTCCCTCCCTGCACTCGTCCTCGTCCTCGAGAACAACCATCGCCTCGTCCAGGAACTTCCATCGGTACAGCCTCTTCATTGCCACGATCACTCCTTGGTCCATTGGTTGGATGAGAGCAGTCATATTAGGTGGCAGAAACATGCACCTAATGCACCCATTCTCTGTCACCAAGTCCTTGTCGCACGGATGAGCAGGTGCATTGTCGAGGAGAAGGAGGGCCTTAACCTGGTCACGCGGGATTCCCAGTGTCTTCGCCTGGTAATGGATGACCTCCCTGACGAAATGGCGGTGGAACCGGTCTTTGAAGATCTGGGCAGTGAACCATGCCTTCAAAGAATAGTACCACACGACAGGAAGGGCATCCATCACCCCACAAAGACACCGAGGCTGCTTTGCACAGCCAACAATAACAGGCTTAAGCCGGTGCATGCAGTTAGCATTGGTACAACACAAAGCAGATATCCGTTGCCTGGAGAGCTTGCGGCCAGATACACGCTTCTCCGTCTTCTCGGCTAGAGTGTTCATTGGCAAAGAGCGATAGAATAAACCAGTTTCGTCAGCGTTGTAGACTCGACCGAGAGTGAGGCCCTCCCTGTCGATCAAGCGCGTCACCTTGTGCAGAAACGCCTCTACTCCATCCTCGTTGGTGTCCAAAGCTTTGCCATGGGCCTTACGGTTGGTAAGGCCATGTCGTAACTTGAATGCCAAGAGCCAAACCTCGGATGCCTTGAAGTCTTGGGCATCGTGAAGCCTTGCCAACTTCTCAGCAGCAGCCTTCAGCTCCGTGCCATGCACCAGCACATCAGCAGCACGTTGCTGTCGATACCAAATCAACGTGGAGCGGTCGACTTCAGCATACCGGGGAGTAAACATCATCTTCCTCTTCACGTTGCGTTTACTCTTCGACAAGAAGTCAGCCGTGTACTGCATGAGTTTGTCTCAGGATCTCTTGATATCAAACAAAGTAGATCGAGCCAGGTTGAATTCTCGGAGGATGTGTGAGGTTGACCATCCCGCATCCACCTTGTCCAATATCTCCCTCTTCTTCTCCAGAGTCAAAATCACTCTCTTCCTCTTCTCAGGCGGCGGGGCCATCATCACACACACTAACAAGAGGCAGGAGAGCAGCAGCAGAGCCTGCAGCAGGTAGGGCACCACCACAAAAGTGAGCACGTGGGCGGCCATGATGATGAGCATGCACTCACAACAAGAGATGGGCGGTAAGTGGAGAGGATGCAGGGGCGCTCTGGCGGACGGCGGCAAAACTACGCACCATAACACAGCTGGTCCACGCTGCGCGTGCCAAGTTCAAATTACAGGGGGGAAAAGTCGGATTTTTACATTTTTTTTTTAACGATTTTTGGCCCATTTTGGGAATATTGGATCCCAGGACCAAAATATCCGGTAAGTGGGGATGTCCGGAAAGTGGGCGTCTGGATAGTACAGGGATTACTGTAAAAATATATATATATATATATATATATATATATATATATATATATATAGTACAGGGATTACTGTAAAAATATATATATATATATATATATATATATATATACACACACACAGTAAAACCTCACCATAGTGGACTAACTAGGGACGAAGCCATTCTGAAAAAGAAAAATTCCAATAAAAGTGACATCCAGACTTCCCCCTGCTAACCCAGAGTTTTTCCGATACATCAGACATTAGTCCGGATCGCACTGACAGTTTTTAAACTGTTTTCACTACCATTGTAGTACTGTACTGTATTATACATTCACATAAATAATCAAATGGTATAATGTATATATAATAATAATAGTGTACTGTACACTGATAAACACGTATTTTATTTACCTTGTTGTGGTGAGCATAGCTGAAGTTATCAGGCAGTCCAGACTGACTTTATCAGACTTTTTCTGATATACTGTACACTTGCACACACACATATACAGGTGTTCCTCCCCTAACGCGGTTTGCTATAGCGCAATGTTGCTCTAACGCTGCACGATTTTGCAGAAGGAAATAAACATTTTAATGCGGGCATTGTTAGCATAATGTGGTAATTTGAACTGGGCGGGCTGTGACCCAGCAGTGAAGCTTTAAATCAAATCCTGAGTTGAGTTGAATCTCTCATAGGAGTTCATCCATGATAGCGACCCTTCCCTTGCAAGAGGTAACGACGTGATTAAGCAGATTGTTGATGCAGTCAGTCTCTGTAATCGTATGCATACTGACCGAGTAAACCACTGTAAACAGTCACTGATCACTCGTTCCTTCGCCAGACAAGCTGCCGCTGGTCTATAGCAAGAGGATATCCAGCAACAGCAGGATGAAGAAGCTATGGAGGACCTATAAAGTGATGTTTGTAGTGTTGCTGGTGAAATAGAATTTGATGGATTTTTGCGTGTGTTCTCCCACTCTAACTCATCTCCGACGATGTGTGTCTGCTCTTCTCCTCACATAAGGTACAGTACAATAAACAAAAAAGTCCTGTATTGACCTAATGTATTTTTTATAACCATATTAACGCTTTTAGGTTTAAATTGAGGGGTATAAAAAATTTTGCACCACAAGGGGGGAAAAAGTGGACTTTGGGCAGGGTGCAGAAGGAAATAAGGGTTTTCAAGAGTCCCTCTAATGCGAGGTCGGTGCAGAAGCAAATACCCGCATTAGGGGAGGAACACCTGTGTGTATATATATATATATATATATATATATATATATATATATATATATATATATATATATATATATATATATATATGTATATATATAAAACTTTTAATATAAATATATACAGTATATTGATGGGGTTACTAGAGAGGTCAAAACTCAAAACTGCAGGAAAATTGATGAGGATGGTACTGAATGGTGAAGGGTCATCTCAAATTTAATATATGCAGATGATGGTGTGCTACTTGCTCATAGGGAACAGGAGCTCTGCAGACTGGAACAGTTGTGAATGTCTGTGAGCACCAGGTTTTGAATTAAATATAAAGCGATAATTGTTGAGGTTGATGACAGCCACATCATCATCATGCTGACCTCTTTTTCCAGGGTGAAATAGAGTCCAGAAAACAAAGTAAGAGCAAGCACAAGAAGTGGGAGAATTATTAACAGCATGGCCAATGAAACAGGTCAGACTTTCATTTATGCACTGTTCATGTCCCTGAAATTCTGCTCCGCTACACAGGCCTAAGTATTGGGATGTACTTTGGGGATGTTTCTTCATAGATGCACTTCATGTTTCCTTTGAACCAAATTTAGTTCTTGGACCATCAAGTGGAAAAAAAAAAAAAAAAAGGGGGGGGGGTGCTCCTCTTCAGTTCATCCAGCCATCAATTCCCTGTCAGTTCCTTAGATTCATCAACTTCCATTCCATACCTTCTAACACACCTATATTATAGTCTGGGGTGTGTATATATATATATATATATATATATATATATATATATATATATATATATATACATATACACTGTATATATATATATATATATATATATATATATATATATATATATATATACAGTACCCTCGCGTCCAACACACGTTAGTCCAGCATGATTCAGGTCCAGCACGGAAAGCAAATAATTAGTATTATTTAATACGATTTAATTACTGCAACACGAGTGTGTTAGCATAACACGCACAGAGCTCCGAGAAGTGGGCGAAATCCGCAGAGTTCAACTCTAGCACGATCACCCCCGGTCCAACACGGTCATACTGGACATTCCCATGATGATGATAGCCAATGAAAACTTCTGATCAAGTAGCCTTCCCCGCCCGCTATCGTGACGTGATCGTGATGCTGCCCAATTAAAAATGCATCTGGTGTCATGTGATGTTTTGTTTAAATTTCTCCTGCCACAGCGCCACTCAGTTGCATAATTGCATTAGAAGGTGCTTTTTTCTTGCTGCATTTTCTGCCCTTGTTACTGCATTTTACCCTGCTCACGATGCCTAGGAAGCCTTCTGAGAACCCCAAGAAGCGTCGGCACCTCCCTCAGGCCACCAAGCTAGAAAGCATCGAGAGGAAGAAGAAAGGGGAGAGGAAAGTTGACATTGCCAAGGCCTACGACATGAATGAAGCCAACGTGAGGATCATAATGAAAAACCAAGACAAGATCCTGGCGGCCTAAGGCTATCACACGGCACTTCATACCAGGTTTGCCGAGGATACGATGGTAAATCGGAACGGTAACATGGTAAAATTGCCGATGAGACCACAGGCATTTGGAATTCATCTGGATGGATTCCTGCCGAGGATACGACGGGCAAAACAGTGTGACCAAAACCCAGGCGACTCGACAGAGAATGTATCGTACTACAGCATTGAACATTTAGCCTGACACTGAATACATATTAATATTTTAGAATAAATATCAATCGTTTTGAAACCCTTCTCATCGGCGTGTGTACCAGTTTATGAACAAAGTTGCTTCTCCTTATTCTCTACCGAGTCAGCGACAGCGATCACTTTCCACAGTCACGAGACGGGGCTCTGGCAACAGTGTGAGAAGCATGCCGTTTGCCGAGGATTACAGAGTGCTAGGACAGGCAGAAGCAGGACCTTCCATGGCTGTGGACGAAGATAGTGATTCTGAGTGTGATTTCGAAGGATTTATGAGGGAGGTTGAGGAGGAGCAACAGCCATTACCCGCTAGTGATGCCAGCAGCCATCCTCCGGGGACCCAGTAGGACTACCTACAGCCTTGGATACCACCTTCCATTCCCAGCAAGCCCACCAACACTATCCTAAAAGGTTAGTTATCATTCATAGTACAGTACCATTAATTATAATTAAAATAGTACCAATATATGTATAGGTATATGGTAAGTATTTAGGGTGACTTTTCCTAGGGTTGCTGACATAATTCATTTTTCCCCATAAGCTCTGTTGTTAGTCCAACACGTGTTTGGTCCAACACGTGACCCATGCATGACAATATTACCGTGTTGTACGCGAGGGTACTGTATATTAATGTGTTTTTCCATTCTCATTTCATCTCTTAAAAAAAATATTCATGATGCAGTGGCCTCATTACCAGTCAGCTATGATGCTACACTCTGTCCCTACTTAACAAGAGATTTTCATCTTTTTGCAGCATTTTACATATATATTAGTGGCAGAATAACACAATACAATACTGTACTGTGGGTCTGCGTTCTTTCCACAGCACTTCTGCCTAGCACTGTATTCCACTCTCTTTCTGTAACTTAGAACTGTTTTTACAGCTCTCACAACTGGAGCTCCAATAAGGCAACAGTTGACAGAAAGTGATATGGACTGTGTGTGTGTGTGTGTGTGTGTGTGTGCAAATACTAACCTGCGTGTCATCCAAAAGGCTCAAGAGGGCTAAATTTGGTGGCAGCTCTTCAGGATTCAATCCATCATACTGTGTCCTGGAGAGAGAGAGAGAGAGAGAGAGAGAGAGAGAGAGAGAGAAATATTAACTTCTTCACTCCCATGACATAATCTTCCACCTTAAACAATTTTATTAAATTTATTCAGCTTAGGAGAGACTTCAAACTGGAGTGATAAAATATAGCTTCCATTAACCTGTTCAGTATGAGAGATTTTCTGAAGCTGAATAAAATTGCTTGGAGGTTAGAAGAATGAACTGTAAAAAAGCATTACCATATTCATGGAGTTTGGCAATAATATAAAACTTATTAGTCTATCTGTCTCTTTAAACATATACACAAATGCTTTAATCTTGGAGAGGGTGACCATGAACCAACCACCTTCACATCACTTTGTCCTCAGCTATCAAACAGACCTCTCAACTCTTATGTGCTTATCTCTCCACTCTATCTCTCCACCTCCTAATCAGTAGCCATTCCATCTCAGGGCAATCCTCCTAACACTTTCCTTTCCATTACAACCACATCAACACCACAACTCCAGGGAACCTCCTCATTTAATTCTTTCATTTGTCTGTCCATTTCTCCATATAACTTCACATGCTTCACTCAACTCATTTCCCCTAGTCTCATTCTAGATTTGTTTCCTTGCTGCAAAGTCCAAGCCTCATTTCCTTATTCCTTGTCACCACCCTCAGTGCACTTGCAACCCATCTTCTGTGCATTATCTTTAACATATTTCACATTCTAAACAGTAGCATAGCCAAAGAGATGCCAGGGGTGGCAATAGCCACCCCTGATATATATCGGGCCACCCCAGACTTCCTGGATAAATGTCCCCAGACCCCCCACTAAAGACTTCCGTTTGTGCCACCGTATAATTAGGCTTGGCCACTCCATTTACCTTTTCCTCTAAACTCCATTGTTGCTTACCACACTACTAGGAGACTGAAATGGGCCTCTCCCACAACCTGAATATTAAGCTGAGGTTGCATGAAATCCAATAAGCCTTAGTTATGAAGCAAGGATGAACCTCCTTAGTTACTAGTCAAAGTGATCCTCCAGTCTGACTACATTAGGCCTTGAAGTGAATTGCAAGGGGTTAGGGATCTTTATCCCTCATTACTACATCAGAGATGTGTTGCGGAATGTCACAGCTTTTTCCATGCATTTGGTGCTAGAAAAAGTGAGAACTAGTAAATCAGGTTCTTAGGCATCAACTGGCTTCAAGTGTGAGCAAAACTATACAGTAATCCACCAAGGCATTAACGGCAAAATAATGGATAAAAAAAGGTGGCACATAATAAAGACCTACAGTATTGTATTGTTCTCTCACCTGCAGATGGGGCACTTAATAACTTCATGGATGTTGCAGATGTGAATGACACAAGTGCGGCAGAATGTGTGGCCACATCTGGGTAGTGCCACTGGGATGTGGGAGGTGCGGTTGTATATGTTGTTACATACACTACACTGCATGCTGGCCATTACCTCCACTGCCTGTCAAAAGCTTCGGTTACATATATGTAGCTGTGTCTCAAGTATTGTGTAATATATGACAGCTACTGGTATGTACAGTATATTAACCCCACAGCCTGAGAATGTAATTTCTCTTTTATTCTTACCTCTGCCGGATGCTTTTATTCAGTCTGGGGAAGCTCTCGTGTGGAAGTTCTGAAGGCTACACACAGCCCCTTTAGTTCAAAAAGTCTGTTAAAAAAAAAAAAAAAAAAAAAAATGCAGATATTGTAAGAATAAAATATACAAATACAGTATAAAAACTCTCAGGATCACACACACGAACATGGCATTTCATATGGTATACAGTAAGTCCTTGTTATATAATGTCATGCTTTAATCTTTTTATTCTTCTTAGGTCTGTAGCTATTTACAGATAAAGTGCCAATTAAAGTTCCAGTGATACACTGCTGTACCAGTACCTGTATTTACTAGTTTCCTGGTTTCCAATACCAGTTGTACGGAAAACCTGTGATATTTTGGAACACATCCCAAACATACCGAAGACTTCTTAAGCATTCTTTTGTCTTGGGTCCAGAAATGTTAGAGCCGTGTTTCCATAATTTTCATGATAAGCTTCTGGTCATTTCAGCTGATATGATTATTCATTCTTTATATACACGAAGTCTTTATTCAGTTTAGTGTTCATATAAGTACAGTACATAACAGTAAAACAGTACTATAGCTCTACATTCTTTCCATAACATTTTTTCATTTAATTATCTAACAAACCAGTGCTGATCTCTTGTTACAGCTTTGCATTCGTGAAGAGATGATGGCAAATTCATGCCACATCAAAGTGGATAGAGTGTGATATTCCATACTGAAAAATTTGTTTAATATACTGGGTGCATCTTCACTAAAATGTACAATACAGTAAACCAGTATTGCTACGATTGTGATGAAAGAAACCTGTACTAACACAGGAAAAATCAACTAACATACAAGTATTGCCAATCCTGTGCAGGGAATTGAACCTGGGAATCTTCAGATAAGAGCCAGACAGCTTTCCACTATACCATGACCAGGTAAAAGTTGTTCTGCCTTGTCACATACTGTACATATAACCAGGGTACCCCCACTCCCACTGTGGGTCTGAAAGGAAAGACAACTCCTTGGCACTCAGGCAAAGAGAAGCTTTTAATCATACCCAAAGCACATCTGGCAAGTCAGTGTGTCGTACAGGTTTCTTTCATCACACTGACGTGCCAGATGTGCTTTGGGTAGGATTATAAACTTTTACTTGCCCAAGTGCCAGGGGATTGTCTCTTCCCTTTCAGGCCCACAGTGGGGGTGGGGTACTTTGGTTACAAGCATGTGAAATGGTCAGACAACTTTTAACTGGTCGTGGTACAATGGAATGTGGGCTGGCTCCTATCTGAAGAGTCTCAGGTTCATTTTCCAGCACAATATTGGCGGTATGTTAATTGCTATGATTATCATACAAAAGACTGGTTGAATAATTTTATTTTTTATTTTTAAACTACTGCAGTACAGTATGGAAGTACAGTAAACTCTTGATATAACGAACTACTTGGGGGGAGGGATGGGTCGTTATATCCGAAAGTTCGCTATATCTGATGGTCATTAACCAAGGGATTACCGACCGAAGGTCGCTACAGGTATATCCGTGGAGTCATTTGGTCCTATGTGCGCAACCTCAACTTTATTAAGTTTCACATGGAGAATTCGATGATTTATGTAGTTACACAGTACATGTACAGTAGATACCATCCTGTATAAAGTTGTACATATAAATACAATGCCAATAATGTAATGTAGTACTGTTACAGTACACTTACCATGCCAGGGAGCGAACTTACATCGGAAATGGTGGGTCATTATATCCGAAGTTTGTTATAAAAGGGTTCATTATATTAAGGGTTTACTGCATCATATTCATAAAAAATTGCAATTATGTGCAAATTCTCAGAGAGCTTCCCCTCAAAGATGTTGACAGATACTGAAGTTTTTGACAATCCTTAAGGTTCATCACATTTAATTCAATTAGTACCGTACCCCATTTCTGCAGATAAAACTTAAAAAGCTAGGAGCCTTAGGACTGATGAATGTTGCTCTCATGGTTAGGGTAGGAGACTTGGTTTGTATGTAAAACTGACAAAGTTCTGTAATTAATATAAAATTAAAAATTTCTTTAACTTTTTAAAGCTATTATGGTACTGTGCTTTGACAATAAGGTTATATTTTATGCAGAAAAATATACAATGCAGGGTTTGATTATATCCTCGTACAGGGGCTCTGTTAGATTTTCACTTCTTATTTTAATATGAAAAAGTTACTACATGACCGTATTGTGATACCAGCTCTAATGTATGGAAGTGAAGCTTGGACATTGTTGGAAGGACACAAGTCAAGAGTGAGAGCAGTGGAAATAAGTTATTTAAGAGGAGCCCGTGGAGTCACATGGAAAGACAGGCTGACAAATGAGGATATAAAGGAGCATTGTGGTGTGGATGTGGATGTACAGTAATAGGAAGTGTTAGGAGGAACACACTGAAATGGTTTTGGCCATGTGGAGAGGATGGAGGGTGAGAGTCTGATGAGGAGAATGTATGTGAGTGAGGTGGAGGGGGGTAGAGGGAGGGGGAGGCCGAGGATGAGATGGAGGGATGGGGTGGAGAGGTATAAGAGAGGGGGGGTGAGTTGGGAGCAGGGCAATGAAATGGCGGGGGACAGGGTGACATGGAGGTGATTTGTTTGTGGCCACGGGATTGAGGCGTCTGGGAATAGATAGATAGATACATAGATTTTAATATAAGGTAAATATATGCATCCTGAGATATGCAGTTCATTGCACTAGTTCCTCCCCATAAAGTACCAGTTTTCTCTCAGTCAGGCTGTCTTTTAACTTTCATACGATTGGGTCAGTACTAGCATTTTATTACAGCTTTAAGATCATTTTTTTTAACAGAAAGTGAATCACTGGAGCTGAGAAGCTTGGATTTCATTTTGTTTAAAAAGGCTTCAGTATGCTCGCATGTGTCGGTCTTGGTCACCTAATGGCAGCTCTCCATGTTGTTTGATCTCTGGCAGCCTTATCCCTGAGGTTACAGTCAATGACCTCATCCCAGGTCATTTTTGGTCTGCCTCTCACCCCTACCTCTAACGTTAACACTTCTCACTTTCTGCACCCTGTTGTCATTCCCCAGCTTCTCCAGATGCCCAGACCATCTCAATCTACCACTCCTCATCACAATACCAATACATTCCAGTCCCATTCTAGCTCTTTACTCTTTCATTATACACCTACCCCCCACCCCCAGGCCTTGCATTCAAGGACGCTTTGCACATCCACCTAATCATTGTAATTTCTGTACATCTGGGTCTGCGAATATCCTCTTCCTTTACCGCCCAGGTCTCACTACCATACAGTAATATACTCCTAACACATGCTGCATACAGAGATCCCTTAGCACAGAGGGATAGCCCTCTCAATGTCAGGAGCAGCAACAGCCCCCTGAACTTCTTCTTGCCATTCCTCACTCTAGCCACAGAGCAAGCTTCAGCCCCACATCCAGCATATAACATGTCACCCAAGTAACAAAATGCTTCCACACACTCAAGACTCACCAGCAAGAGCAATCTTTTCACGTCTGAAAAATCACGTGCTTTCCCCGACACACTGCACGTATGAAACCAGCATTAGGTCACAGTCTAACTCTAATACCACTACCGTACATCTCTTTTGCACCCACTTATCACAAACACTGCACAAGATGGAATTACTTCCCATGCCCTTGTTGCAAATGGCACATGGCCACTCGCCCTTTTCTTTGACAGGATTGCCACCATCCTTAGATATGGTACCATCACCTCTGTTTTATCTGCATTTACTCACAAACCCTTGTGCCCCATACCATCTCTCCACTTCCTATATCTTTCCTCTGCCACCATTTCATTCCCTGCGATCAAAAAAAATCATCGGCATACAACATCTCCCATAGGAGTCCATTTCTGAAGTCACATGAGAGGGCTTCAATCACGATGATAACAAGGGGCTCAAGACTAACCCTTGATGCATGCCAACATTCATGGAAAACTCATCACTCAAATCTCCATTCACTCTCACCTAGGGTGTGCATCCATATACACAGCCAAAACCATTTGGGTGTTAATACTAAATTTGGTATCTTTATCCTTCTCATTTTGGGGAAATAGTATTCTGTTGCATCTAGATGATTTTCTTCAGCTGAATTAATGGATCCTTTGTGGTTATGTGATAATTTTCGTTGTTCTGCCTGCATTTGTTCGTACAGGCAATATTTTCATTGATCATTTTTGTGTTCTAATAACTTTCCCCTCCCTCTTTTTTTTTTCTTCTCAACATCAAAGGCCAAACTCAAATGAGATTGGTGGCTCCTTTCATTTCTTTCAGGATTGCTGCTATTATTTTCTTTCATATTCAGTTTGAAAATTGTTAGGATACATTAAAAACTAAGTAAATTCAGTATTCTTCAGAGTGACATAGGACAACCTGTTGCAGCCTTCTTCAGCAATTTTTTGTTTTTCATTACCAAAGCCCTTCAGAGGATTCTTGGGATGCATTTTCAAGTTTTGACTTTTTCTTTTCTTACGTAAGTCGTGAATACTTTTTAAAAAGCAGCCTGTTTTACAATCTCCCCACGGCGCCGAAGACAGATTGATGTCATCTTAGAAAACCATTTTTGGCACAAAATTACCCTTATCATTGTTGATTTTATCCCAGCGTAACCAGCATTTTCGTAACAACCCAACCAAATTCATACTGTTCTATTCAGACCTAACCTCTTTTATGCAAGCCTAACCAGACTTAACCCAACTTAAACCAACCAAACGTATCCTGTACATACTCGCATTCATCATGTTTGTTGGATCATCTTCACACTGTACCGTACTCGAAAAGGCACTTCTGTTTACAGAGTCACTGAATCAGTTCAAAGGCTGGTAAATATTTAAAATATATATTTTAGAGGTGGCCCTGTGCCATCTTGAAGATGACCGGAAGCTACCCAAGAAATTAATGAACTCTAGCAGCAAAAACTATCAGAACAGCTAAAAGGAACGTTTACCCTTGAACACTACAGTGACACACCCTCTTCTGCAAATTTTACAATAATGACAGCAACTGGTAGACACACATGTAAAATCTGCACCTGACCACTTAATCCACACTAATAATCACACTGTATATAAATATAACGCCAGGCGCCAGGTCTGTTGATAATCAGTGTACGACTCTTCCTCCCGAAAACAGCTGATACGTACACCGTCATGCCCTGAAGCAGCGTTGCCGGTTTCGTCACTAAAGTACCAGATTTGGTGCTTTTGGTCGTGTCAGGTACATCTGGTACGACTTTGAAGGAAATGCCAAAATTCTGGTACTAATCCGTGAGGAGCATATAGACACGAGCTATTTAACTTTACTGAAGAAGTGACAACATCGTCCGTCCACGACACTATCTATCTATCTATCTATTGCCAGACGCCTCAATCCCGTTTGGGGTGGCCACAAACAAATCGCCTCCAAGTCGCCCTGTCCCCCGCCATTTCACTGCCCTGCTCCCAACTTACGCCCCCCTCTCTCATATACCTTTCCACCCCATCCCTCCATCTCATCCTCGGCCTCCCCCTCCCTCTTCCCCCCTCCACCTCACTCACATACACTCTCTTCGTCAGTCTTTCACACTCCACCTCTCCACATGGCCAAACCACCTCAGTGTGTTCCTCATAACGCTTCCTATCACATCCACATCAACACCACAACGCTCCTTTATATTCTCATTCGTCAGCCTGTCTCTCCATGTGACTCCACAGGCTCCTCTTAAATAACTCATTTCCACTGCTCTCACTCTTGACTTGTGTCCTTCCAACAACGTCCAAGCTTCACTTCCATACGTTAGAGTTGGTATCACAATACTGTCATGTAGTAACTTTTTCACTTGCATGCTCACTTCCTTGTTTCTTATTACTGCTTTCAAAGAACCAGCAACCTTTCTTCCCTGCTGTAGCCTACCCTTTCAAGCACTTCACCCTCCAAACCTCCATCCTTACTCATCACACTACCCAAGTACTTAAACGTACTCACATTTTCCAATTCCTCACCATCCAACCTCGCTGTACATTCACTGGCTTCACTTCTCTCAAAGACCATCACTTTACTCTTCCCTACATTCACCTTTAGATTCCGTTTCTTACACACTCTCCCAAACTCATCCACCAAGCCTTGCAGCTCCCCTTCGTCTTCACTCAACAACACAGTATCATCTGCAAACAACAGTACAGGGAGTTTCCAAACACTATCCTCTCTCACCAAGGACACTCCAATCCACTACCCTACCTTGTACCTCTTTTATTACCCCATCCATGTACAGATTGAACAACCATGGAGACATGACACATCCCTGTTTCAACCCAACTTTCAGAGAGAAAAATTCACTTAGTTCACAATCCACACGCACTGCAGCCTTAGCACCATCATACATACTCTTCACAGCATTCAACAACTTCCCATCTACTCCATATATTCTTAACACTTTCCACAATCCTTGTCTATCCACCCTGTCATATGCTTTCTCCAAATCCATGAAAGCCGCATACAACTTCTTTCCCTTCTCTAGAAACTTTTCCACTAAAGATCTAAGAATGAATATCTGATCTACACAACCTCTTCCCTTCCTAAAGCCTTCCTGTTCTTCTCCAACTAATTTCTCTGTTCTTTCTCTAACTCTGTCAATAAGTATCCTACCATACACTTTTCCTATTATACTAAGAAGACAAATGCCCCTATGATTACCACACACTTCTTTTTCCCCTTTTCCTTTGTACAAGGGAATAATTATACCTGACTTCCAATCCTCCGGGACTCTACCTTCCTCCCAGGCCAATCTGCACATCTTCCACATCCATTCTACTACTATCTCTCCCCCATGCTTCAGCATTTCACCACACACTCCATCAATTCCTGGGGCTTTCCCCGATTTAACTTTCTTCATTGCTTCCACAACTTCTATCCTACTGATTTCTTCCTGTCTTCTCACTTCCCTCCTCCTCCCAGCCTTTCTCCAGCCACTTATACTCGCATTACTTCCATCCTCTACGTTCAACAATTCCTTAAAGTGTTCTCTTCATCTGCTCACTTTTTCTCCCTTCTCCACTAGTAATCTACCATTTTTATCTTTCACTCCCCTGCTAACTTCACTTCCACCCTGTCTTACTCTTTTCACCTCTTTCCAGAACATTTTCTTACAGTCCACGACACGTTCACACGAAAATCGGACGGTGGGGAGGGGGGGAGCATTTTGTCAGTCCCCAGACAGTTTGACTACGTCACCGATCCCAGTGCAATCTCTTAATAACTGTGTGTTGAGAGGTAACTGAGACAAGATTATTTATTCTATCAGTTATCCATCCTACTGAGTACTTATCATCTTACTTGACTGTTACTTTATTCAGTCGAGTGTTTGGTGTTTAAAATGCCGGCTGTGACAACGCAAGCCGCCACCACACCCCTAGGAGGAGGACACGGAGGGCTAGACGGCGCGCGGAACGCGCCCGTGCAACAAGGTCGTAAGTTTACCTGGGCCGCGCGCCCTTATTCCCCGAAACTCGGCCGCCGCTGCCGCCTTATTCAAAAGGCGCGTTTTCGTGAGGCTTTTAGACCGGTATCGACCAGTTTAGACCGGTCTTATTGCTGTTCTGGCGAGACAATTAGACCGGTACAGATTGGTCCAAAGCAGTCCTGCCCCACAAGCTAGCCTAGGCGAGACCGGTCTGCGCACAAACGTATGCGCGTCAGTGACAGCCAAGAGGGAGGCAAGGAGCGTCCGTGGCAGGGTGTAAACATCGATGGTCAACAATGGCGGACTTGGGAATAAGGCTTGTTTTGAATTACATTTTTAACGCTAGCAGAAGCCTATGATCATCCAAGAAGGGAACCAAATAAATCTCACCATGAAGGTGAGGCTTTGTATTACTATAGATCGCAGGAAATAATATTATTAAAGCTTTAATGACCGAGATAAAAATCGAGGGGAGGATGACATTTGTATAATCAACGCTACACCCCGACATTTGTGTACATTCTTCTAGGCCACGCCTAGTCACTTTTGCAGCCAATAGCAGGCTCGGGCAGGATCGGACTGGCATTAGCCCCTTCTCGCGATCACTTATGAGTCCAGACCGGTCTTAAACAGGTCCTAAGTAGCCCACGAAAATGCGGCAAAGGTACACTACCTTCCAGGTGGGCTGACCGCTGACAGGATCGGGGTGGAACTGGCCTAACAGTTCTGAGCAGCACCCCAGCCACGGCCTGTAGCTGGGCACCTGAGATGGCCTGTAACCACTCAGAGAATAAAGAGACGGCCTGTAGCCGCTCACCAAAAAAAGGCCACGGCCTGTAGCTGGGTACCAGATGGTCTGTAGCCACTCACCACAAAGGGTCACGGCTTGTAGCCGGACCACTGATTAGGAGATGGCCTGTAGCCACTCCACCTAGTACTGCTCACACCCCCCACAGAAACCAGTGACGGTCTGTAGCCGCATTGGGGAGAGACCGGTACATTCCCTCTCCTTCTGTATTTGCCTCGGAGGGCACGACACCGGTGACGGCCTGTACCCGTGCCCATAGGAAGGAGATGGCCTGTAGCCGCTCCTCTCCTGCATGTCGTCCTCTTTGCGGGACCTCAGTGACGGCCGGTAGCCGCACCGGCAGGCAGGTGAAGGCCAGCATCCACACCTTGCCTGTGTTCCCGTCAGGGAGTTGGGTCCCGGCGACGGCCTGTAGCCGCGAGGGTACAGCCTGTAGCCATCCTCCGTCTGTTGGCCAAGAGAACCTAACGACGGCCGGTAGCTGCTCTGGGGAGAGACGCCGAAGTCTCTCGCCCCCTTTGACTCAGCAATGAGACGGTGAGCTGTGCCCAGTCCTGCCTTCCGGCAGGAGCACAGATTACCCCCCTGTCCACCTAGACTGAGGCAACCTCCAGGAGGAGGAGCACTGCCTGGAGGATTGGTGGAGGGGCCCAGTACTGTCCCCGGGATTGTTCTCCCTCCGTCCAGAGGAAGAGGACGCCTATCTGACGGACTTTGGCCGGGAACAACGCCGCAGCCCAGCCCTGACGGCAGCGCCCCCAGCAGAAGACCGCAGCCGATGCCCTTCCGAGGACGTCCCCTGGACCCCCGGGCAGGCCCACTCCTCACCCCGATGAAGGCGACTCCCATACTCCACCAGGCACCTGAGTGAGTGCCTCCAATGCCTGTTTGGCCCCAGTCCCGAGGGCCATACCCCAGTCCCCAGCCCTGACAGTGAGGGGCCCTTCGCCACACACAGCCCGAGCCCCAGCTGAGAGATGACACCCCTGAGAGTGGTCCCATGGCCGCAGGAAGAAGGAACTCCCAAAGGGCCTCCGCCTACCCCAGACCGAGAGTTGTAAGCCCTGGACCTCCCCTTCCCCCAGTGAAGCAAAGTGGACCTAAAGACAGTGAATTTACAGTGAACAGTGAGGCCGGCACTTTAGGCACGAGAGTGAGTTTACCGTGATACGAGAGTACAGTGAGGCCCAGAAAAGACCGAGACCAGTGAGTGTAAAAGAACAGGCACCCTAGTGAAATCCAGCTACAAGTGTACAGTGGGGCCAAACAAGGACGTACGACCTTGAAATACAAAAGCACAGATAGTGAATTTTAGAAGCAGTGACGCTACCCTCGCCCCCTGTAACGGCGCCTGCAAATGGTGTTACCAATTACTCCCCTCCCTGGTGCAGAGTCAGTAACACCCTTCCCCCCCCCACCCCTGGGCTCAGCCTATAAACTTAGTGTCAGAACAGTGAACGCCTCACGACAGTGCCTCCTCACCACGGACAGTGTAATAGTGCCTTTGCCCTCCTAAACCAGACTTAGACTCCTGTACCTCTAGTATCCTGTGTGATACTACTGTATACCCATTAATACTACAGTAGACTATGTATTGATTTTTGCCTATGAGATTGTGTAAGATTGTCTACCTATTCCACAGCAGTTGCATTTGGCAATATACGTGTAAGGTTGTTGCCCAGTGTTTTTATGCCCTGGCCCTCTCTTGTTTGTCTAAGCTCCGGTCTAGAAGAGGAACCCAGCTACACTCTAAGCGTTCAAGGGACGGGAAGCCGCCCTTTAAACACCTAGCATAACAGTGTTATTGTTCCTTATTAGTCGTTTTTTCTGCTTTGCAGGGTGAACGAAATTGTGGCAACATGAATAGGCCTAGTAAAAGAGAACTTGTGAATATACCAGACAACCCTGACAGTAATCAAAGTGGTTCAGAAACACCAATGAAGAAATTAAACTATGAACATAAATTTCAGTTGAAGTGGTTGACAGTAGATTTTCACTATGGATAATTCAGAGTAAGAAGTATTCAAATAAAGCACTCTGTACGGCATGTGAATATGAAGCATCTGGAAGTGTAACACAGCTGGAAAGACTTGGAAGCACAGAGAAGCAAAAGAAAAACATGCTTTCAAGAAACCAGTCTAAGAAAGTGACAAGTTTTTTTCAGCCTTGTGCGGGTCCATCATCGAGGATTGAAAAACAGGTTGCATCTGCAGAGTTAAAGATGTGTGTCTTCATTGCAGAGCACAACCTACCCACTTCCATAATGGGTCATTTAACAGGGCTTATTGCTAATGTAAGCTCAGATTCAAAAGTGGGAAATGCAGTACAGTCGTGTGACCTTAACTTTTGACGTGAAAAAAAAAAAAAAAAAAAAAAAAAAGAGGTCAGTTTACTCATTGCCTGACTTTCAAGCCTCAACTCTTCCCATTAAAAAAAATCGCAGACAATATAATCGGGCCACAATCTTTCGGAAAAAAAAAAATAAAAAAAAAATAAAAAACAGAACGAGAAACGTTATAGGTTGTATACAACTCCCTCTGGACATGCATAGCACTTATTTAACACCCAAATTACATCAATAAGGCACATAAATGACTGAAATAAATGCAAAAGAAACATAAAATGAGGGTTTAGAAGTATGTTCATACATTAATAAACATTCTGGTACTTATGGACCCTAACCTAGCCTAACTCTGAAAAACACTCCTACTGCACATGCATGAGGTAAGTATAGTATGGAAAAAAGTACAGTATGAAACATTCTGGTAAGTATAGTATGGAAAAAAGTACAGTATGAAACATTCTGGCTACTTACAGCAAGTCCCTGGCCACCTCGATGAATAACCGCCTCCTCTCGGACTCTGACAGTAAGAACGATTTCCTGAAGCACTTGCAGTACACTCTTCCTGAAGTCTTGCACTGAACTTAGTCAATAACACACAGAAGTCCGTTCTCTTCACACTGTTCACTTTAGTCCAAATAATGTTCCAGTTTAATTTTATGTTGCACATTAACTTTTCCCAATTTTTTTTTATTTTCCAAAGCTAAAACAAAGAAGTTTATTTACGTTAAATTTTGTTTCCACTGAGTCTTTTCTCTCAACTCGAAAACCTTAACACAACACACCGTTTATTTCACTGCACAACACTCAAAATTCCCGTGTGGTCTAGTGGAGAAGTTCTTGCTGTTTATTCACTGTCAGAGTCCGAGAGTATCACTGGCAGGCGACCAAGGGGTGCATCGCTGGGTCGTGGTGCTGGCGTACCCACTGCAGAAGACTCTGAGGAAAGCCGCAAACTCACGTCGAGCGGTGACTCCACTGTGGCTGATGTGCTGGGCTGTGGCTCGGAGCATGAGGGCCTGTCTTGGGGAGGCAACGGAGTGGAGCCAGGGCTTGGCACAGCGGGGGTCACGGGCCTGAAAAAACTGTCAATCGTTGACTGACGCAAGGACCGACGATTCTGGCGATTGATGATGCCCTGCCGGAAAGCACGCACTTCCTCCACGAGTCCCAAGGGCCCCATCTCCCTGTCGCAGTCCGGGTGTTCCAGGTAGTCTAGGATGAACTCTAGATGTTCCCGGAGTGCGCTTAGCTTGGGGATGGCTGGAGTAGTGTCCTGCTGAGAGGAGTCCGCATCATCGTCGCCTTCGTCGTCGGAATCTTCAAGTTCGGGACTGACACCAGCAACCGAAGACGCGATTTCGATCAGACAATGTCTGATACCCAGGATCGCCCTCGTCGTCATCCAACCACTCACGAACATCGTCCACATCAACAACGTCGCCGTGCGTACGTAGCCGTGCATGGAAGTCATCCATGTCAAACCCTAGAAAATCGTACTCCACATCCGTTCCGAGAAGCAGACGAGACCAACCATTTTCAAGAGTTTTCACAGGGACTTCCATGCACTAGCCCAGTTGTACAGCGCGGACTTGATGTTGTAGCGGCGAAGGTTTTCCAAAGTCCGCTTGCCTCGTGTGTCACGTCCTTCCCTGCGCTCGTCCTCGTCCTCGAGAACAACCATCACCTTGTCCAGGAACTTCCGACGGTACAGGCGCTTTGTTGCCACGATCACTCCTTGGTCCATGGGTTGAATGAGAGCAGTGTTATTAGGTGGCAGAAACATGCACCTAATACGGCCATTCTCAGCAACCAAGTTCTTGTCGCACGGGTGGGCAGGTGCATTGTCGAGCAGAAGGAGAGCCTTTACCTGGTCGTGAGGGATTCCCAGTGTCTTCGTCTGGTACTGGATGACCTCCTTGACGAAGTGACGGTGAAACCAGTCTTTGAAAATCACAGCTGTGAACCATGCTTTCAAAGAATGGTACCAGACGACAGGAAGGACATCCACCGCCCCACGAAGGCACCGAGGCTGCTTTGCACGGCCAACAACAACGGGCTTAAGCCGGTGCATGCCGTTAGCACTGGCACAACACAAAGCAGATATCCGTTCCTTAGAAAGCTTGCGGCCAGGTACACGATTCTCCGTCTCCTCGGCTAGAGTGTTCGTTGGCAGCGAGCGATAGAATAGGCCAGTTTCGTCTGCGTTATAGACTTGACTGAGAGTGAGGTCCTCCCTGTCGATCAAGCCTTTCACCTTGTGCCGAAACTCGTCAACTTCATCCTCGTTAGCGTCCAATGCTTCGCCATGTGCTTTACGGTTAGTAAGGCCATGTCGCAACTTGAACGCGAAGAGCCAACCCTCGGATGCCTTGAAGTCTAGGGCGTCGTGAAGCCTTGCAAACTTCTCAGCAGCAGCCTTCAGCTCCGTTCCACGTACCATCACACCAGCTGCACGTTGCTGTCGGTACCAGATCAACATGGATTGGTCGATTTCTGCAAACTTGGGGGTAAACATAACCTTCCTTTCCATGTTGCGTTTGCTTCGCGACGAGAAGTCAGCCGTGTACTGCATGAGTTTGTCTCGGGAACGTTTGATATCAAACAAAGTCAACCAGGCCAGATTGTACTCGCGGAGAATGCGGGAAGAAGACCAACCCGCATCAACTTTCTCCAATATCTCCCTCTTCTTTTCCAGAGTCAACACCACTCTCTTCCTTTTCTCAGGTGGCGGGGCCATCATCACACACACTAAGAGGAGGCCCGAGAGCAGCAGGAGGCCTTGCAGCAAGTACGGCACCACCACAAAAGCGAGCACATGGGCAGCCCTTGCGAAGAGCGTAGGTCCAGTCGCGGTGAGAGACAGGCGGGAAGTGGGGAGGATGCAGCGGTGCTCTATTGGACGTCGGAGGAATGACACACCAAAACAATGCTCTCCCGCAGCGCGCACGGCAAGTTCAAATTACGGACGGCAAAAAAACGATTTGTTTTTTAATTTTTTTGGGTTTTCGGACCATTTTGGGAATGTTGGATCCCAGGACGATAAGGTCCGGGTAGTGGAGATGTTCGGTTATTGGGCGTCCGGATATTAGAGTGATTACTGTATTTTGGGTGCGACATTTGTGATAATTTTTCCCAGGTTAGGTAATGTGACCGCAATTTTCTCCTTATCCGAGTCAAACCCTATGTCTAAGAGGGATTTGATCATATCCAAATATACATCCATGTCACATTGGTCCGGGTTGAATTTTGGTAATTGAATGTGCGGTTTGGCTGCCATTGTGCAAGTTCCTTTTTATGTTCCTCCGTGCTTTTACTTGGATCCAGAACACTGCTTGCCACCAGTGTAATGCTGAGTGTTTTTAGGTTGACCCCTCGCCCTAAAAACACTAGCGTCTGAGCGGGGTCCTCTTTCTTGACCGGAAGTAAAGCACCAACAAACGAACAGGACATAAAAACTAGGCAGTATACCTTAACACATCTATTACCTTAATTCTAACACCGTTACAATATTACATAGAGTGATATTTAGGATATGGGATACAGATATACAGAGTTACCTTAGGATGACACGGGATATTCAACACACAATAATCACATATAACAATGACTTGTGGTTCTGCAAGTGGAGGTGATTGTCTTTCATCAAAGCCCAAAATCTCTATACTCACAGTCACAAAAGGAATATACATGATTAATGGTCTAGGGGCAGAGTATTACTATAAGAAAGGCAGGGGGCGGATCATGACACTCGACTTGGTTAACTAGGTGCAGCGACACTCGCCCGCGCTCCCGGCTGCCGTTTACACTGACGGGGAAACTCCTCTATTCTGGGAGGGGGGGGGGAACACTAGATTTACTATAATGGAATCACTTTCTTTTAAAGGGGCAGGTGAGTTTATTTGGATCACGAACACTTATTTGTTGACTTCCTCTAGATCGTACTATGTCACTGTTTCTGTTCCACTTTCTCGGGTATATTGAGATTGAAGAGGTGTCACTGATCTTACCTGTTTTTCTTGGGTTATATCACTCTGTCACTATAGCCGGGGGGGGGGACCTTCGGGGACTCTACCTGTGGCGGGCGTCACACTACCCGCAGGGGGAGTCACTACCCGGGTCCGATCTGTCGGTGCGTTGCAGGGAGGCCCTCCTCTCTAGGGGCCTCGACCTGATGTAGACCCTCAACTCAGGGTCTTGTCGTCGTGGTGCAGGGAGGCCCGCCTATTTGGGGCCTTGACCTGGAGTGGTGGCCCTCGAGACTGGGGCCAAACAGTTGGAGGAGGTGTGTCTGGCGTCGGAGGCTCCGCGGGGTGAGGAGGGCAGCGCTGGTAGGCTGCTGGGCTCGCCTGGGGGTCCTGGGGCTGTGGAGGTCTGCCAGGAGACGCGCAGTCAGGTGTGGGCTGTGGCCTCGTCTCCTGCTGGTGCCTGGGGGAGACAAGAATTTCCCAGGAGTAGGAGGCAGGCCCTGACTGGGATTTTGTCTCCACTCCGGTGACACCTTCGGGGCAACTCTCCCGAGTGGTGTCCAGCTACTCCCACAGGAGATCGCTAAAGGTAGAGGACACACGGAGACCGTGTTTTCTCTCCTGTCTCTGTCACAGCCGTGGCTCCAGGTTATTTTACCCTGGGACCCACTTTTGGCTCTCTACAAGGGACTCTTACCCTTGGGGTGGCTGAGGGTACTGGCCCCTTACAGCTCACTATTGGGCCTCCTGCTCTGTTTGTGGCAGAGGGTATTTCTCCCTCGTGGCTCACTGTGGCAGAGGGTACTAGCCCCTCGTGGCTCACCAAAGGTGTGGCAGAGGGTGGTGTTCCCTCGTGGCTCACTGTGGCAGAGGGTACTGGCCCCTCGTGGCTCACCAAAGGGCCTCCTGCCCTGTTTGTGGCAGAGGGTGGTGTTCCCTCGTGGCTCACTGTGGCAGAGGGGACTGGCCCCTTGTGGCTCACCAAAGTTGTGGCAGAGGGTGGTGTTCCCTCGTGGCTCACTGTGGCAGAGGGTACTGGCCCCTCGTGGCTCACCAAAGTTGTGGCAGAGGGTGGTGTTCCCTCGTGGCTCACTGGCAGAGGGTACTAGCCCCTTGTGGCTAACCAAAGTTGTGGCAGAGGGTGGTGTTCCCTTGTGGCTCACTGTGGCAGAGGTAGGGACACCTCGTGGCTCACCAAGGGACCTCCTGCCCTTAAGGGGTGTAACTATGGCCGTCGCCAAAAAGCTACTAAGGACTGATTTTGTATCAGTCCCACCCCACTGCTGTCGATGGTTAGCCCGCCGTTGAGGTTGTTGCGGATCTAGGCTCACCTGGCGTTGGGGCAGTTGCTGGGAGAAGGGGCACAGGTCAGTGGTGATTGGATGACCCTCTTGGCCTGGGTCATTAGCCCCACCGTTATCCCTTCCTCGGGTGGTGGGGTGGTGGTGGCCCGGTGGTGGGGTGGGGGGTGGCGGGGTGGAAGGTCCGGCGGCGGGCATTTTACGGAAGTAAAACACCAACAAAGGAACAGGACATAAAAACCGGCAGTACACCTTAACACATCTATTACCTTAATTCTAACCGTTACGATACAACACAGAGTGATATTTGAGATACAGGGGAACAGGGACACAGAGTTAACATTCAGCACCACAAAATATAGTTACACTCAGTACATACTACAATGCACATACAGGGATATCTTGAATTATATATGGTATTGTCTATGTGTCACTTTTAGGTAGGATATACACTGAACTGATCACAAAGGGGATAAACAAGATTGGGAGTCTGTAAGGGAAATATTACTATAAATAAGATAGGGTGCGGATAGCGACACGACGCAGTCACCTGTCACGTTGACACTCACACTCAGGCTTTTGACCGGCCCGCGCACCCTAGCCTTATGCGTTCACAGAAAGTTCTTTTATTGGGGGGACTTGGATAATTACTCCAAGGTTCATTCTCTGTCCTGCCGACACTGAGTTCTTTTGGACTATTGGTAACTGCACTGTTCTTCACTTAGTCACTTGTTCACTGTTCTTTTCCCCGATTTGTTCTCGACACAAGGGGCGTCACTATTTACCTGTATTTCATGGGTAATGTTCACTCCGTGACAAGGGTGGGAGGGTAGAGCCCTAGGGGGACCCGGCCTGCAGAGGGCAAGGGATTACCCATAGGGGAGTCACTGCCCGGGCCACACTTGTCGATGGGGTGCAGGGAGGCCCTCCCGTCTTGGGGCCTGGACTTGAGAGGTGGCCCTCGAGTTGGGGTTTTGTCGGTGTGGTGCAGGGAGGCCCTCCAGTCTGGGGGCCTTGACCTGGGAGGTGGCCCTCGAGTTGGGGCCTCGTCAGTGTGGTGCAGGGAGGCCCTCCTGTCTGGGGGCCTCGACCTGAGAGGTGGCCCTCGGGACTGGGGCCGAACAGCTGGAGCAGTCGGGCCTGTGGTCTCTGGCTCCGTAGAGTGAGGGAGCCGGGATCGCCTTCATCGGGAGCCGGTGGGTCTGGCCTGGGTGTCCTGGGACTGCGGGTGCCTAGGGGGAGAGGCGCTGACAGGGCTGGGCTGCGGCAGCTTCTTCTTCGGGACTCGGGCAGGAACAAGGATCTCCCAGGCGTTGGAGGTAGGTCCGATATCGGGCCTTGCCACCACTCTAGTGTCACCTCCGGGGCTATATTCCCGGGTGGTGACGAAGGGCTCCCACAGGGGGAAGAGGCTGGAGAAGGACTCACGTCACTCGTGTCCTCTCTGGTACGTCCTGAGGCCGGAGCCTTGGGTCACCTTACCCTGGTACGTACGTTGGCTGTGGCGTACCAGGAGCAACTGAAGGGCGTACAGGGCCGCTCCTTCCCCGCCACGTATAGGGACCGTCGGCGCGGTGTTGCTCCCGTAGTAGGGGACAAGCCGGAGTGAGGGGCACAGAGGCCACACTCTCTCCAGTACGTACTGAGGCTATCTTCAGGGGCTTCTCTACACTGGTACGTGCCACGGCCGGAGCCGGATGCCTACCCATCTTACGGAGAGCAACTGAAGGGCGTACAGGGCCGCTCCTTCCCCGCCACGTATAGGGACCGTCGGCGCGGTGTTGCTCCCGTAGTAGGGAAAAGCTGCACATACGATAGCAGGGGCTCTTTACCCTGGTACATACTCTGGCCGTAGCCGGGAGCTGATTTTTCCTACCAGAAGCAACTGAAGGGTGTACAGGGCCGCTCCTTCCCCGCCACGTATAGGGACCGTCGGCGCGGTGTTGCTCCTGTAGGAGAGAACAGCAGGAGAGTGATGCACTGGGGCAACTCTCTCTCCGGGGTGTACTAAGGCTGGAGCCTTGGGTCGCCTTACCCTCGTACACTTTATTAGGCCGTAGCCTTGGGCCTCCTACCCTTGGGCCTCCTGCCCTGGAGGGTGTAACAATTGCCGTCAATACGGTGACGACGGTTGTTCCGCCCGCAAGGTAGTTGCCTTTCCCTGGTCACCTGGTGTTGGGGCAGTTGCGGGGAACAAGGGCCCAGGACCGTAGTGTCCTGGCGACCCTCTTGATTGGGGTCACTAACCCCACCGTTGTGTCCTCCTAGGGCGGTGGTGCGGTGGCGGCCCGGTGGTGAGGTGGGGGGTGGTGAGGTGGGAGGTCCGGCGGCGGGCACGGCGGGCATTTTACCAAAAAAAAAAAAAAAAAAAAAAAAAAAAAAAAAAGGGGAAAAACAGGGAGGGGGGGGGGACAGCATGAAAGATAATGAAAGTCTGCACAAACCCGTGGGTGCGTAGTGTTGTCAGTTGCCCATAATCCATATTCACATTTTCCATAGCAGTGTTTTATTATCGGATTTAATAATATTTCATCTTATTATCCACTAACATTCAATGCAATTCCCTTTTTGTGGTGTTTGTCATCTACGAGTGAATACGAAAGTATAAACAGGACTCTTATAGTAAGTTAATACCATCCGACAAATAGGAGAGAGAGAGAGAGAGAGAGAGAGAGAGAGAGAGAGAGAGAGACGATACGGTGGAGAGGAAGGGAGAAGGGAAAACGATAGTTGGGCAGTCAGTTTAGCAGGGGATGAGGCCAAGACAACATCGTGGGTCAGGCAGCGCGCGCCAACTTCCTCACTTATCCCCCCTTCAATAAATTCTGTCTATCTATTCACAGACCCTTAAACCATTTACGGTCTGTCGCATAGTGACTCGAGATTGATTAAGTGCTGCGTCCCAGTTTGTGTCGTTTGGTGAAGCTGTGTGCGATGAAATGTAAGTAAAATGAGGAAATACATCGGATGGGAAAAAAAACTTTTTAGGGAGGTCCTTGGGTGTAGTTGTTAATATATATATATATATATATATATATATATATATATATATATATATATATATATATATATATATATATATATAGAAGAACAGTGGTGAGGGTATTAATCGAGTTCATGCAAGTTATGACCGCGAGTTTATAAACTACGTCTGGGTGACGTTTGGTGAAGCTATGTTGTGAAATGTGAAAATTTTTGAAAACTGGAACATTATTATTTCATTCCGGTTAGGTGTAAGATAATGAGGAAGTCTGATAAGAAGGAAGCTATTAAGCCTTAGTAAGAACTTCAGCATTGTATGCCAGATAGCACCAGATAGTTTTGCACAACTGAGTGGGTCATAGGAGCTGAGTTCAAGTTCTGCCTAATGCAGAATAATGAAACAAGTGGGCAAACAAGTAATGCAAGTCGACTCGATGCTAATAATGAGGGTATATAAGAAGTGGAAAAATTTACTATGATTTCGGGTTGTTACGGCATGTTTAGATATACAGTATAATAGCTAGTCGTGGATTTACATTGTTTACATTTCCATGTATGTGGCGTTGCTAAAAGAATGTTAGGCAAACCCCACTGTTAAAGGTGAATGTGGGAGCGAAAATAGGTGAGTGAAGTTTTTTGTAGTTTTCATCCTAACAAAACGCATCGTCTGTTGAAGCGGGCATTTAATCTTCGTAGGTTTCTCCCCTTATCAGTGTTTCTGCACCCACTGGAAGTTCTAAGATACAGTAGCGTACCACCTAAATCGTTTTAAAAGTACATTTCTTTTTAAAATCCTAATGCAGGTTAGTTAAAAGCCAAAATAAGGCCAAATCGCTGTAATCTTTCAGTCTGAGAACGTGTTTTTATCATCATTCTGTCTTTAGGTTCTTGTTTATTCACCTTGGGGATGACTTTTCGAACTGGATCGGCTGGATACAGCCCTCATTAACCCTTCACGACAAGTTTTCCCATGTGCTAGACAAAATCGTATAGTCGTGGCCTGATTAAAATGAAAATGATGTCATCGGACAGAAATAATAAGAAAAATGCCCAGCTGTATGTACGACATTTTTCCCAAGGTAATCTGTGTTGATGCAGTGACGTCCACAAGAGCGCGGGTGCTGTCACGGAGATATCGCGGCTTTGACGATGCGCAGGAAGTACGGTAACTAAGAGGACCTTTTACCATCGTTGCAAAATGAGAAGTACAGACGAAGGCAACAATGGGTAGGCCTATCCCCCCAGTCAGAACTACTCGCCTCATTAACGTTGTGGTGTGGATGCGGATGTGGTAGGAAGCGTTAGGAGAAACATATTGAGGTGGTTTGGCCATGTGAAGAGGGTGGAGAACGAGAGACTGACGAGGAGAGTATGTGAGTGAGGTGGAGGGGGGAAGAGTGAGGGGGAGGCCAAGGATGAGATGGAGGGATGGAGTGGAAAGGTATATGAGAGAGGGGGGTGTGAGCTGGGAGGAGGGCGGTGAAATGGTGGAAAACAGGGCGGCCTGGAGGCGATTTGTTGTGGTCACCCCTTTGGGATTAAGCCGTCTGGCAATAGATAGATAGATAGATAGTTTGATTCGCCTTAAAGTAAATGAGTTGTTCGCAGGCCTTTAGCTGTGTCTGTTGGGAGGTACACCAATTATTTCTCGAGTGTACAATCAGGAAATAAACCCCTTCAGTGTGATGACAGACTTTAATTTTACTTCATGTTGCCACCAAACTCTGTCCGTCGATTCAGTACTGACATCTAGCAGTGAAGGGTTAATGAAAGGTATATCTACTCCAGGTCGCAAAGTCACTCGAAAGCTGAATAAAACCGTCTGCATATAGTAAGAATGAACTAAAGAATAAGTGAAATGAAGAGGCTAACCACATCACCCCAGCGACATAGTATATTTTTGCCACTTGCAGAGGATTAATTCAGCTCAGGAGACTTCGAACTGGTATAAAAAGAGTTAGATAAAACCTCCATTAACCCCTTCACTACTGGAGTGTTCGCCTAAGCTGAGTGATAATCTAGTAGCAACAAGAATGAAATAAAAGACGTCCTCGGCCTGAAGAGAGATCACAAACCTGGCATCGCAGTGGAGAAGGCAACTCTCAGTTCATGGCGTTGTCAGTACACCTATGCGAAAGTCTGTCATATCTACTTCAGTTAATTTCGTTTGGAGTGTGAAATGCAGGCTAACCTGCATTCCCTGCCCTCGCAGGTGTTTTAACACTGACCGTCGTAAATTAAGAGCTTGACTATACCTTCGCATATCCAGTTAAAACAATACGGCTGCGTGTGCAATACTTTCCTAAGCAGAATGCACAAGTTATTAACACACACACACACACACACACACACACACACACGACACTACAATAAGAAGAAGGGTTAAATTATCCTGATGGTAAGTCACTTCTTTACTGTAAACAAGGTAGAGTATTTGGAGCAGTGTTTGGGAGTGTGCCGATACATAAACATCCTTCCTATCGCCCTCCACCACCCCTGTGTGTGTGTGTAAAAATATATATATATATATATATATATATATATATATATATATATATATATATATATATATATATATATATATATATATATATATATATATATCATCATCATCACCATCATCCGGACCTCCTTTCCCGCCTTAGGGCAGGGTGAGGAGTAGCAGTGTCAAGACAGCCCAAATTTGCCCAAACCAATGGGCCACGCTTCCATTCACTCACCGTTCAAGCCCCCGGAATCCTGGTTCTATCTGATACGCCAAAAACATTCACCACGTTCTGTAGCTTCATATACACGTATCCGATAGAGTAAGTCCGGACGCTGTCTCGTTAAAAAGGGATGCCACATCCCTGATCATGCGCTTCTCCTCACAATATTCATCTACCCAGCTCGATCTCTTGTCAGTCCCCTAGCCTCACCGACTTCCAAACCTCTCTTCCTCACACACTCATCCACCATATCCCTCCACCTTCTCCTCGGCCTACCTCGCCTTCTTCCCCCTTCAAATTCGCTCAAATATACCTTTTTTACCACTCTGTTGTTATCCATTCTCTCCACATGACCATACCATTTCAGTACACTCTCTTTGATTCTGGTGTCCACAGACTTCCTCACTCCGCATCTCTCACGAATCATTATTTCGTATCCTATCCACTCTCTGTACGCCACATACATTCCTCAGCGGTCCCATCTCCACTGCTTTCACTCATGACTTTTCATTTTCATGCCACTTCATAGTTTCACATCCATATATTAAAGCTGGCACTAACAGTCCATGCAAGCTTCGTGCAGCTGCAACACTCAAACCTCTGTTTCTTAACAAGGCTTTCATTGCACCAGCTACTTTCCTTCCTTGTGGCACTGTACTTTCTGCTGCTTTTGCACATTTTCCCTTTTTTTCTGCCACTGTAACAAGGTATTTGAACTCTCACCAATTCCAGTCTCTGTCCATTCACTGTAACATCGCAGTGGGAGTCACCTTCTCTCACAATAATCATCACTTTACTCTTTTCTACATTTACTCTCAAGGAACGACGCTCACAGACATCAACAAAACTCTGTGCTAGTCTACCAAGTTCTTGTTCGGTATTTGCAAGTAGTACTGCATCATCAGCATAAAACAAATTTGAGTTATCCCATCCATTACCATTCATTACCAAAGCCATCCCCCTCTCCATTACTTGTGTTTTTACTTCTTTCCTCACCCCATCCATATATATATTGAACAACCATGGGGACATCACACAACCCTGACGCACGCCCACGCCGATCTTGGACCATTCACTTAGATGCCCATTAACCCTTACACATGCTTCACTACCATCATAAAAACTCTTGACGGCACGTAGCAGCTTAACATCTACAGTACACCGTACATGCGCAAAACCTTCCACAATCCTTCTCTGTCTACTTTGTCGTATGCTTTTTCCAGATCCTTAAAAGCCATAAACACCTTATAGTCCTCATAAGCCTTCTCCACTATCTGTCTCATTGCAAATATTTGATCCACACATTCTCTGCCGCTCCTAAAGCCACCCTGTTCATCACTCACTAGGATTTCTGATATCTCTCTTACTTTACAACAATTCTTCCGTATACCTTCCCTACCACACTCAATAAACTTACGCCACGTTAATTCTTTCACTCACTTTGCTCACATTTATTTTTGTATTGCAAGGGTACAATCACAGCCTTTTTTCACTCTACTGGTAGTTTCACTCATCCATGCCTTCTTACGTATCTCCAACAAGCACTTCGTTCCGCTCTCTGCACTACACCTAATCATCTCTGCATACACCTCATCAACCCCAGCTGCTTTCCCATTTTTCATCTCACTCTCTCTCTCTCTCGTTATATATATATATATATATATATATATATATATATATATATATATATATATATATATATATATATATATATATATATATATATGTAAGTATGGCTGTGGCCGAGAAGAGACGTGCATATGAAGTGTGGCTGCAGAGGAAGGATGAGATGTCATATGAAAGGTATAAGGAAAAGAGGAATAGAGCGAGAAGGGCTGTGCGTGATGCTAAAGTGGCAGCAGATGAGAGGTGGGGTAGGCGGCTGACAGAGAATTTTCAACAGAATAAGAAAATGTTTTGGAAGGAGGTGAAAAGAGTGCGAAAGGGAGAGTCTGGGAAGGAAGAACGAGTAAAAGCAGAGGATGAAAGGATGTTAATTGAGATGGATGCAGTAAGGAAGAGATGGGCAGAGTATTTTGAAAGATTGTTAAATGTAGAGGAGGAAAGGGTGGCTGAGATTGTGGCGGATGGAAGGGTGCAAGGAATAAATGTATTGGGAGAGTTGAATGATTCTTTGATCACGAAGGAGGAAGTGGAGAAGGCAGTAAAGGAGATGAAAACAGGGAAAGCTGCAGGTATGGATGAGTGTGCTGTGGAGTGCCTGAAGGGTGGTGGAGTGACTATTGTTGACTTGTTAGTAAGATTGTTGAATGTGTGCTTTGAGAAAGGTATGGTGCCAGTTGACTGGACAAGTGCTTGTGTTGTCCCGTTGTATAAAGGCAAGGGTGATAAGTATGAATGTACTAGCTTTAGGGGTATAAGTCTGTTGAGTGTTGTAGGTAAGGTGTATGGTAGAGTGTTAATTATGAGAGTTAGAGAGGGTACAGAGGGAGTGATTAGTGATGAGCAGTGTGGCTTTAGGAGAGGGAGGGGATGCGTTGATCAGGTGTTTGCTGTGAGACAAGTGTGTGAAAAGTATTTAGCGAAAGGCAAGGATGTGTTTTGAGCATTTATGGATTTAGAGAAAGCGTATGATAGAATTGATAGGGAGGCTTTGTGGACTGTTTTAAGATTGTATGGACTTGATGGTAGGTTACTAAAAGGGGTGAAAAGTTTTTATGTAAATAGTAGAGCATGTGTAAGAGTGGGAAATGCTGTGAGTGATTGGTTTCCCGTGAGAGTGGGGCTGCGACAGGGATGTGTGATGTCGCCTTGGTTGTTTAATATTTACATGGATGGTGTTGTAAGGGAGGTGAATGCAAGAGTTTTAGGTGGTCTGAGTCTGGTAAATGTTGATGGTGGAGATTGGAATCTGAAGCAGCTGCTGTTTGCAGATGATACTGCACTGGTGACTGATTCAGAGGAGAGATTGAGATAGTTGGTAGAGGAGTTTGGAAGGGTGTGTGAAAGGAGGAATTTGAAAGTAAATGAGAATAAGAGTAAAGTGATGAAGTGTACGAGGTTGATAGATGATAGGGGGATGAATATAGTTTTGAATGGTGAGTTGCTTGAGGAGGTAGATTGTTTTAAATATCTAGGGTCACATGTTGCTGTGGATGGAAGAATAGATGCAGAAGTGAAGTTTAGAATAAATGAAGTAGGAAAGGTGCTGGGAGGAATGAAAAAGGTGTTTAAATGTCGTTCGCTTAGATTGGATGTAAAGAGAAGGCTGTATGAGGGTGTTATGGTACCGACTGCATTATATGGGGCTGAAACATGGAATATGGGTGTAGCAGAGAGGAAAAGTTTGAATGTAATGGAGATGAGGTGTCTGAGGAGTATGTATGGAGTGACGCGTATGGATCGGGTGCGAAATGATGAAGTGCGAAGGAGAACTGGAGTTGTTCGGGAGATGGCTGGTAGAGTTGAGCAGAGGTTGTTGCGATGGTTTGGGCATATGGAGAGAATGGATAATGAGCGATTGGTGAAAAAGATAACTAGATCTGATGTGAGAGGTGTAAGGCTGAGAGGAAGACCACGAATAGGATGGATAGACAGTGTGAAGAAAGCGCTGGATGCGAGAGGGATGTCTGTTGAGCAAGGAAGAGTGGCTGTGCGTGACAGAAATAAATGGAGAGAAATTGTGAATAAATAAGTGATGACGCAGCCCTGAGGGGATATTCTCCCGCATTTGGTCTGATCAGCTAGTCAGGTCAGGTGCGGGAAAGGGGATGGGTCTGTTATGATGTGGCAGGGGTAAACCAGTTCTGCTGTCGGGCCCTGCTGCGGATGTCACTGACTGCATTGCGCAGTTGACCCTTGTGCGGTGTGGTGCGGTGAGGATCTGTCCGTTCTCCCCTTTGGGGCTAAGATGCGAATGAATGTGTTTGAATGGATGAGTAAATGGAGAGTGTGTCGTCCTGTCTCGGCTACCTCCCTTTCCTTGGGGGAAGCAGCCTAGGTATATATATATATATATATATATATATATATATATATATATATATATATATATATATATATATATATATTACCTATCCATCCACTTATCTCACTGAATTACTTGCTCGGAATTGTGCAATTGAGAGAGAGAGAGAGAGAGAGAGAGAGAGAGAGAGAGAGAGAGAGAGGGGTTACTAAGTACAAACACATTATGACGAGTTAGGGTTAGTGGACGGTGGGAGGGAGTGAAGAATATGAGGGAGGAGAAGGGAGGGAGGGCAGAAAGGGAATGGAGAAGAGAAAGTTATGGGTAAGAGAGGGAGAGAAGGCGGAGGTAAGGAAGGTAAGGGAGGAGAGGGAGAGGGCGTTAGAGATGGGAGAAAAGGAGAGTGGGGAGGAAGGTAAAAGAGGAGGGGGAGTGAAGGGTGGGGGGGAAAGATAGGAAGGAAAGGGAGAGGAGTGGGAGGGAGGTAGGATTAGGAGTGGGAAAAGAATAAGGGTGGAGGAGTGAAAAGGGAGCGAGTGGCACAGAAGAGATGAATAGGAAGCGAAGGGAGGGAGGGAAGACCAAGGAAGGGAAGAAAATTAAGGGGAGAGAAGAATCGGAAGGAAATGAAATGAGAGGGGAAAGGAAGGGCGAAAGAGGGGAGAGAGGTTTGTTGGTCAAGACTAAGACAGTAAACAGGGCCATGATGATGAAATAATGATGAATAAAATACTGATGTCAATAATAATAATAATAATCACATCGACTCATCATCATCATCATCATCATCACCACCACCACTAAAATTTTATTTGTTATGGGCAAAACATTACTCTTAAAACATGAATCATACTCCCTCACGTACTCTCTGCCTCGCCACAAAAAGGAAATAAAGACTTCAAACCGCCCCTGACCTTCCCCCTGCCCCTGCCCCTTCCCCACCTCTTCGTAATCTGTTCACCTTATCAGCTCTTCACCCCGCCTTATCAGTCCAGCCTATCCCATCAAACGCAGATACACCCCCGCCAGATCGCCATTACAGCACATAACACGATAACCAATTCGGGAACAATGGAGAATACGAACGCTGTTTCTGTTCAGCCTGTAATAAAAGGTAATTCATGAGAGAGAGAGAGAGAGAGAGAGAGAGAGAGAGAGAGAGAGAGAGAGAGAGAGAGAGAGAGACCTATGTGTGAGAGAATAGAGGGGATGGTAGTGAGGATTAAATTTCACTTCAGCTTGGCTTAAAATTACCCTCTCTCTATCGTGAACGCCGAGCTGTATTAGTAGAACATGATACTAGTCACAAAGAAGTGCTGTGGAAAGGACGTAGAGCCGTACTTTTCTGTCAGTGAAGTGCGTGAAATAAGCTACAAAAGTACGAAAATCCGTGACAGGTTAAAGTGAAAGGATTAATGTGTCAGTATGTGTCAGGTTAGTGTTTATAGTTTTCATTTTCTTGCAGGTGGTGATGATGAAGGTGAACGCGAGTCTACTACCCATCAAGGCCCACTTCTTCCTCTACTGGGGATGTGAGTATGAACTATGGAGGGGATGTGGGAAGGAAGGGATGGGTGAGAGGGGTGTACGAGGGTGAGGGAGAAGCAGGAGTGGTTAAGGGGTGAGGAATACGTGAGGGAGGAGTGAAGGGCTGAAGGTGGGGATTGAGGGTGATGGAGGATGAGGGTGGGGATTAGGGGGTGATGGAGGGTGAGGGTCGGGATTAGGGGGTGATGGAGAGTGAGGATGAGGGGGTGACGGATAGTGAGGGTGAGGATTAGGGGTGATGAGGGTGAGGGTGAGGATTAGGGGTGATGGAGGGTGAGGGTGGGGATTGGGGGGTAATGGAGAGTGAGGGTGGGGATAGGGGGTGATAATGATTCTAGAACAGACAGTGATGAGCCGTATTCTTAGCAACTTAAGACACTTCGTAACATCGCTTCCTCGGCGACTTACTTTACACTTCACATCGTAATAAATTCTCTTGTGCGTCGCTGATGCAAAGCTTGTCGAGAGAGAGAGAGAGAGAGAGAGAGAGAGAGAGAGAGAGAGAGAATATTGTGTACTGTGTATAACTCGCTAAGAAAGAAAGGCAACGAGGTGTCCAAAATCTTTGTGAATATAAATACCTGGGCACGTATTCTCGTGGGGTAATGATGCTTCCTAGCACCTCTTCCATAGCGATTTATTTTTGGATATGGGTGGTTAGTATCCTTGGATACGTTATTTATGCAGAGTATGACGATACTGGAAGGATTAGTGTAACAGAAAAGGGCAATAAGTTGTAATAAACAAAATGAATCACTTAGGAATAAGTGTTAGGGAGCTTCCTCAACCGACCATAGTACGGGCCTTGGAGCCAGCGAACCCTCTTACCCTCCACTGCGGGGATTATTAAATATTTTGTACTGTACTTTCAATAATTTACAAATAAACAAACATTTCGTGTGACTGAATCGGTAGAGAGGCGGCCTGCAGTCCTGATGGACCCAGGTTCGAATCCCGGCCGGGGCAGGGAACAGTTTAAGGATTTGAATTTCATAATAGCAGACTTTCCTGATCTACCAGATGACCCGCCGACATGTCATAAAAGTACCTCCGCTAATACCAATACACCAGTCCTGTATGAGACATCCCTAGCATGTATTCAATATGGACGGTGGGTGTTAGCGCCGAAGTGGTGACATGTAGAGAGGTGTATGGTATGTAGGAGGACTACTGGGCCTTGAGAGCAGGCTGTGAAGCTTATGCCCAGAGTCGGACACACACACACACACACACACACACACACACATATATATATATATATATATATATATATATATATATATATATATATATATATATATACGACGACAGTAACTTTAGCCAGTCAGAGGCCACTGTTAGGAGGGGACAGAACTCAGCTGTCAAAGTATAGAACAAAAGAAAAAAAAAAAGTAGGAATATTGGTGGTGGATTTACTAGAATAAATTGTCGGGATGGTGATATTGAGGAGTTATTGACTGGTTGATTACACTGTCTGATCCTTGAGACGACACAACAAAAGTCGCTGTTTCCTTAGGGCAAGAGTATAATTAAAACAGTTATATAATTGTTAGGTCAGTTTACACATCATGGCGACGCAGCAGCCGAGGTCATATGCAGCTGGTATTTAAAACAATAGTAATGAAGTGGCGGCAGTGGTGGGGGCGATCGAGTTATACAGGTGGAAGTGGTCGGCTACATGGATCAGATATAACTCCCGGAATAGTGGGAGGTACGAGGCTGTTTGTGATATACGTGCTGGGAGACGGGGTTTAAAACATCCCAACATCAATGCCAGGAGGGAAATTCCAGGCCTTTCCGATATGCAGGGGATTTATATACTTAAGAGAAGTAATCCCTCCACCCACTGCTTTACGCTCGGGTATATGTGAGACAAGCAGGTGAAAGTATACGTAGTTAGATCTGTATGTACTCGTATGTTATCAAGGACACAACGACAGGGTGCGAACATTTATGAACATCTGAAAGGACATACTCCACCCTCTTAAATGTCCGCTCTTGGGTGGGACTTAATCAAGTTAAGTATAATAATAGTATTATAGTCGCAGGCGCAGCTGGACGCAGGGAACACGTGGACTGTATGCCAACTACCACCACCAAGCCATACTCACCCCAACCCAGCCTACCTCAACAGTTAGACAGGGTTGTTTTGATTTAAATCAAAATAGTTTAAATTACGTGATTTAAATCGATTTAAATTAGTGAAAAAATCAGGATTTAAGTCAGAATAGATTTTTTTATAAATAGAATAAAAAAGAAGATAGAGAATGTGATTGATGTGTATTGTACAGATGCATCAAGTCTGTTTGTCCTGTACTCTTCTTGTACTGATCCTGTATCAAGCCAGGCACCAGTGAACCACTACCTTCTGTTACAAGGCAAATATTCAGAAGTTAAACACAGGAAAGAAGGCCCTTTTGTTGATAATAACAATAAATGTGATTTTGTTCAGTGTTGACATGAGCTCAATTCTTTGAATACACAGTAACATGATTGAATCTAATGATTATGATCCAGATTTGACAAAATATAAAGGGCAAGTTGGCAGCTTTGATCAGTATCTGACACACACTGATGCAGCAGCATGAGCAACCTTTCCCATACCAAGGAGTGCTAGCGTGTGGTGCATTTGCCTACTCCCACTTCCCGTTCTTATTATTATTTTGTAAGTTTGTTTACTTGAACTTTCATAAAAAGTCACGCCTAATGGACACATAGCAGGAAGTGGGAAGGAAAAAGACCCAGTATGGTACACTTTGTATTGAATTCCCAAAATTGATACCAAAATAAATTATGGTTTTACTTAACACTGGCAGAGGTTTAATACCGTACAAGAAAATGTCTTCATAAGCGTGAAAAAGTCGATTTAAATAATAAAAATCCGCTTTCAATATATATATATATATATATATATATATATATATATATATATATATATATATATATATATAAATTAGTGATTTTTTTTCCAACCTTGTAGTGAGAACGTGTGACTCCTCAGCCTTGCCGTGTTCTGGGTGCTGTGTTGCTGATAGTGCTGATAACAACACTCTATGACACCATCAGTCATTATGTTGTATCATACGTGGCTTCGTAACGCCTCTTCCTAGGCGATTTAGTATGCATATCACGCCTTTTACATTTCATTTGTATTATTTATATCGAATTAATACCAGCAAAAGTTCCATAAGTAAAATACAAGAGGCTATTGAGGCTTAAAGTGCAGAATAAATCACCGAGGAAAAGGTGTTAAGAAATCTCCGAGGCCAGCCACAATATGTCTCAATCCCTTCACTACGATGACTCATACTGTATTCCTGCTTCCACCAGACGAGTTAATTCAGCGATCCTTTTCAAACTTAGTACTAAAAGAATTCACCATGGCCAAATGTAACGTCTCCAGGTTTGACAGTCTCCCAGGCTATTAAAAAAACGAAATAATAAGTAAATAAAAGAATAGATAAAAAGTAAATAATAAATACTGTACATAATAAATAATAAATAAATACAGATAAAAAATAAAATAGAAAAAAAATACGAGCCTGGATTCAAGGGTTTAACCACTTCACACCGATGACGTATTATTTCAATCTTGCAATTTTCAGACATATAAAACTTTGTAAGGCCGTACAGTGGTGAATGGGTTAATCCAGGCAATATTTAACTCCCCCCCTTCTTCGAACACTTTCTCCCAAGGTGAATTAAACCGTCCGGAGAGAGCAAAGTTTTAAAAAATACAGAACACATCCACGAACTGAAGGGGTTGACAGCTGTGATGGGTGCTAGTATGACGACCAAGATCCTTCCTATTTATTTACTTTTGAGGCTTACGTACTCCTTGCAAGCGATGGTCAAGTAGTTAGGAAGTCAGTCGTTTTTCAAAATTCACCTGTTGTTCAAAAGGAAAAGTTCGGTTCCAGGCTGGGGCAGGGAACAGTTTGATGGAGCTAATTGGATTTCTTGAAACAGACCTCATTGAATTATCACAGGACCTAACTATATGTCAAAAATTTTCTCTAACACCATTACACCGGTCCTGAACGCGACAGTTCTACAAGTTATTCAGTACAGACGGTGGGCAGCGTCGAAATAGCGTCATGTGAAGGTACGTAGGACTGTTGGGCCTCAGCAAGCGAATTGTGGAAAACATAGCCACAGTGAGCGAGAAAATACCGACTAAAATGAGGGAGACGGACCCGCCCACCTTGTAATAGCGTTGGGATGTAGCAGTCAACACAATTGTTTACCATGTTGAAGTATAAGCAGCCTTGCAGTGTCTGTCAATGGAGAGGGATGATGGAAGTTGAAAGTTCCCTCCTCGCTTATTTGTGTAGCGAATGAAGAGGTGGAAGAGTCTTGTTATAGATCTCCCCATCTTGTGTGTTTTACAGAATGTGAGACAGGATGACTCTCTCTCTCTCTCTCTCTCTCTCTCTATACACTTGTGTGTGTGTGTGTGTATATATATATATATATATATATATATATATATATATATATATATATATATATATATATATATACATATATATACTGTAGTCTATTTTTCTTCCTTTCGTTTCACTCCTTTCTCCAACTAACCTCACTCCTCCGCACAGATGTGGCGGCAATGCTTCCCTTCATGATGGTGGTGGCGCGTCAGCTGGGCGTGCCGGTGGGAGTACAGGGGGCGGTTTGGGCGGTCACCTTAACAGTCTCGGTCGTCCTTAAGCCCGTCATCGCCGCTCTTGCCGACTCCCTGCCCAAGCTACGTAAAACCATCTTCCTAGGCCTCATGGTGGGAATGGTGGCCACTACTACCCCAATTGGTTTCCTCGACCCTCTCTATCCGCCGCCGCAGTTGCAGGGAAGTATGTTTACAACGCCGGAGCAAGCTTATCTCATCACATCTCCTTCCGCAGGTAGAGAGAGAGAGAGAGAGAGAGAGAGAGAGAGAGAGAGGATCGAAGCCGTTAACTAAATATAAAAACAAGCAGAGAAGATCGAATCCCTAATCTAAATACAGTACAAAACAAAATAGAGAATTAAGATCAAAACCCATGTCTAAGATTTTATTTGGTATGGTTTGATCACGTCCATATAAGCTTCAGGCAATAACTCTACCCCACACCAGCCTAAATCTCACTCACCATTTCCTCTGCCATGTATAATAAAGTAATTAATAAGCCCTTAGTTTAATTTTTTTTGTACTGCTAGTTCTCGTCCAGATTAACGTGAGGTCACAATAATAACCACTTCAACTCAGGTCTCTCTTTTTTCCCCCTCCATCAAGTTTGACAAGAAAGGGTCATAATACGAGTAATTATTAAATGCTGATAGTGGCTGGGATGCAGAAGTGGCAGTAATAATATTGGTAATAAATATAGTGGCAGTGACGAATGGTGGCTGTAGTTGTGATGATAGTGGTGGTAACTTCCTTTTTTCCTTTTTATTCAATTAACCTGGCAGTGTAAAATATTCCTGTTAGTAAGTTAAACCATTGAAAGGAAACTGAATACCACATATATGAAACCAGTACTTTAAAAACTACATAAACTCAGATTAATAAATACTTAAATAATCACCCCCCCCCATCTTCCTTTTCTGACAGACGATTGCCTTGTGACGAGCGCCTGGGACTGTCACATCTCTTGCGCCACCCCACAGTCCTGCCCACCCAAGTCCCACACCTCAAACCTCAAACTAACACTCGCCAAACCCCACGAACCCCCAGATAAAACCCAAACCCATCTTAAAGACCCTGGAGGAGGAAAGGAGAGGGAGAATCTGAATAGAGAACCCATAGGAAGGGTGGAAACTGCGACACCTGTTAGCAAATTGACGAACAGCGCTGTTTTTCAAGATATCAAGAACACTCAACAAACACGGAAACTTATTCTGGATTCTGAAATTCAGGAGGGAAAACTGGCCCCCAATGATACTAATTTCAGGAGTCAAAATGGCTTGGATAAAGAGCGAGCGAGGTATAAAAACAGAAAGTCGGAGCAAAATTTCAAGATAACCACAAAGGAACCTCTGACTTACGTAGTGGAGGGCTGGGATCTTCAGAATGAAACATCCGAGCAGTTCAATGCGAGGTGAGATGTTAGAATATTCCCAGTTCTGTAAAATTGCTTGTACGGAGGAATGATAGACGGCTTGTGTTATTTTTGTGCTATTTTATTATTGTATATGTATTGTGTCTGATGAAAAAAATGCAGTAAATATTAAGGGGTATAGACAAAGAAGATATCCAGGTATTTCTTCCATAACTCCGTAACCACCCCCTATATACCCTCATCTTGCTCTCGTTCTACTTCTTGTAACCATCCCTGCCGTACACCCTTCCACGTTCCCCCATACACCCTCACCGCGACTACGAGACTGAATGTAGGAAAGTTCCTGGAGTTAAAGGTATTGTGAAAGGCAGTGCTTACTTTTTTTTTCTCTCTCTGCTTACGCGGTCTGAATAATGTCGATTTCACAATGCCGTGCACTGTTCAGTTGGTAGAAGTTATATGAAGATATTGATATTATGTTTATTAAAGACTGTAAGTAAGGACAACAGTTGGCTTAACTTGGGCCCTCCCCATACCAGAAGGGGGTCCAAGTCGAGCTGCTTCTGTTAGAATATAATTATTATGAAGGTATTATCTTTACAGTAAATACAATTTCAACGTGTGATTGTAATTTCTACCGTCGGAACAACATGTCTTTTCTTTTGTCTGGCGTGCCAGTGTGGGGTGTGCGGGCGGTACGAGGGTGACGGGTGTGGGCGGGTGTGGGCGTGTAGTGGGTGTGGGCGGGTTTTGGGTGTACGTGGTGCTTCTGCTGCTGGGCCAGGTGGCAGCGTCAACTGTTGAGTCAGCATCTGACGCCATCTGTTGTGATACTTTAGGTTAGTTAACTTGGACATGAATGTTTACAAATTTTTTCATTACTTAAGATTCAGTGACCTTGTAGTCATTTACATTAACAGAACTTAAATAAGGCTTAAAGTCTGATAAATTGTTAGCAGAAAGCCCAACTGATTCTTGCCTCTTGCGTGGAATATATTCAGCTGCTGTCAAAGTTGAATGGATTTTCATTTTTAGCTCTGACAAATCGTTCTTGTATATTTAATGCACAGAGTTGTGAGAGGAGTTGTTACTGCTTTTTATCTCATCCAAGTTTTCAGTGACTACTGTTGTTGTTGTTGTTCAACCTCAGTTTGTCTGGCCGAGCAGACCCATCAGCCCCAGGCAAGCAACCGCCCCTGTAGGGAACAGCTGTCCCGTGCAGTGAACTGATGTTTCCTTGTGGTTGACAGCGCCTTACCACACCGAGGCACATAGAAAATGGTGACCGTATATATTTCTCAGGTGAGGGTGGGGACTACGGGCGTCAGAGGGTGTGGGGAGCGGGTAGCTACGGACTGTTAGGACTGCTGAGTGGGCTACTGGTGGACCTGTCATCGGGAACGGCTACACATAAGGACTATCGACCAGCATTTATTCTCAGTGCTGTATGTGGGTTGTTGGATCTAGTGCTTGCTGTGCTGTGTCTTAAGGTTAGTAGTAGTGGTGGTAGCAGTAGTAATTGACCCTTCTTGTCCTCCCAAATGAGAATGGTGGACTGTAGGAAAGGGCAACCTCAGCCTGCAGTCCACCTGGCTCACTAGCAAATGAACCTTGGTCCACACACACACACACACACACACACACACACACACACACACACACACACACACACACACACACACACACACACACACACACACACACACACACACACGATTATTCGGATATGCAAAATTTAATACCTTATTACGTAAAACCTTTAATAATTCCTCTCAAAGAAGAAAGATAAGCGATAAAATGTGCGTTGCTTCCCAACAATATTATTTGATAAAGGACACCACTCAGTTTGTGTAGTTACAGTTTGTACGGTATTAACATATTAACATTTTCTGTCCCCTCTTCCTTCCCCCAAGCGCCGTGTGGTGGGGGGAGAGAGAGAGAGACAGGTGGCCTTCATTTTCTCCCCCTCCCTCTCTTCTCCAGGTGCCGCGGGTGGAGGGAGGCGAGGAGGTAGGGGTGTGGAGGAACCTTCGCCCCCTCCTCCGTCTCCACAGGGTCCTGGTCTTCCTCGTCATCGCCTTCCTTGTTGGCTTCTTTGACGGCCTTGATACTACTTACGTCTTCGTGTGGGTATTGGTTATTTTATTAGTTCTTTGTCGCCCTTTTTCCCTTATTTTCTTATTTTTCTCTCAACTCCTACCTCATTTCTGCTCTTGAGTCAGTTTTCTTTTGTTTCTGCTTTTTCTTCGTCTGCCTCTCTTTCGTCATTTTTCTTCCTGTTATGCTTCTTGTCTCCTTTTTTTTTTCCCTTTTATTTCCCTTTGTATTTATCTTTTTTTTTTTTTGTGCCACGTCCTGCATGGTTGATATTTATGTATCTATTTCCTCTTTTTGTTCACTTTCTTTTTCTGTTCCCAGTTCCTTTACTTTTTTCATATTATTTCTTCTGTTCTTATCCACGTCTTCCCCTTCCCCATTGGATTCATTAAAGGGCAGTTCACAATGAGCAGTTTCACTTTATCGTTATGGTGTAACTCATCCACCACTCTCTCCCTCACCACTAACCACCCCCCCTCACTACTAACCTCTATACCTCACCACTAACCTCTACACCACACCACTAACTTCTACCCCTCACCAATAACCTAAACCCCTCACCACCAACCTCTACCCCTCACCGCTAATCTCTACCCCTCACCACTAACCACCACCCCTCACCACTAACCGCTACCCCTCACCACTAACCTCTGCCCCTCTGCTCAATCGGTAGAGAGTTGGCCTGCAGTCCTGACGGACCCAGGTTCAAATCCCGCTGAGGCAGGGAACAGTTTAAGGATTTGAATTTCAGAAAAATCAGACTTTACTGATCTACCAGAAGGTCCGCCGACATGTCGTAAAATACCCCCGCTAATACCAATACACCAGTCCTGTATGAGACAGCCCTAGCATGTCTTCAGTATGGACGGTGGGTGTTAGCGCCGAAGTGGTGACATGTAGAGGTGTGCGGAACGTAGGAGGACTACTGGGCCTTGAAAGCAGGCTGTGAAGCCTATGCCTAGAGTCGGTCACATAAAAAAAAAAAAAAAAAAAACTAACCTCTGCCCCTCACCACTAACCTCCACCCCTCACCACTAACCACCACCCCTCACCACTAACCACCACCCCTCACCACTAACCTCTGCCCCTCACCACTAACCTCTACCCCTCACCACTAACCACCACCCCTCACCACTAACCTCTCCCCCTCACCACTAACCTCTGCCCCTCACCACTTACCTCTACCTGTCACCACTAACCTCCATCCCTCACTACTAACCTCTACCCCTCACCACTAACCTCTACCCTTCACCATTAACCTTTCTTCTTCTCCTCCAGCCTACAAGAGGACATGGCGGCTGCAAGCGGGACAGTACAACACCTGAAGCTGCTACAGGGCGTGACCCTACTCGTGCAGGCCCTCTCATCGATACCCTGCATGCTAGTCTGTGGTCAGTGAAGAGATAGATAGATAAAACACACACACACACACACACACAGAAAGAGAGAGACTGCATCTCCAATTTGAAATCATATATACTTCAAGGCTACATCAGTTTTTCACTCGACTTAAACCGGACCGAAATTATCTTCACAACAAACAGTTTCAGTGTGGGGATAATTTCTTTCTTTTAAGCAACTGGGAAAATAAGACCCAGATATAGATTGGCTGATGTAGGCTGCAAGGGGTGTTGGGTTTCTCACCCAACACCCCTGTAGTGTGTGTGTGTGTGTGTGTGTGTGTGTGTGTGTGTGTGTGTGTGTGTGTTGTTAACCTACGTAAGATTCAATTTGAGTACGTGTATAATGTATGACGAGTTCCAGTGTGTGTATGGTGTAGGGTGATAGAGTATAGACGATAACAACATATTTCTCTTCAGTATGCGTCTTTTGAACGTTTTTATTCATTCCTAGAGAGATGTCGAACTTGAGGGGTTAGAAATAATCTTAGTTAATCCCGTGTCTATTACAGTTTAATAGAATCCTTTAATTAATTCGCTTGGTGGTAGGTTAATTATAAAAAACAACGTCATGTTATTGAAAGGATTAAAATATAATCTCCATAGGTGGTAAAAAATAAATAAATGAAATATAATAAAGACTGTAAACTGAATATCTGATTACAGGTAAAGACGGTGATATCGCTTAACATTTTAACTGATGAGTACCTGAAACTACCATAGCCTTTGGAAATGTTTGGTAGAATCAGAAGATGGAAAGGATTACGTTTTTATTGACCGCAGGAGAGCGACTTCAGCCTGTAGTCCACTGGGTTCACGTTTTATTTGAACCTTGGACTACAGCAACAACAAGAAAAAGCACCGTCTCATCCCCACAGACTCGCTGCTGAAGAAACTAGGGTCTGAACGAGTAATCACGCTGGTGCTGTTCCTGTACACGATACGCCTTCTGGGTCTGAGCGTGGCCAGCGGCGTGGGTACAGTGTGGGCGACAGTGGCCATCGAGGTGGTCAACGGGCCATGCTTCGGGCTGGGCTTCACGGCGGTGGTGGTGCACGCCTCCTCCATCACACCCCAGGGCACGTCCACCACCGTGCAGAGTGTGGTCGGCGTCTGCTACTCCACCCTAGGTACGATCTTTATACAGTACTCTTTTTACCTAAACGTCACCGAGATTTTCGTTTTTTTGCAGCCTATTTCACCTAGTTTCATGGTAGAAAAGGACAACGCTAAAGCTCTACATCATCTTCATGGCACTTTTTCGTGACTCTACTTATTTCTTCTTGGCCTGGCCTAGGTTATCGTAATTTTGCAGTCTATTTCTCAGAACCCCATAGAAAAAAAAAAAAAAAAAAAAAAAATCGCTACGGCTCCACATTTTTTTCGTAACATCTTTCCATGACTAGCATCAGATTCAAGTGTTAAGTTATCGTTACAATATAGCATTTAAAACGGAGAAATGTTAATTATACGCCAAATTAGCGTATAAAGAACATAGCTAGTTTACAGTCTTGTATTTCCAGTGTCCTGGGGTCTTTTTTGCCACGGTCAGATAATTATGTATTAGCGTCATAATGGTCACAGGCAGGGGGAAGAGTTGTTTACGCGTCATGACATGCTACATATTTAAGTCCCTGCAAGTATTTCGTTTAAGTATCCACCAGCTTACAGAGTGTTGTGGGTGTATGCTACATCACGGCAGGTACGATACAGTTCATTTACTGTGTTGGGACATGTTACATAACCCGCTATGTCTCGGCCAGTAGTTTCTTTACACCACCTCGGTATAGAGTATTGTATGCGTCTGTTACTCCATGCTAGGTACGATTGCTGGTTACTGTACAGTCCGGAGGTTGGATTGCGAGATATTTTTACGATGGGTTCGCTGTCGTAACTTAAATTTGCCTCAGCAGAGGGAGTAAGAGACATTGCAGTCTTCTGGGCTGTATTTCCTCTTCCTTCTGCAAAACAGTCAATAGTTACATGATAATTTTCCTCCCATAACCAAGATTTGTTCTGCAAGAAAGACAAAAGAATGAACAATCTCTCCATATCTGTAGTTCTTCCCTTTAAAAAATACGATCGTAGTGTGTTCGATAATTCCATCTCGTCCAATAGTTTACTTATCCTACTCTCTAATTTGTGTGTTTTGTAGGAGTCTGATACCTCTTACTCGGTATGGTCAGTAGTTCATATATACTGTCACTGGCCATTGCCCAGAGTCAGGGGAGAGAGAGAGAGAGAGAGAGAATGTGGATGCCAAGTGCCAAGTGTAATGTGTTTACGTCGTGGCAGCGTTGTCGCCAAGTGTGAGGTTGGCAGTCAGTGTTGGCAACCATGACTGCCGGAGGTGAGCCACTGAGTACCTAGTATTATGTGCGATGAAGTCATGGAGAATTTTATAGTGAGAAAAGATTCCTCAGCTTTTACTACCTCTGACTCAGTGTTATCAGTGTGACTCATAGTTATCAGCCCAGTCACTCAGTGGATGATTGAGCAACAAATTTTTTTTTTTTTTTTTTTTCATATACTCGTAAGCAAGCTGACGAGTGTGTTGGCACTGAACATAACTTTTGTATCTACTTGCACTTTTTAATTTCAGGGAATAAAATAATCTTGACCTATCTCCAGTTACTTTAGAAGTGGCGAGAAATTCACATTTAGGCGTTGCTAGATATAGTGAAGATCTCAACCAAGTACTGTATATGAATAAAGCTGATGTGTAGACTAGGTACGGAATCCATTACTGAGAGAGGTGAAGGTCTTATAACCCTTAAAACCCATGAGTTGTATTGCCTTAATGAGCCTTGTGCAGTCTGTTTTAACTAATAGCTCGTTTCACTAGGGGAGAAGGAGGTGTCAGTGGATTTCAGATGCAGCAGTACATCAGCTGCCTCGCTGAGGTTGATACTCATGAACAGTGTCGTTTCTTGACAATTATGATGGTTCCTCTTTACAGTTAGCTTAGAAGTGACTCACTCTTCTTCCCTAAGAGCAGTGAGTGGTAACAAGTAGGTCAGAGGAAAACCAAATGCCAGTTACATGTTAGTGGATAGTGGACTGCAGGAGAAAGTTATTTTCAGCTGCAGTCCATCGGGTTCCCCTCCAGGTGAGCCTTGGACCACAGCAGCATCATTCAATGGATACTGCACACATAGCAGTGGTTTACTCAGTGCAAAGTAATTGCCAAAGAACGCTTACATTAATGCCTGTTGACTTCACGAGGGTCATTCAGGCAGACAGTTTTTGCCAGGTCCCAAGATTACCATAGAATATAACGGAAAATAATAATATCCCTGAAAGGGACATAATTAGCAGCAGGAAACGAGATGGAAAATGCCATACCTAATGCTGATTTTTTATTATTATTCGTTGCTCATTGTCCGTCGAGTGTAAAATTTGCACTCTTGTGATCCTGAAAACTTGTGTTATTATACTTATTGAAAAATTCCTATAATTATCATAGGGCCTTATTCTACGTGATGTTAACTCCGTAGCACCGTTTCTGTAGCGATTCATTATGCCTCTTACCTTAATATTCTCTTGATTGTTGTTTATATATTTCTGGTTCCGTTATAGTTACCTCAGTTACGTACAAAACAAAACAAAAAATGTACCTAATACCCAAAATAAATCGGTCAGGAAGGGGCATTACGAAGAGTTCCATGCCTTTGGAACCACGTAATAAGCTTCACATTTTTCCCGATTCCAGTAACGAGAATCTTCGTAACCTTTTACGTCTCAGAGTTGGTGGAGATCCATGATTTAGCTCGGGTTGCATTAACACGCAGGTTCTTGTGACTCAGTCTTAGCTAAGTAAATCTTTTGGCGTTAGCTGGAGTAATATAGTAAAAGAGGCGACAATGATATTACTATTACTAGACATTACTGTTACTACTACTACTATTTTTTTATGTACTTCACGTGCAGGCTATGCTGGGGCTAGTCTCATAGGTGGTGTGGTGTACGAGGGTGTGGGTGGTACGTGGCTCTACCTTATTACCGGGTTGGCAGCTGCACTCACTTGTCTAGCCCACCTAGCATACCTCACCTTCACACGCGACAAGCCAGGTAGGCAATAAATAAGGCACACACCCGACCTCACTCTCACGCACAGAATCACTTATCATTTGTATTCATGTTTGACTGTCCACTATTTATTTATTTATTTATTCATACTACGTCACTTACCAAGTCTAGGCTACTAAACACACACAGGATACAAAACGTGTAACTTACAAATGAATGTATTTTAAAAGTTATTATCACTATTTTAACACCTAAACGACAGGTGGCGACCCGTAAGATTTATATATTCCTTCACGATGCTACTAGTAAATGAAAGGAGCTATGGCTGTCACAATGCAGTTATTCAGTTATTAACCACCAGCAATACCAGTAATGCTAACGTAACGTGATGTTTTGCAGGAACAGGTAGGAAAGATGAGCTGGAACTGGAAGTGGGTGAGATCTCGAAAGAAACCACGAGAGAGGAAGTGGAGCCGCTAAATGTACAAGCCTCCCCTAAATCAGAAAACGGTAGTAATAATGAAGCAGAGGGAGAAGGCGATAGAGTGTGAGGATCAGGGGAAACTATTATCATCTGAGCAAACCGAAGGGATAAATGCAGACGCCGAGGAACAACAGAAAAACCCAGGCAGAGCCCAGGACGGGAGGTGAAACAACCAGGGGAAGAGCTGACAGCCATATAATTGTCTAGACCTTCCAGGGGCCGGTCTAGAAACGCAAATATCACAGAATTTCCGATTTGCTCAATTACTTCCTGGGGGACATATTTGATTTTAAACCTTTCCTACACCCCTTAGAGCCACTAGAGCTGCCAGGACAGTTACAGGTGTCTTCGTAGAATTCCCAGAGGTTCCCTTGCCTAAGTTTTTTTGGGGGGGTTTGGTGGGGTGGGGGCTTTTTGTTCCAAGAGTCCAATGAGACGAGGATGAACTATCCGGCAGAGTTTATATATTTTTATTTTACTCGTATTAGTTGTTTTTCAGGATAATATATACTTTTAGGTTAACCGTTTCTTAAAGGGTTCAACAAACAACTTGGATGCTTCAGTTAAAACTGAGATCGCGAAAGTGTGGAGTGGATTAAGCCCCCAGTTTTTGACGATAATTTCGGAGCCATATGTGATGATAAAACACGGCTGACCTTCCTGTATCATTGTTCAGTGCATTCTAACGTGGGAGGCAGGTTAATCATCGAACATGTACAGCTGCTCTAAAAAGTGACCGTGAAATATGAGATGCTTCCTTCCACCCTTCCACACTCACTCCATAATACAGCCGCGAGAAACTAGTACGTACGGGTATTCATACTAGCAACACACTTTTTTTTTTTTTTGTTAGTCTATGGTCTGTTTATTGTTCTGAAGAGCATGGTAGTTGGGAGGTACATATTCGTAGCCAGCATCGTTATTAGTAAAGAAAAAAGTGATTAGGGTTAGCGGAATAATGTGAGGTGTAGCATAAAATTTTCATTAATCCCATCAGCCTGAGGACTTTTTTTTTTTTTTTCGTGAACAGATTATTTTATTCAACTTGGGAGACCCACCTTGTAATAGTAACGGGTTAATGAAGGTCAAAACAAGAGAGTAAAAGGAATGCCAGGTGTTGGATGACGAAACATGATCGATGATGCCTGATAACAGTGAATGAAAGCGACGACGTCTAAAATCCAGTTCACATTAATGTGTTTTGACGTGGTCTTGGCGTGACTTCAGTGACGTCATGGAATCTGGCGCGTACAGAACTACCTACAGTGCTGTTAAACAGGATGTAGAGTGAACGCAGGCCAGAGCAAGATGGTGAACTGATGGTTGTAGCGGTGGCGACTGTATGGTGTCTGTATATAATGTGCATGTGAAGAGAGGAATTTAATATATCTTGATGTAGGAGGCAGACGTAGATACAGTTATTGAAAATATTGTACTTGTGCCTCAAAGGGGATGAGAGTTGCAATCAGGGGATGGATAGACGAGCTTGTAAAGATGTATCTTAATTTCTCAGTGCTGTAGTAGTAGTTGACCCCAGGTTCATCTGAAATGTGAACCCAGTGGATTGCAGGATGAAGTTGCTCTCCTCCTTCTGTCTACTAGTCTGCTTATAAGGGATAAGGAAGTAGCTGAAGGACGTTTGTATAACCAGGCAGTTGAGCCAGTCGGTTATGTTGGTGCCACCACATGAAGGTGTCCCTTTTTAGTGCCGCTCATTGTTCCAGTGGAAAAATTATACCCACATACACTGTAAAAGTCAACCCATTGGGTGGTGAGAGTTTGTGTGATCTAAATGAAATCTTTCGCTATAAGCTGTATTTGAACACGAAGTTCATTGTTGTTGGCCATAGTCTGACTTTTTTGTGTCTTATGTTTTTCCAGATAATAGTGGTCGTCTGATATTAGCTGAAATGTACCGTAAATGCTAAATACTGTAGGTTATTTGCAGTTAAAGGGTTAAACACAGTATTCATGTGGTTTAAGATTTTCTAGTTGTAAATGTGTTGATAATATGTAAAATGCATTCCAATATTACCTTCAGATAGGCTGTGCTGGACACGAGAAAGCACACCAGTATATTATTAAAGTTCGGGTATGAAATATTGCGTATCAGATCTGTTACAGCACGCCTGTCGGCATTGATGTGTGCTCAAATTAAGTTAAGGGTTCATTATATTGTAGAACTAATTAAAGAATCATTGTCGAATGTAATCCTCGTTCTTCGTACGTTAACCCTTCCACCACGGTGATGTCTTGGTTTATTCCTGCAATCTCCGTGTAATGATTGTGTTCAGCTTAGCAAAGACATCTCATATTCAAGGGATTAATAAAGATGTCAAGGATTACATAACTGTTCGGACTAATACACACGATTTGGTTCAGCTGAGAGGTAGTTGTTGTAGCAGTTAAATGACTGATGAACATTATCCCGGCCTACTTTTATCTCAGCTGTACGGAAAGGTTGGTTGTGACTCAGGATCCTGTGACTCACTGTTAATTGAATATAATCGCCTGCCATTAGCTAGACTAAAATATGAGCTATCCTGACCATGAAAGGGGTAATTGTGACTGTTAGCAGTCTCAGGCTTATGTAATTCACTCACAGCTGAGTAAAACTGTATGGCTTCAGCAGGAACAGACGGCTAGAATTGTCATGATGCATAAAGCAAATCTTAAATATTGTGTGAGAGGGAAGTTTTCATAAGTTTGTGCATCTGTGCCAAAGTGAATAATAATGTGGAAACATGTCAAATTATTGTTAATATAATTAACATTATTAAGACTTGTTTATCTGAAGAAATGCTTAACATCCTTTGTGGCAGACTACTGTAGGGTTAGGCTGTGCACTGACAACTCTCGTCTCATTCAGTAGTGGCAGAGACAGTACTTACAGGTTCTGTGAGATTTTTTTACGCCACCATATTGTTATAGTTCATTATTTAATAAGCAACTTGTTTTAAAGCAAATAGTGTTTGTAATAGGGTACACTGAATATCTGTGCATAATGTGGTAATTGCTAATGGTTGTAATGATAAACATTATTAAATGTATTGGCGTATGCTAAAAAGTTTTAATAAAAACCTTTGCTGACACAGATTCTCACTTGTCAACACTATTGAATGGTTCCAGTCAAGGCCGTTTAGTGGGCACCATTCAAGTGACGCTTGTCGACAGGTTGATAGCCTATGCATCGAGGGGTTCAGAGTGGTCTGCCCTCATGCACCTCCATTGTTGCCCTCCTTATGAACCTCACACAAGGTTCCACAGTTCCCATTGTCCCCATGGTCCGTGGAGTTAAGTGCATGGAGGGATCGGCAGTGCGGTCCAACTGATGTAGTACTTGCAAACTCAGAAGCGACCTCTGCTTCTGGTATAGCCCTTATCTTACTACATCAGTTTGAGATAAGCGAAGAACTCTGCATCCTCGTGGCATGCCCACAGTGTGACATGCCACTTGCTATAATTCTTTTCATCGCAGTTGTTTAGTGGGTAATTATTGCGCTCCAATCGGATTGAGCCGGTGAAGGTTTATGTCCAAGGGGTGGTTGGGGTTGATTGCTCATGTAATGCCATTCAGGGATGAGTGAGGCTGGTCACTGTCATCTTAAATGTCGGGACCAACTGCCTAGCGCCGGGCTGCTACGCTCCTCACGGGGCAATGTAGGATTGGATGATGGATGGATGGATGGATATAGTTCCTTCTCTCCCCTGCAGCCCAGGACATGTCTAGAGGTCAAGGAAGGTCGGCCACGGGTTTGCCATAATGGATTCTTTTGAGAGATGCAGGGTTGGGATGGCAAGGTTATGAAAAAACGGCCAGAGTAAGTGGGTATGAGACAGGAGAGGTAGGCGGGTAGATGGCTAGTAGGCTAGAACTAATGACGTCAGTTAGTGCTAGATTAGGAGTGGTGAGGAAGAATTCCCCACGAGATGATGGAAGGCCAAGAACTGTCTCGGTTGATTGAGGGTGGCACCATTTTGGTGATGGACATGGGAGCTGCTTTCCTCTGCCCACCTGTTGCGCATTCATTGCCAGATCGGGAGGATCGGCTTGCCATTGGAACTGGATATGGATGAATAAAAAAAAATAAAAAAAAAAGATTCACTTGGTGGCAACAGCGGAAGTACCGATACGTACCGCGGTCCATTTAAGCTCTAAGTGGTCAGCAAAGAGAGTCTCGGTCAATAATCTAGCAGAGAGGAAAAATGAGGGTTGCTCCTGGGCAGAATAAAACAAAGGGCTGATGAGCGTTAAGTGTGCTGGCGCACAATGCTGCTAGGTATAATTGGGAGTGTGACGCACACCTAAAATCTCGTTGACGGACTTTGGGACAATCGTTGCTGGGTAATCTGATTTGTAAAATGTACCAGTTTGTCGGTGTAGCAGATATGCAGGTATGCAGTCGATGAACACACCGGTTTTGGAATCTACTTGTCATTTCATCCCTGCCCAAAGAGGATCCGTTTTCGCATGGAAGTACAGGAGCCAAGAGGAAATTAATAGAAGAATAGTGTCAGGTCCAGAATAACCCCTTTGGGGACCCTATGCTGAACTAGATATGAGAGCCCCCATGTAAAGATTTTAATGACCATAAGTAGATTTTGCATGATGCCAGTTGCTGTACTCTTTATCATTTGCCTTATTTATTTAAATATCCTTTTATTTCGTATATGTATGTGAGCTCCTTCAAGGAAAGGGACTCAAGGCTGCAGCCTATTGGTTAATCCGCCCCTGTTAATTGCGTTAATTAGAGTGAATCATTACTTAAATATGAATTATAATAGAGCTATTTAAAAATCAGATTTTGAAAGGCCTCTTCAGAATGTGAGGCCTAAAGCTGTAAATTGTTTAGCGTATGCCTAAATCCAGACAAGAATACAATACTGTGAAAGAAAATATAAAGTACCGTATATGGGGGCTGCGTGGACTCTTCTTCCCCAGTTCACATCAACATGCAACGTCCTAGTAATAGGGGAGCGCAGTGATAGTTCGGCCAGGGGGATGGTTCGGCCACTGGCCTTCCTGAATAATGTAGGGGACCTAGATCATTGAGATTTCACATGAAGTTGCGTGATCTTGCCGACAAATGGCACATGTGTTTGTTTTGGTTGGCCGGGAAACAGCAACATCAGGTTAGATTTTATGATTTTTCATGACCCCTATGTACTTTTTCAGTGATCCAACGTAAGCAGTAGCTCCATTAATACTTCAGGGTTGTTATCCATATATAGTGCAAATATCATTTATTGTCTATAGGTGACGTGAGAGTAGATAACACTCGAACAGCTTATGAACTCTGGGTTTCGGGGCGCCATGTGTACATCTTTATACATGGGGGATGATTCGGCCACTTGAAGTGAGGGATGGTTCGGCAGGGTTGCCAGGTGGCCGAACCATCTCTCATAATTATCTAATGATTTATTTTCTTTATTTAACAATTTTTTTCTATCTATTTATCTATCTATATACCTAGGCTGCTTCCCCCAAGGAAAGGGAGGTAGCCGAGACAGGACGACACACTCCCCATTTACTCATCCATTCAAACACATTCATTCGCATCTTAGCCCCAAAGGGGAGAACGGACTGATCCTCACCGCACCACACCGCACAAGGGTCAACTGCGCAATGCAATCAGTGACATCTGCAGCAGGGCCCGACAGCAGAGCTGGTTTACCCCTGCCACATCATAACAGACTCATCCCCATACCTTTTTTCTATAAAATTACATATTCTCTCTCTCTCTCTCTCTCTCTACTTTCCCTCAGAAATTGATGAAGCTTCTGTTTCAAGAAACGCTATAATTGGAGTATTACCTGAACCAGTTTCACAAAGCACTAAGCGAAGGCAAAGGTATTACAACTTTGGATTTTTGTTTCACTGGATTTAAAATGCGTTAAGAGTAAACAGCATGTAAGAGAAGTAGCTTTCATTTGACTCGGATATTTTCTTTCACAAAATTATAGTTTTATTATATCTGAGATAGGCAAGAGTAGAGCCATTTAATTTCATTATAAGGAGATTGTTTGTTCCTTGTTTCATTAAAAGGAGATTGTTTAGGTAAAAATAAATCCAATAAATCATGTCAGCACAGATGAAAATTTGATTCTTAATTATCCTACTGTATTTAATTCTTTAATTGAGCCCCAGAGGCAAGTGGCCAAATCATCCCACATGGTGGCCGAACCATCCAACGCCAGTGGCCGAATCATCCACACCAAGAGGGATGGTTCGGCCATTTTGGAGACCTTAAGAGTTTGGATTACTGCCAAGAAATGACGTAAGTTTAAGAACTGACAATAGCACACAAAAGAGCCAAAAGATGTCGCTTCCTCTTGGAGTAAGCAGATTTTAAGAATTTCTTAAACTTTATTTATTATGATTTTTTTTTTCGAAAAAGTGGCCGAATCATCACCGCCCTCCCCTAAACAAGTGCTCGTGGGCCCTTCGGGCCTCTCGCACTTGCTCCTGCGAAGGGCTCTCGCGTTTATGTGCTGTTCTAGTGTAACGTTGTCACTTGGATTTTTTGCCGCTAACCAATTGATCGTGTTATTTGCAGCTTCGGGAATGGAACCCAAGTTGTCCGAACGCAAGTCCGAAATACTTTAGTTGTACCTGTGGCCAAAAAATTTTACGGAGATCCTATGCCGGGCGCCAAGAGAGGCGTTTTTTTGGTCAATATGTGATTGCACATTAAATATAGCAAAAGTTTTTCAATCGTGATGGGACCAAGTTATTTTACATCAGCGAATATTTTGTGCGATTTCTGTGCCAGTTTTGGTGCGATTTGAATGTGTAGTTTCGGTTGCCCAAAACACACACACACACACACACACACACACACACACACACACACACACACACACACACACACACACACACGGCTAATGCAATAGTATATTAGATGAGTTTCTGATGAACCTGGAGTTGCAGCTGCTGCTTCTACTACTACTACTACTACTACTACTACTACTGCTGCTACTACTACTACTACAACTACCACTACTACACTACTACTACTACTACTACTTTTGTTGTTGTTGTTGCTCCTGCTGCTGCTGGCACTGTAAAGGGCCTTTCTTTTAATGCAGTAGGCTACAATAAGAGTCAGAAGTGTGGCTGCTGTGCAACGAAATACCGGTACTGTACCAAATCGTTTATCGGCACTTTTAATAGGAAAGTATTATAACTTTTTCACCATATAGGTTCATACACACCTGATTGTTTGAAATCCGGTCAAAGAATTGTGCATAATTTAACTTAATGAAAGAAATCAGGATTCAGAACGAAACCATTCTAAACTTAGCCTGTGTTTGCCCTTCAGATCGCCAGCAAGCTTTGACAGACTTCTGTTTTGCATAAATATTGATTTACAGTGAAAATAAATATATTTGCATGTTCAATCAATATAAGCTTGAAGTGTGCGAAGGCGAGTTTTCGACACTGGTTGTCGAGCGAAAGTCAAAACACTTTCGCTAAATTTAGCCAGTTTTTGAACTGAATCCAGATTTTTTTTAATTAACAGTTAAATTAAACAAAATTTTGACCGAGTTTCAGATAATTAGTTGTGTATGAACCTACATGGTGATAAAAATTATATTTTTCAATTAATTTTGCCAATTCGGTAAACGACCTCTGCGATTCGGTATTTCGTCTCATCCGATGCTGGGGTGACAATGGCCACTCCTGAAAATAATATTCCTGGGCACCCTAGCGGCCATTTGAGATTTCTTGGGGGATAACCCCCGGACATGCCTGAAGAAATCTCCTTGTTTTACCCCATTTTTAGCCTTGACCATCTTATAGTCACCCCTTTTTAAGATTCCAGTTATCCCGAATACGTCCTGCAGGAAATGACGAGTTTTCGAACCGTTGTTTCGCAGAGAACCTTTGTCGGAAAGGTAGACCGAAGAAGACATGGATGAAGTGGTGTATGCTGACCTCAGATCTAGATGTATTTCTATAAAGCTGACACAGAACAAACCAAGGTGGGGTAGCCTACTATCAGATAAAGCTATCTGACCCATTGTACATGTAAAACAGACAACAGTGCGATGAACCTTGTGCTAATAAATCAGAAGCCCTAAACTTTCAAGAAATGAAGAATGGGGGCAACGATACCTATAAGCTTTCTCCAGGGTTCATCCCTAATTAAGTTTAACTCTTGTACAGTAAGAAGAAACTAGTGGTTGGAAGTTTGCAGAAATCATCCCTTCAACACAGATTAAGAGAGGGTCGTAATTAAGATACACTAGACAGGATGTTTGCATAAAACGGCTTAATTGGTATCATCAGCGTACAAGTCTGAGACTGTATCAACAGACGTGGATAGTGGTCACTCTTACAATACTACAAAAATGAAACTTTAGTATGAAGGATTGTACAGGTGAAGGTCAAACTTAACCTCTTCGTAATGCTAGGTGTTTTAGGTTCGGCTTTCCGTCCCGTAAACCCCTAGCGTATAGCGGGACTCTTTCTAGACCGGGGCTTAGACAAATAAGAGAGAGGTAGGACACAAAAACTCCAGGCAACAACCTTACATTTGTATTACTTAGTTGGACAGGGGAACAAGTAGATGTTACAGACACAAGTACACTGGGCAATTACTAACTCTTGTCTAGATATGGTTATCAGTATCACGCAGGCTACTGCTTGGGTCACAGTGAATAGCACTTGAGGCAGAGTGTTCTTAATTAGGGGAAGTCCGGGTTTTCTATATTCGTGGAGTTACCAAGGTTATCTCCTGCTGGGGAGTGTTGCTTTGGCACTGGGGTCTGATTATGGTCTTAGTATCAGGAGAGATTTTCTGATGGTAGCGTATTTACCCCGTTAGACTCGACTCTCACCGGGTGGCCGTATTTGTGTTTATACCGTCGCTGTCACTCACTCCACCACTTTGGTATTATCACTGACTTCTATCAGAGGGGTAGCTCACTGTTCCGTCTTTATATCCCTTGGTCACATACAATGTTTTCCGTAGTTGTTATTCACTCCACCACTTTGGTATTATTACTGACTTCCATTAGAGGGTTAGTTCACTGTTCTGCCTTTACATCACTTGATCACAACCACTGCATTATTACTGTCACTCCTGTCGGGTCTGGGCGTTGTGGCGGTGAGGTGCAAGGGCGGAGGGGTGTCACAGCTCCGCTACTGATGGGGCTGGGCACCACCGGGGGCCTCTGTATCCAGAGGCCACGGGATCACATACAGGGGCGTCTGTTCTCATCTAGGGCTGTGGGTGGCGAAGGGTCCCGCACTCTTAGGGCTGGGGACAGGAGTGCGGCCCTCAGGGGTGGGGCCGAACAGTTGCCTGAACATGTCGTTCAGGCTCCTGATGGAGGACGAAGATCTCCGATGTCGAGGTGTGGGGAGTTCCTGCCTGGAAGTCCTGGGGGTGGTCTGGGGTTCCTGAGAGCTGCGGTCCCCAGGGCTTGGTGGCGCCAACAGGAAGGGGCTGCAGCACCGGTCTGTGTCGGGGTCCGTCAGGTGGGTCTCCTCCAGATCCAGTTGTAGGGAGCAGAGGCCAGAGGAGACTAAGGGGCCTCTCCAATACTCCTCTAGGCCCGAGACTCCCTCTGGGTCGTGGGTAAGGGAACAGGCGTCAGCTTCAGACGGAGGAGCAGCTACAGGCCGTCTCCTGCTGTAGGGCCCAGCTACTGGCCGTGGCTTCCTGGGGGCGTGTTTACAGGCCGTCGCCAAGGCCTGGCTACTGGCCGTGGCCTGGGGGAGTGGGCAGCTGCCAGCAGACCCAAGGGCACCTTCGGAGCGGCTACAGGCCATCTCCTTCAGGAGGGTTGAGCTGCCACGGGCCTTCTCAGGGAGGACACCTTCGGAACGGCTACAGGCCGTCTCCTGACGAAGGCGGGAGCGGCTACAGGCTGTCTCCTTCAGGAGGGTTGAGTGGCTACAGGCCTTCTCAGGGAGGACACCTTCGGAGCAGCTACAGGCCATCTCCTGATGAAGGCGGGAGCGGCTACAGGCCATCTCCTTCTTACCCTCAGAGTGGCTAAAGGCCGTCTCCTTCAGGAGGGGTGAGCAGCTACAGGCCGTCTCAGGAAGGGCACCTTCAGAGCGGCTACAGGCCGTCTCCTGACGAAGGCGGAAGTGGCTACAGGCCATCTCCTTCAGGAGGGTTGAGTGGCTACAGGCCGTCTTAGGGAAGGCACCTTCAGAGCAGCTACAGGCCTTCTCCTTCAGGAGGGGTGAGCGGCTACAGGCCGTCTCAGGGGGGACACCTTCGAAGCGGCTACAGGCCATCTCCTGACAAAGGCAGGAGTGGCTACAGGTCATCTCCTTGTTACCCTCAGAGCAGCTACGGGCTGTCTCCTTCAGGAGGGGCTAGTGGCTACAGGCCCTCTCAGGGAAGGCACCTTCGGAGCGGCTACAGGCCGTCTCAGGGAAGGCACCTTCGGAGCGGCTACAGGCCGTCTCCTTCAGGAGGGGTGAGCAGCTACAGGCCGTCTCAGGGGGGACACCTTCAGAGCAGCTACAGGCCATCTCCTGACGAAGGTGGGAGCGGCTACAGGCCATCTCCTTATAACTCTCAGAGCGGCTACAGGCCGTCTCCTTAGTGAGGGGTGAACGGCTACAGGCCGTCTCTGGGGTGCTGGCAGGAGCTGGATAGGCAGCTCCACCCTTTAGCTGGCTGGGGAAGGCTCACCCGGAAGGTAGTCTAGTATTCCTGCTATGGTGGCGGCGGGCGAGTTCCGGGTCATAGGGGCGCGCGGCCCGGGCGGACTTATGCCGTTGTCGCTCCGAGTTCCGCCGCGCTGTCGTTGCTCCTCTGTGGGCTCCTTGTGGGGTTGTCTGGGCGCTTTCAGGGGCACTGTACTGCATTTTACTCTTACTTAACCCAGTGACGTATTTTTTATTTTATTCAGGCCACCACCAGACGGCTTTGTTCTGCATAAGAGAGAGCTCCAGTAGTGAAGGGGTTAATCAAGGCTATATCTGACCTCTCCAGTTCGAAAAATCTCCGATGCTATAAAAAAAAAAAAAAAAAAAAATGGAAACAGCAAAAATATAATGTCATCAGACTGAAGTGGTTAGGTTGGCTAGAACAGCAAACAGTGTAGGCTACTACACCACAGTCTACCAGCAAGACAGGTCTAGGTTCAGGTGTTTATGGATGGCAGATTTTGATGCAGTTATAATTCAGTCCTTTACTGCCCAATCAGGAGCGTAGTTTGGTGAGGCTGCTTAGTCTAGACCAGGGGTTCCCAACCTTTATTTACCCATGACCCCATTTTCCACACCTCCCTTCACTCATTACCCCTCATTGCTTATGTTTCCACAATTGCATTTTAGCTGCTTAACATTTTGATGCCTAGATTTTAGTTTGAATGTAGGACTTAATTAAAGGTTAGGCTAAAACCAAGAGAGTTATTGCAAGGAGTAATTTATTTTTATTATTAACACTGATACCAAATAAACATGACTTTAAACATTCATCTCTGAATTTTAGTATAGGTCTGAAAGTCTATCATAACTGGTATGATTTTTAGATTTTTTTTTTTTTTTTACCTCCCCCATTACCCTTCACAAAAGACCAAATTACCCCACTTGGGGTAATTTACCCCAGGTTGGGAACCCCTGGTCTAGACATTTAAGGCAAAAGTGAACACTTAATTTCCGCTGAGGGGCATTATAAATGTGAACAATATACCCCAGCCAGTTCTCTGATTTAAACCCTTATGGACCATAACCAATTGGAGCGCCTTAACTCACGAGAGTACCATACAGAAAGCCATTTGACTATCATTCAGGTCAAACGCATCGAAAGTGGGTATTCCATCTAGGCTGGCTCCTTAAATCAGTTTTCTTTTGGTGTATATTTGTTCGTCTCAGACGATTTTATTTAGCTCCGGGAAGTAGCTTATATCGATTTATGCTTGCCAACTCCAAGGGAGAGTCTTATTATTCTAGTCTATCCTTGCCAGCTCGAGACGATTTTATTCAGCTCAGAGGAGAGTCTTTTTAGTAAAAAGCTTAGTTACAGCTCTATTTAACCCCTCCATTTGAAATTACTTTGGTGACAAGCATAAACTACGGAAAGAGCGCTTAGGGAGAGGTGGGAGCAGAGTTAATTGGGAATTTATCAGAAAATTAGCTACAGATTCTAAAGTTTTAGCGATTAGAGTTTCAAAAGAGGCGCCAGATGCGAAGACATTTTTGAAATTCGTTTTAAAATACAGGGGTGTTGACCTGAATTTTTAAATTATTAAATATTTAGAAGAGTCATATTTATCCCATTGATTACAGCAACGAAGCGGCAGAAATTTGAAAGAAAAAAAAAAATTACAAAGCTGAACATAAACACAGGCGCACGGGCCACGACTGCAAGATGGACGCCGAAGAACGGGATTTTATCGTGAAAGTAAATCCATCGACATCCGCGTAGAGGAAAGGGTAAGCATTGTCCTGATTAACGGTGGTATTACTGTTAAATTTCAAAATCCATTTCCCTTCATTTCATGTATCCAAGGGATATGTGTAGGGATGCTGAGGCAAACACCCCAGGATAAACACAGAGCATCACATCTAACGAGGGAAAGGTGGGAATCCGGACTAGTATCTTGATTGTTTTCCCCCATTAGCGTCAGAGTATCGGTCACTGCCATCATTGTATTTTGTTTTTAGGTACTGAACGCATGATTCTGCAATATTTAAGCCTACACATGTCTGTTGGTTGGTATGTAAATTCTTTTTGTGCCACAGCCATGCAAATGTGTGTTGCACCAGCACCATCCGGTAGCCTAGAATTTTTTTCTTCTCAGTATATGGGCGTGTTGCGAACTCGTTATTTTGGGTAATTATTTACAAAGCTATAATATTTTGAAGACGAAATTGTTTTATTCATTTGCAAACGAGTGCGGCCGTTCCATGTTTTCTGTACAGAAATAAAAGTTAATTCTTTACCAAACTGTGACTGCTTTTCCAAATTTTCTATTGAGATGAGGCTTTCAGAGGTTGCTTGTTATTTTCCCTGGATTGCCGCAGTTACTGGGCATTTTCATAAAATCACCTCGGCAAGCTATGAGATTTTAGAACACGTAAATATTCCACTGACTTTTACCAATAGCCAGCCATATTTAACATTCCTAACACACATTTTTAAATTTGAAAGCTGGCTGTCAAACAGAAGTTAGGTTAAGTTGGATTAGGTATGGTTTAGATAGGTTAGGTTTGGTTAAATCATTAAGTTTCCCATTGCTCTGACATGGGATATACTGACACCTCCAGTCGGAGTGATGGTTGGTGAACAACACGGCTAGTCAGAAGTTGCTGGTAAACACTGCTGAGAATGACCTGGCCGCTTCATTAAATACCCCCCAAATAGGAATATATACAGTCATTACTTGTTATATGTTGATCCGGTATACGATAATTCACTACAATGATAACAGAAACGTTCCACCCCCAAATCCGATTTACGATGAATTCCCTGGTATAATGATATTGTCCTTGGAAAATTTTGTACGAAGCGCCAGGCACACGCAAGGCAACCGTTGCTTGTCTCAGGCAATTTGGTGGTCCCAGTGTGCAGAGCATTGTTTTGGTTCAGTTTCAGTCCCACCATCCCTTCAAAGCACTGTCTTTTCCACTCGTTCACATGTGCCTCCCTGCTGTCGTCACCTCCAAGCCAAGCATTGTGTTACAGCAGGCCTATACATCGTGTAGCACCAGGCCAACAATACACAAATGTGATTGTTCTTTCAACAATTTACTGTATTTGAGTAACGCTAATGTGGTAGGTGGTGACGACCATCATCCACTCACTTGATGTAGTGCTGCCTACTTCTTCATTAGCCTTTATCATTCTTTTTCTGTGCCTGCCCCCGTCTCTTCCTATTTCTCCCATCTTTCCTGTCACTTCTTATTGCATTTCTTTCCTTTACAGGTGACTTTACATTGAGTGACAAGCCAAATGATTTCCCGTAAGCCAAGAAACCATTTACAACGCTGGGTGGTAACCATATAACCAAACCGTATGTGCTCCCTACGTGTCAGCAAGTGGGTTGATTGAGGTTAGTGCCCCTCCCCGTAAAACAAATACCAGTAACTCAAAGTCAAATGGCCACCCCTTATGGGATTATTGCGTCTGGCAATAGATAAGTAGATAGAGTAATGCTGCCTGTATTGGTGTGATAGTGTTTGTTTTGGTCATGGAGACAACTTGGACTGACACAGGAAGTGATTAACCCTAGATAGGTAATATGGGGTCTGACAGACCCCAGAGGTTTTCTTTTGCATGTGGTGTTTATTTTTTTTAATCCAAAAAACTTGTCCTTCTCAGTACCCTCCTGACTCGTGATGACCTTCATGGGAACAATAGGGTCATTTCTGTATCTGGCTCTAATTTGGTCCTATAGGGCCATTGGGGTTTCTCAGACCCCAGATTACCTAACGTGTAACTTGTTCGTGTCTGAGAGACCCCAGATTACCTATATTGTTACCACTTCCTCATGTGCATATTTCTTACATCCAGGGCTCCATTTTTAGTCTGTAAATACCTGTACTGCAAACGTCTGTTAACATGACAATCCATGAAAAGAAATTTTACCTGCACTAGTATCTGACTGCAGTCACTGCAGATGGGAATGGAGTGCTCCTGCTGCCTCCACTGTCAGCGCCCGGTGAGTGCAGTTAGATACTAGTGCAGGTAAAAGATTTTTTTTTCATGGATTGTCATGTTAATAGAAGTTTGCAGTATATACAGACTGAAAATGGAGCCCTGGACGTAAAAAAATATGCATATGAGGAAGTGGTAATTTAAGTTAGCCCAAAATACGTAGAAATTTGTACGTGATTTTGTACTTTCTCTGTTTCCGGTGAAATATTCATTTGCTTTGTTTCTCTATTTCTCAAAGGGAGTTCCCACCATCGGTGATGTGTGGACCACCCACCATTTAAAGAAGAAACCTTTCAGTTTTCATAGGGGGATTTTAAAAAGTGTAAAAAAAAATGGAAGTTTTTATTTAAAATTAAGTTTTAAAAAAGCATAGTGAAAAATGGACTTTGTTTTTTTATTAAAATAAAGAAAAATGATCTAGTTTCAGGTAGAAATAGGGATTTCCAAATAAATGCTGTGTAAGTATATATATTTATTTTTTTTTTATTGTTGGGGTCTGTCAGACCCCACATCACCTAAATATGTTAAGTCAGAAACATTAATGTTCTTAACGTACGTTTGTAAATTTGAGTGGTGGCTGTGAAATGCAAGTGAGGTTAGGTTGGATTAGATTTGGTTTAGTTAGGTTAGGATTATTTCTTTACCAGATGGGTGCAGCCTTTCAGTATTTTCTGTTGAAATGAGTGTTTCACGGGATACTTGTTATTTTTTAATACCACAGCTATTGGGCATTGTTATAAACTTCCTTCTGAAAGTTATAAACGAGGATTAGGATGTGTAAATATTCCGCTGATGTCTGCCAGTAGCTGGCCATATTTAATGTTCCTAAAGTGCATTTTTAAATTTGAAAGCTGGCAGTCACATGCAAGTGAGATTAGGTTGGATTAGGCTTGGCTTGGTTAGGTTAGGTTTGGCTAAGTCATTAAGTTTCCCTTTGCTTTGACGTGAGATACACTGACGTGTCAGGTTGGAGCGATGGTTGGTAAACAATGCGGCCAGTTGGAGAGACTGTCGGTAAACATTGCTGCAGGCGACCTGGCCGTTTCATTAACTACCCAAAGATGGGTATACAGTATTTTGCCTTTTTCCATCACCTCTTGCTGTTACAATTCAACAGTTACATCTGCGTTGCATGTGTGCCAAAATAACATACCTTGAGATCATGAGTTTGTTATATAATAGGTAGAATCACTGGACTCGTTAGGTAAAGAATAACCAGGTTAGGTTTGGTCAGATCATTAAGTTTCTCATAGCTTTGACACGGGATACACTGACACATGCAGTCGGAACAATGGTGGGTAAACAACACGGCCAGTTGGTGAGATCGTTGGTAAACACTGCCACGGGTGACCCAGTCACTTCCTTAAAGGGGCTATCACACAGGAGACTCGTGGACGTCCAAACTGGCCGTGGACGTCCAAACTTGCCCCCGCGGGAGGGTCTTGGCCGTCCACGGGAGGAAGACCGCCTGACCCATTCGTGGACGTCCATGGTCACCTTGGACGTCCACGACTTGGTGGTCTCCTTCTTCTCTATGAAGTTTACAAGTAGTGTGTGTCCTCTGCTATCTTCAACTCTGTAGTCAGTTGAGGTGATATATTATGATTAATTAAAAACCGTCAGTAAACTTTGTACTTTTAATATTTCTGTTTGTCATAGAAACTTTTCATTTATACCAAAATGTGGTAAATATGATGGAATGTGGATTGATTGTTTCCAAGAGAGGCCCGCGCACGTTCGAAAGGCATACTCGGGAAGAAAGCACTACGGTGCATATTTCTATACTGGCTGCTTTCTTCACTCCGTGGGAGCCATTCTCTCATCCACAATGCCCTCCTTCTCCCCCTCCTTTGTCTTCTTGCAGAGGCCTCTTCCTCATCCTGCAGGGTTAGGACTGCAGCACCCATTGCAAAAGTCACAATCTGGTTCATGTCCATTGTTGTTGCTGATAAACATGTCGTCTGCTAGGGAGTTGGAAGTGACCTCCCAGTCGCATGGGGTGAACTCGATAAAGAAGAAGAAGGTGGCCGTCGACGTCCACCGTGTGATGGGGTATGGACGTCCAAGCTCAGTTTGGACGTCCGTTTTGTGCTGCACAAATTGTTCACGGGTCCCCGTGTGATACCCGCTTAACTGCCCCCAAACAGGTATATTTTGTCTTTTTCCAATAACTTTTTACTGTCACAATTGAACCGTTAACTGTCTGTGTTGCATGTGTATAGAAATTACTTACCTAGAGATCATGATTTTATTATAGATGAAATGGCTGCATCCATTTGGTAAAGAATTACCATTGTTTTTCCTGTTGGTTTTAATATAATTTTTAATTAATTTGACCTTGAAATTTATTTTGAGAGTTTTAGAGCAGCTGACCCCACCCCAGGAACAAACAGTGTTTTTGCAGCAATTTCGAAGTTAAAAATTGGTCAGAACACAAAAAATCCATGGGAAAAAATGATCAAACTGCAGGAGAGCTACCATTAACAAATTTTAAAACTGTTATAACTGCTGACCTTTTGTAATTGTATTTAATATATGATGCCCAGATTCTGCAGAAATATATAACATTTTTGTTAATAGAGATTTTGTAATTCATTTACAGTATCAAAATTCTGCGGAAATATAATTTGTTACCTAACACTTTGAGAGTCTGATGACGCATTCACGCGTCATATTAAGATCTGAAATAAATTCATTGTAAATCTCGTTTAAACGTCATTTCACTCACCAGTTTGACTTTATTTTCTTTGTTTTCTTATTTTGAACATACTGCCATAAAGGACCACTGTTCAGCTTTAAATTGACACCGAAACCAGCATTCTGTCATGGAAAGTGTATTTACACAGACTGATCAAAGAAAAAGATCACTAAGCAAATGTGGCCGAGAATAATACAGAATTGTGCATCTTTTTTCTTTTGCTTTACTGCACAGTAACATGCGTAGTCATAAACTATTGTATCTTTGTTAAGGTAATTTATTGTAGTTTTGCATGGTTAAGTCCAGATTTTGATACCTTTTTTATGGTGTTTTATTCTTGGCAAATATTTTTGTGGCAGCTATAAAACGTTTGGTTTTCGCTAACTTCAACTTTTTTTTTTTTTTTTTTTGGACATACCACAGTAAATTACAACTACAGTGTTCAGCTTTAGATTGGCACCAAAACCAGCATTCTGTCATGATATGTGTATTTACGCAGACCTATCGAAGAAAAAATATTGCTGTGCAAAGATGCAGGTCAGTGCGAGAGCGGCTGATAGGACAGACGTAATCTGACTGGGGCTGAAACCTGATAGGGTTAAGAGCACTAAAGTTTGTAGACATCAAATGTTGCAGACATCGTACAGAGGGCTGTGTGTCGATTCGGCCCCAAATAATTCCAGTTAGTTGTGTCAGGTTAGGGTATGTCATATAGGTTAGGTTAGTAGGGACGAACGATAGGTGACAGATTGACCCTGGAGCCAAGTTAGCCTGGAAGTTTGATGGTCAGTTGCCACGGTTTACATGTAAAACTTGAGATTTTATTGTTGATGCCCTCAAAGTGTGTAGTTCCGAAACTTTTTGAAGCTGTCACAATTATAATTGTTATACCTGAAAAAAACAAAACAGTAAACAGTTATCCGGCATAATAGAGCCAAAGGCCTTCCAGATACTGTCAAAATGCAGGATTATGCAAAAGTCCACCCTAGGGGCCCCTGATCCCCCAACCCTATAATACTTATCCACTGTCTGACCCCTAAAAAATGCTCTAAATTGTCACAAAAAAACAGCTAGTAGATGTTTCTAATAATAAGATACTATAATGTACTGCTAAGTCAGGTATACCCCGGTTTAACGGTGCAATTGGTCAGGTAAAAGCCCATCGTTAGGTGGGGTATCATGTATAGGGATAGTTTTAATGGGTAAAGTAATGGGATGCATTCTTCAGCCTTGGGTTTCCCCCCAACCAAGTCCAAAACCCTCCCAAATGAGCCCACCAAAAGTTTAAAGCCAAACTAAATGGCCTAACAGCTGTAAAAGCCTAGCACCTGTAAATAACTCACTAGAATCAACAAATAAAATCTGGAATTCATCAAATATAAGTCTGGAAAAATCAAACTTAGCAAACTGCACCCCAAAATGACAGTGTTCACCCCACCTGTGGCCAAAACACATTAATCTAAGTGTAAAAACTGTTTATAAATCAGTCTAAACACACAGTTTTTTTAAATCTAAAATATCATCATAATCAGGAAAAAAAAATATAAAAATCTTTTTAACCAGGGTTTGACCATCATTAGACGGGGTATGGAGGCATTTCTATCCCCATCATTAAGCCGGGGTATCGCATCTAGGGGTATTGTATATTGAGGTATTACTGTACACTAATTTTATGTGCAGAAGCAATTTCATGTTGATGATTGGGATAATACTGAAGTCTCCCAGCCAGGCAACCCATTTTCTTTCACCCAGCAGCACTCTTGTATTTTGTTTTTCTCTTGGAAGGAACAGTTTTGCGGGCTTGTTGCCTTTAGTTCCTTCTTCCTTACATTAAAAAAAAAATATATATATATATATATATATATATATATATATATATATATAAACACACATGGTAATATCCTCAACTGACTCAGGAAACTCTGATGTCCATATCATGTCATTACAATAATAAGGTGTGTGTAGGATATTTACTGAAGAAATATGTGCAGCATGTGATGTGGTGTGTGGAAGGAAGAGAAGACGGAGGGGGGTGCAAGGAACAGCGTGGTGGACTGAAGAGGTGAGACAGGCTGTGGCACAAAAGAAGAAAGCATACAATGAATGGATGAGAAACAGGGGTGTGGAAGAAGTTGAGAGGCGGAAGAGAGAGTTATATGTAGAAAGAAAGGGAGAGGTGAAAAGATTAGTAAGGGAGAGTAAGAAGAGAGTGGATGAGGAATTTGGAAGGAATTTGAGTGTAAAGTGGAGGAACTGTAAGAAAATGTTCTGGAAAGAGGTGAAAAGAGTAAGACAGGGTGGAAGTGAAGTTAGCAGGGGAGTGAAAGATAAAAATGGTAGATTACTAGTGGAGAAGGGAGAAAAAGTGAGCAGATGGAGAGAACACTTTAAGGAATTGTTGAACATAGAGGATGGAAGTAATGCTAGTATAAGTGGCTGGGGAATGGCTGGGAGAAGGAGGGAGGTGAGAAGACAGGAAGAAATCAGTAGGATAGAAGTTGTGGTAGCAATGAAGAAAGTCAAATTGGGGAAAGCCCCAGGAATTGATGGAGTGTGTGGTGAAATGCTGAAGCATGAGGGAGAGATAGTAGTAAAATGGATGTGGAAGATGTGCAGATTGGCCTGGGAGGAAGGTAGAGTCCCAGAGGATTGGAAGTCAGGTATAATTATTCCCTTGTACAAAGGAAAAGGGGAAAAAAAAGTGTGTGGTAATCATAGGGGCATTTGTCTTCTTAGTATAATAGGAAAAGTGTATGGTAGGATACTTATTGACAGAGTTAGAGAATGAACAGAGAAATTAGTTGGAGAAAAACAGGGAGGCTTTAGGAAGGGAAGAGGTTGTGTAGATCAGATATTCATTCTTAGATCTTTAGTGGAAAAGTTTCTAGAGAAGGGAAAGAAGTTGTATGTGGCTTTCATGGATTTGGAGAAAGCATATGACAGGGTGAATAGACAAGGATTGTGGAAAGTGTTAAGAATATATGGAGTAGATGGGAAGTTGTTGAATGCTGTGAAGAGTATGTACGAGGGTGCGAAGGCTGCAGTGCGTGTGGATGGTGAACTAAGTGAATTTTTCTCTTTGAAAGTTGGGTTGAAACAGGGATGTGTCATGTCTCCATGGTTGTTCAATCTGTACATGGATGGGGTAATAAAAGAGGTACAAGGTAGGGTAGTGGATGTTGGAGTGACCCTGGTGAGAGAGAATAGTGTTTGGAAACTCCCTGTACTGTTGTTTGCAGATGATACTGTGTTGTTGAGTGAAGACGAAGGGGAGCTGCAAGGCTTGGTGGATGAGTTTGGGAGAGTGTGTAAGAAACGGAATCTAAAGGTGAATGTATGGAAGAGTAAAGTGATGGTCTTTGAGAGAGGTGAAGTCAGTGAATGTACAGCGAGGTTGGATGGTGAGGAATTGGAAAATGTGAGTACGTTTAAGTACTTGGGTAGGTGGGGTTTGGAGGGTGAAGTGCTTGAAAGGGTACAGCAGGTAAGAAAGGTTGCTGGTTCATTGAAAGCAGTGATAAGAAACAGGGAAGTGAGCATGGAAGTGAAAAAGTTACTGCATGACAGTATTGTGATACCAACTCTAACGTACAGAAGTGACACTTGGACGTTATTGAAAGGACACAAGTCAAGAGTAAGAGCAGTGGAAATGAGTTATTTAAGAGGAGCCTGTGGAGTCACATGGAGAGACAGGCTGACGAATGAGGATATAAAGGAACGCTGTGGTGTGGATGTGGATGTGATAGGAAGCGTTATGAGGAACACACTGAGGTGGTTTGGCCATGTGGAGAGGATGGAGGGTGAAAGACTGACGAAGAGAGTGTATGTGAGTGAGGTGGAGTGGGGAAGAGGGAGGGGGAGGCCGAGGATGAGATGGAGTGATGGGGTGGGGAGGTATATGAGAGAGGGGGGTGTGAGTTGGGAGCAGGGCAGTGAAATGGCGGGGGACAGGGCGACTTGGAGGCGATTTGTTTGTGGCCACCCCAAACGGGATTGAGGCATCTGGCAATAGATAGATAGATAGATAGACAATAATAATGTTTTGGAAGAGATTTAGAGTGCAGTGTAGGCTCATCGGTAAATTGGCACCATAGCGGTGGAGGACTACAATGGAGAGTGAGAGAACATCCACCTACCTGCAGCCAACCAGTGAAAAATCTGCATTAGAATTCTCCCTCCCATGCCTTAGCCAATCAAAACTCTACTTCCTACCACTGCATCTACCCTGTAAACCCAGCACCAACACCCTGTGGGCTACGAGGCCCACCAGTTGTCAACCCTCCCTCCTTCCCTCCATCTCTCAACACTCCACCACTTTCATATTAGAGTACAGTACAGTGTAACCCCATTCTAGTTGTGTATTTATTTTCTTTTTTTGTGATTATGGTTGGATGTTTGCTGACAACAATGGTCTCATGTCGGATAATAATGTACTTTTAGCCAAAAGAAAGGGTACTTCATGCCGGGTAATGTCAAAGATTTTATACTTACTGCTGGATACCATTTTAATTCATAGATTGGCTATGCTGGATAATTGGGAGTGTACTGTTATTTTTCTCTGTTATACCCACATCTGTCAGTTATTTCAGTGTGCGCTATGACATTATATCCCTAGATTAAGGGAGGGGGGTCGTCTTTATAGCATTTCCTTTGCAAGTGCGTCCGTATGGAACTTTCAACATCATCATGTAAATAATTTCTCCAGTTGTGATGCGTGACCTTCACCCTGTAATAGCTCCCATCCCCGGCGGTGCCAAGGCTGCTTTAACCCTTTAACCACTGGTGTCATTCCAGAATGATATTCCAAAAACTGGACCAAACCGCGGGTGTCATTCTCGAATGTTTGTGAATATTTTGAATACCCCGCGTTTTTTCCATGCGCCAATTGTTTCAAGGGAGAGTAGCTATTAAGTTCTTTCACTCCAGCCGACCTCCACCTCCCTCCTCCCACCCCCTGGGCCCCCCACCCCACCCCTGACCAACACGCATCAGTATCTGTCCAGCTGTGTGAGTGACAACATCGCTGATGTGGCAGTGAAGTGCGGGCAATTACAGTGCCTTTTACCTGCCTCAGTGAACACAGAGTGGGTGTTTATCATATGTGCAGTGTTCATATATGTTTATAGTATTATTATCAGAATGAGGTTGGCATTTGGTAATGGTGTGTGAGCGAAAAATAATGATTACAACACCGCTGATGTGGCAGTGAAGTGCGGGCAATTACAGTGCCTTTTACCTGCCTCAGTGAACACAGAGTGGGTGTTTATCGTATGTGCAGTGTTCATATATGTTTATAGTATTATTATCAGAATGAGGTTGGCATTTGGTAATGGTGTCTGAGCGAAAAATAGTGGTTACAACACCGCTGATGTGGCAGTGAAGTGCGGGCAATTACAGTGCCTTTACCTGCCTCAGTGAACACAGAGTGGGTGTTTATCGTATGTGCAGTGTTCATATATGTTTATAGTATTATTATCAGAATGAGGTTGGCATTTGGTAATGGTGTGTGAGCGAAGGTAATGGTGTGTGAGCGAAAAATAGTGATTTTAGATCGCTCACTTCTAACAGCACTGCCCATCCAGTGATAGTCAACGAAATCATGAAACCTACATCAATGCAAAGCCGAAGGTTAGTACTTTCTAATTGTACCTTATTTTTCGCTCTAGATTTATTCTGTGCAGAGTTATAAAGGTTTAAAGTTTGTTTACATTTTGGCTGGAACCCCCGCGGGAGAGGCCAGTCGGGGCAAAACAATGCCCGCGGTTAAAGGGTTAATGTACAGAGCTCCCCCATCTGAATATGCTACTTCAGGCCCTCCTCTTCAGTGCCGCCAAGGCTCCTTTGATCTGGACTTGAGTTGTCCTCCCAAGTAGGAAGAGAAAACTGATGACCTCCTCTCCTCACCTACCTTTTCTTGACATCTCCTTCCTCCTAATCTACCTCATCATACAGCAACTCCTTTCATCTGTTATTGTCACTTTCCTTACCCTAGCACTGTTCTCTCCACAGGCTGACCTCTGCAGGGGCAATCTTCATTCAGCAACAAGTACCGTGATGAGTGGATGCAGTACATTTCTATCCAGATCCTGCTGGCCATTGCAACCATTTTCACTATTACAGGAGGTCTCACAGCTGTCATCTGGACTGACTTTACACAGACTATTCTTATGATTGTTGGTGCCTTCATCCACATGGTCATGAGTAAGTACATATACTAGTTTGGTCCAATGTGACAAAACACTGAATCGGTGGTAATTTACCAAATTGGCACTTTTAATAGGAAAATATAATTTTTACCACCATTTAGGTTCATACACACCTAATCTGGAATCTGGTCAAAAAAATTTGTTTAACTTAATAAAAAATCAGAATTCAAAGCAAAAGTGTGCTAAAGTCAGTGGTTATTTCCCCTTTAGACTGCCAGCATGCCTTCATGGACTTCAGTTTTGTAGATAAATGTATTTGCATGTTAAATCAATATTCATACAAACTAGAAATGTGCAAAGGCGAGGTGTCGAGTTAATGACAAATCACTTCTGGTATCTTTAGCAAGGTTTTGCTCTGAATCTTTATTTTTTATTATTAGCAGGGTTTTGATTTAAATGATTTAAATAATTTTAAATCAGAGTGAAAAAAAATCATTATTTAAATCAGAATGGATTAAAACAAACAGCAAAAAGGAAGAAGATAGAGAGTGTGATCGATGTGTATTATACAGATGTGTCAAATCTGCTTGTCCTGTACTCGTCTTGTACTTATTCTGTACCAAGCCAGGCACCAATGAACCATTGCCTTCTGTTATAAGACAAATATTAAGTTAACCTCTTTGAGCACTAAGTTTGTGTGACATTCATTCATTCATTGCCAGACGCCATGTATCCCAAACGGGGTGGCCAAGGGCTTGGAGTTAATTGTTTTACAGGGAGGGGCACTAATCCTCCACCAACCCCACTTGACACGTAGGGAGAACGTTATGCCAACAGCATCTGGTGTTCCCAGGCGGTCACCCATCCAAGTACTAACCAGACCCAACGTTGCTTAACTTCGCTGATCGGACGGGAAGCGGTGTACTCAACGTGGTATGGCCGTTGGTGGAAATGGAAAATGTGAGTGCATTTGTGTGATGATTGGAGAAAATGCCGTGAGGGCAGCCTGGACCCACGCTCAAAGAAAAACATTCCCATGAATTTTACTTGCCCCAGCAGTTGGTTATATTGGTATAAATTGTATACCATCATTTTTGGTGATGTTTACACTATATGATAAGCTAATAAAAACACAAAACTGATGAGTAAAATTACAGTGAAAGTACCGAATTGCAGTGAGAATAATGTGTTTCCACAGTGAAAATAACTTCCAAAAAACTCTACTGCCGTATTTTGCTGGTACCATGGAAGAGGTAGGCATATGTCTGTTTACAGAATTTTACAAGCTTTCACGTGGTGCCTTTGGAATTTTGATATGACCAGTAGTTTTCGAGTAATTCGACAAAAATCGCGTGTGCACGCCCCTCACACCACCAAAAGCTGAGGGAAAGCCGAGCGTTTGTGAGCGTTGGCCTTGAAATAGAGACCCTCCCCTATGATGCAGCAAAGATTGACACACTTCATGCTAAAACTTAATTTTTGGTGAATATTTTTGTCCAAAATTGCCTAATCAGCATCTCTTCAGACCAACACTTGACAAGTGAGTCATAGTGCATCATCGGTTCCTCTTCAGCCTGACACCACTTTGACTTGTGTTTTATCATCGTGCGTGAGGGGGTTAAATGCAGGAAAGAAGGCTCTTTTGTTGATGATAACAATAATTGTGATTATGTTCAGTTTTGACGAGCTTAATTCTTCTTTGAATACACAGTAACATGATTGAATCTAATGATTATGATCCAGATTTGACAAAATATAAAGGGCAAGTTGGCAGCTTTCATCAGTATCTGACACACAGTGATGCAGCAGCATGAGCAACCTTCCCCATACCAAGGAGTGCTAGCGTGTGGTGCATTTGCCTACTCCCGCTTCCCATTCTTATTATTATTTTGTAAGTTTGTTTACTTGAACTTTGATATATAATCACGCCTAATGGACACAGCAGCAGTTGGGAAGGAAAAAGACCCAGTATGGTACACTTTTGATAGAATTCCCAAAATTGATACCAAAATGTGGTTTTGCTTAACATTGGCAAGGGTTTAGCACAAGAAAATCTTTTTATAAAAGGGGAAAAAAATAAATTTAAATAAAAATCCGATTGAAAAAATAAATTCCAACCCTGATTAAGTTAAACACAAAATTTTGACTGGATTTCAGATAATTAGATATGTATGAACTGATATGGTGATGAAAATCATATTTTCCAATTGTAAGTGCTGATTAGGCAAAATGACCGCCAATTTGGTATTTCATCACACCCGTTTGGTCCAATGAATAGTGTTGTGCAGTATTGCTGTTGTCACAAATATAACACTGTACTCTTATCATAAAGTCTTGCATCATATTTATATCATTAGTTGCCAGCTAACTCATGATGGATCAGCAAATTATGCCATACAAACTGATTCTCAAATTCTTTATGGAAGTAGCACTCTCTTGATCCTGTATGTGATGCCATTTAGATTGTGGGTGGAATCCAAGGAAGTTGCAAGGGCCACATCATGCTTTCGCACTAAGGCTTTTAGGACTCACTCTCAGTTCAGTAAAATCTATCTACCTATCTATCTATTGCCAGACGCCACAATCCCGTAAAGGGTGGCCATTTGACTTTGAGTTAGTTGTTTTATGGGGAGGGGCACTAACCCTCCACCAACCCACTTGTTGACATGTAGGGAGCATGTATGGTTTGGTTATATGGTTATCACCCAGCTTTGTAAATGGTTTCCTGGCTTACAGGAAACCATTTGGCTTGTCACATAAAGTAGAGTACAGTATCTTGAACATAAGACGCCACAGTGTACTGGCCGAATAACAACCATTTTCAAATGATGAGTGGCCAGTACATTTAAATTGAAGGTGTTTAGGAATACTGTATATGAAATATTTGAGGAACTGTCAACTGGTAGTACATCGCAAAAAGAATGAAAAATGGAGTTAATATAAAGAAGTGTCCACACTATAACTTGAAGAAGGGTACAAGATACACATGGTAGTGTTGACCCTTCAATTTATGAGATCTCTCCTGAGGATTATTATCGTATTATTCTGGGAAGATGAGTATTTTCTTGAGAGGATGTTGAAACACAATAGGTGTAGTTGAGGGTCATTCATTAACCCGAGACGTCCCGTTGACGTATGGGTACTTTGCAACATTTTGCGTTTGCCAGTCCCGATGACGTACTGGTACGTCATGCAGTTGCAAGGTCCCTGATTTGCACAATTTTCAATTTTCGCTCGTGATTTTTCGTAAGTATACATGGGACACCTTCCTCTATTCCTCTACAAGATGCCAAGCAGGGACAATGCCTTACACCGCATAACCTCCCCCCCACCCCCCACACGCCATTGTCTCGGCAATTCACCTGTTACCAGTGACTTGGCCAATAAAGACATTCAGGGCCAGAGTGGTTCCCCAATCGATGACAATGTGGAGGACAAAGTTTACATAGCATTAGAAGAAGAAACGGTCAGAAATGATGATCAGGTAATGTGGCAAAAGAAGGTCAGGTATGGTGATGAGTTAGTGAGTGAAGCAATACTCATAATGCCTATATTACTGTTTGAAAACCAATATACTCTCGTACTACATATAAAATCGTAACAAGTAAATAAATAAATACCGTTTATGGGTGGTGTGAAATAGTTACCCTCCCATAGAACTCGTTTTCTTTGGTGCCAGCCTGTTAGAAAACCCAGTCAGGTAAGGAGGTACTGCTACCTGGATTAAGTATTTTAAACCTCAGGTGAGAGATTTCTCTATGAAATTTCGATGTTTCTCACCAAAAGCAGAGGTTTTAGCCAAAAAAAAATTTTTTCGGTAATACCTCGGGACTGGGGGGTGTCAGAGGTGCGAAATAGCTCGGGACGTGACGGGTTAAGGTACTGCCCCTCCATGCGTGCTTGATGACACCAGGGAGATTGGACTTGTTCCAGGTCTGGACAAGGCTTGAAAAATACTTGAAAACCAGACAGTGGCCATGCAGGACCCTGTCTTAGAAGTAAAATGCTATGCCAGAACTTGGTTGAAGTCCACTCCCGGACTTACACATAGACTTGCACCATGACTTGCTCCCCATAAAGTGTTAAGACTTTCAGGTATTTTTAAGCACATTAACAAGATGAAAGTATTATACTTGAATGTGAAAAAAAAAAAAGAAGGAATATTTCAAGAAATTAGATAATGCTGCTGTCCTTTGACCACCCTAACCATCAGTACTCTTCTCATATCTCACAATTTCAAGGGCAGATTTCGCTTTCAAAATATTACTGACATAGGCACAATACAATCAAAATACCTTTTAGGGGATTAGAAATCAGTGCACTAACTCATAATGGGGCTAGGAGAAGAAAAGGCTCCAGGTTGGAGGATACGACCTTGCTCCCGAGAAACCAAAACAGTGAGAGAGAGAGCATCTTCCCTTGCAGCCAAGCACTCACCCTCCCCTTAGTGACCCTTATGATAATACTTTTTAATTACCCAAGATATTTCCTTTTAGAAATGTGGATAAATATTACAAAATGTATAGGAACTCATTGGTAATTTATTATCCTCATGTCATTGTTCAGCTGAATAAAATAAATACTGAATTGATGTAAAGAATGCACAACAGTATGGTAAAAATGTATAAAAGCGTGGGATGTTACAGTGTAATGTGTAGAAATATTATTAGCATTTATTTTCAACTAGTACAAAAGAGTTACTCAAAGCACTTGAGTTTAGTGACCGTATTGTCAGAAGATCGGGAGCATACATATCCGGTACACGTCTTGACTCAGCGACATCACAGGTGAGAATGAGAGTGCAGGGGTATTCTTGGTGGGCCGGACAAGCCACACCCATGACTGATTCTGATTGGCTGGCACATAGGTGTTTTCATTGGCATCCAAGAGTTGGGATTTTTCCTGGTGCCGGTTGGCTGCCGCATACGAGCTGGTTGAGACCCCTCAGTGCAGTGTAGTGCATTGGACTGCCAGTTACATCCTGTTTCAGTGCCAGATGTTGCAAAAAAAATCACTGGTTATTGCTTTAATAGAGCCAAAATATGCACTGGATATTGCATTGGGCCGGATGTTGTGACGACGGATAATTGAGAGTTTACGAGTTTATTTTATTTATTTATTTTTTTTTACGGGTATTTATTTATTTTTTTTACATTTCTTGCAGTCACAGTTCAACAGTTAACTATTTGTGTTGCATATGTTCCAAAATTACTTGAGGTCATAAGTTTGTTATATAGTAGATGGAATCATTTTGCCCCTTTGGTAAAGAATTGTCTCTACAGTATTTTTGATAAAGTACATATGTATTACACATCACATTGATTGAGAAAATTGGGAGAAATACACTGAGGTGGTTTGGAGATGTGGAGAGAATGGAGAATGAATGACTAGGATGGTGTATGTAAGTGAAGTGAAGTGGAGGGAGGGAGAGGGAGGGGGAGACCGAAGATGAGGTGGAGGGATGGAATTGAGAGGTATATGGGGGGGGGGGAGTGAGTTGGGGGAGGGTACTCAAATGGTGGGTGACAGAGCGACTTGGAGGCATTTTGTCTGCGGCCACCCTTTGCGGGATTAGGGCGTCAGGCTATAGATAGATAGACCTATATATTTTACGGGAACAGACATTTTGCAGGAATGGACCATTCTTTCCCCCTATTAGTCTGGAAAATCAAGAGTCAACTGTGATGAGGACTTTGCAAACACGAGAAGGTTAATAAGTGAATAAATTATGATAACTGAGAGTGGTCTGTGCAGGATGTTTAGCATCAGTATGGCAGTGTTCAGAAATGAAAGAATTTGAAGGTGGGATTTTGTTTTCACATACAGCGGGCACTTACCTAATAAGGGAATATTGTATCCTGAAGTTCCCGCTTTATGAGAATTCCGCAATATAGGTCCATATTTTTACACGTTAAAGGGTTTCCATGGTACCTAAGCCAGACCTAAGTTCGCCTTTTGGGGCCATAGGTTTGAAACGAGTGCATTGGAATGCAGATGTGATTTTTGTACACAGCTCTCCTGGTCCTCCCTCCATCCCCTGTCTTCTCATCCCCATCCTCTTCCATCCCCACAATGGTTGACTCTGCATGGGCTCAAAGAAAAAAATTCTACTGCTGAATTTGACCTTGGAAGTTCATTAATATAGGTATAAATTGTATACTATCATATTTGCTAGTGTTTGTACTATAAGATAAGCTAATAAAAACACACAAAACTGATGAGTAAAAGTGCAGAAATGCAGTGAGAATAAAATTGTTCAAGGGAAAAAATAGCTTCAAATAACTTCCCAACATCCTAGTGCAAAATTTCTGGCGTACCTCCCAGGCTTATAATGGTGACTGCCTCATGTTTCAGTGTAATACTGTTATACTGTCTCTTATTTAATTACTGCACTGTTGTACAAAGCATGGAATATTAGTGGATCATAGTGCAGACCAGTTTTTATTAATAGTGTTATATACCACCATAATTTACTTTGTGTGCAATATTTTTTAAATTAGCACAGTGTCTCTTCTTGTCCAGTATATAAATTGGATATTAGTCTCAACATCCTGTATGCTGGGGTACAAAACTATTCTTTTTTTTTCATAGCTTTCAGTGAGGTGGGAGACTGTGGAAAGCCGGTTGATGACTACTTTATGCCATCCCGAACAACACTTGCTACTACGGCCTTGACAACATGACTAATTGTGGTGAGCTTCCCAGCTATGCCATGCACTTGAAGATCTTCTGGTCGATCAGACCTGGAGAGTCTGACCTGCCTTGGACTGGCATGATCTTTGGTATCACCGTCTCCAGCAGCTGATACTGGTGCACTGACCAGGTGAGGCCTGAAGAGTTTGAGGGTCCTTTTTCATCAACATAAGGATTTCTCTTAACACCCTGTCCATATCAAATTATTTATGGATTTGATATGTTAATCCTTTCGTTACCGGACAACGCAGTCTGCATGCAACTGCGGGCAAGTACTCAGTATGTGGGCTGGCTCAGCTTAGGCCGAGTGCTGGGAGAACTCCTTCTGTTTCCGCACTTGCTGTACTTCTTAAACATTTTATCCTCACACCCTTAGTTTTGCTTCTATCTCCATGATCTTTATTTCTCATACTCTCGAATAGTTGTACTGGCTTATAGTGTTGATAAAAACGTTTGGCGAATATAAATTATGAGCTGATTTATGATGTTTTCTCTTTCCTTCATGTTTTCTCATAGAAATATATGTTTTATGGTAATTGTTACTGAGAAAGAGTTTTAGGAAATTTCAATAGCTACATTTTGGTATATAAATATTTACTGTAGGACAATTCGGGTCGGTTTTACATACCACGAAAGGAAATTATCTTAACGTTCGCATTGCCGTGCGGGAGCGGTGTTTCGCTAAATTATTTCTTCCCCAGCCTTTATGCCTCTTTATCTGCCTGGTTTTTTATTCACGTAATCTCGAATAGTTGTACTTGCTTATGGTGTTGATTAAAACGTTCAGTGAATATAAATTATGCGCTAATTTATGATGTTTTTTTTCCTTCCATCAAGGGGTGATTTTGTTGGATGCTGCTTGTGTCATCCAGTAACGGGCGGGTGAGATTAGGTTCGACACAGCCTGCGTCGTCCACTAACAAGCGGTTGACTTGTGCACCGCTACCCTAAGTATCGAAAGGGTTAATATATTAATTCTCTGGTATACTGTGTGTGCAAGCTTTGTTAATATCAGTAAAACATGAATAGCATGGATGACAATATTATGGTTGTATGCTTTTCACTTAACTTCTCAGATGTTTGTCCTTTTCTGGCTTATTTCACATAGCTCATTGGCAAAATTAGACAGTGCTGTGGGTCTACAATCTTTCCATAGCACTTCCTCATGACTAGCACTATATTCTAGTATAAATCTGTTGTTACAGCATAGCATTCAAGAGGGATAGATGGCAATATAAGGCCAAGTTAGAGTCAGAAGGTGATAGTATGCAAAATAAATCACAAAGGAAGAAATGCTTGAATGTCTCTTAAGACAACAAAAATACAGGTGCAGGTTCCAGGGCCATATTCTCGGTGCCTTAGGATGCTTTCTACCTCTTCTTCCTTAGCAATATTTTTTCAAAAGCACAGGGCAGTAGTTTTGTATGCTACTTAAATCAGTCTGATTTTAATATAAACACTGATTCTGTTTTTAATATAAACACAGCTTGCATTAACAGCATGTGTCTGTCTATCTGTATCTGTCTGTCAACTGTCTTTTTATCTGTCTGTCTGAAGTCTTAATCCCAGAATATGTGGCTACAGAAAATCTCCTCCATGTCTTATGAAAGAAAATTTTTGCACAATATCAAGAAACAGATTTACAAGGAAGAGATGCAAAAATCCTAAGCCCTCGAGAATGATCCTTTGGGTTATAATCACATTAGTTTAGAAGGTTATCAAACACATCTTCCTTAGTGATTTCTCTTAAATATTACACATTATTCTATTAGGTGTTACTGGTATTTTTTGCATCATTCTGATGTCAGTAAAGTTAATACAGTATACCATAATATAAGAGAAAATGAACATCACATGCATAAGTTACCTCAGTCCCATTAAGGAGGAGGTTATGTGCAGTAATCTCCTAAGCTGATGAGAATACGATGTCTTGTATAGTGGACATAAGTGGGCCTGCGTCCATAAATGATAAAAAGTGGTAGTTGGGGGCACTCACCATCCACTTACTTGATTTAGTGCTGCTCTCGGGTGTCTGTTCTTTCCTCTCGTCCATCCTTCTTTCCTTCAACCCTCTTCTGTCTTTCTTTCCTCCATTCTTTCCTTGTCCTTCTGTCTATGGTTGACTTTACACTCTCTCCTGTCTTTCTTTCCTTCATTCTTTCTTCTTCCTTCTGCCTGTGGGTGACTCTACACTGAGTGACAAGCCAATTGGTTTCCTGTACATCAGGAAACCGTTTACTCTGCTGGGTGATAATCATATAACCAAATTTTGGTGCCTGGTGGTTTAGTGGGTAATTACGGTGCTCCAATCAGATGGACCCGATGAAGGTTTATATCCAAGAGGTAGTTGGGGTTTATTGCTGCTTAAATGCAGATAAAACAAAAGTGATGATATCTAGAATTGGTGGCAGTACTGTCAAAGACGAGGGAGAGTGGCCATGTGCAGTTTGCCACAAGGGCGTGGGAAGTATTCCATTTTGTGCGGTGTTTGTGATAAATGGGTGCACAAGAGATGTAGTGGTATCAGAGGTAGACTGCGAGATAATGCTGATTTTATGTTCACAGCGTGTCGTGGAGAGCAGGTGGAGATTGTCAGGCATGAAAAGATTGAACTTGCTGGTGAATCTCGAGTGTGTGGAAGAGTTTTGTTATTTGGGAGACATGTTGTGTGCTGGAGGTGGGGCTGGAGCTAGCTCCGTGGCTAGGGTGAGAAGTGGTTGGAAGAAGTTCAGGGAGCTCTTGTCTCTCCTGACATTGAGAGGACTCTCCCTACGTGCTAAGGGGTCTTTGTATGCAGCATGTGTTAGGAGTGTAATGCTGTATGGTAGTGAGACCTGGGCAGTAAAGGAGGAGGATTTTCGCAGGCTAAGACGTACAGAAATGACAGTGATTAGGTGGATGTGTTGTGCGTCCCTGCGCACAAGGCTTGGGGGGGGCTGGGTTTACGATGTAAGAGTTGAGAAGTAGGATGGGACTGGAGTGGATTGCTGTTTTGGTGAGGAGAGGTAGATGAGATGGTTGGGGCATGTGGAGAGGATGGGGGATGATAATTGGGTGAGGAAGGTGAGCAGTGTTAATATTGGGGGTGGGGTTATGAGGAGTAGACTGAGAAAGACATGGAACGAGGTCATTAAGTTTGACCTTAGGGTTAAGGGACTGAACAGGGAGGCTGCAATAGATCGTGCAGCATGGAGAGCCGCCATTAGGTGACCAAGGCCGACGCATGCAAGCATGTTGGAGCCTTTTAAAAACGAAACGCAATGCCACTCAGGGATGAGTGAGGCTGATCACTCGCATCTTAACTGTCAGAACCAACTTGCCTAGCTTCAGGCTCCTATGCTTCTCATGGGGCAATGTAGGATTGGATGATGAATGAATGTGAATCATATTGATTTAATTTGATAATATTTGTGGTTGAGAAATTAAAGAGGTGGTGGATCATGCCACACACCACCTTCAGCAATTAAAATGATATACAGTCAGTGGTTATAATACTGGCCAAAGGGGGGGGGGTGGATTTTGCCACACACCTCCCTCTGCAAACGCAATTTTTTATTTACAATCGTTGGGCATAAAATCACGCCCTATAATAATTATTAGCAATAGTATGTGTTGAAAGATGTAAATGGATATATAAGGTATATTACACTTGTTTATTTCTTTTATGTGTTCAGCTCAAGCATAATCCTAATGGCCAGTTCACTGAGACCTGACTTAACCTAAACTCACCTAGCACAGTCCAACCTCAAACTCACCCAGCACAGTGTAACCTCACCTAGACTTTCATCCTTTTATTCATTTGCATTGTTTCTAAAGGCTGTAGCATGCTTGCATGCATTGACCTTGGTCATTTAGGAAGAAAGAAAGAAATGTTCAGACTACAGTATGGAATTATATCCCCAGGTGATTGTACAGCGATCCCTGTCCAGCAAAACCCTGACCTACGCCAAAGCCGGGTGTGTGGTGGCTTCATTACTACATTCCTACCACTGTACATGCTGGTGTTCCCTGGGATGGCTGCAAGGGTCCGCTTCCCAGATAACGTTGCTTGTGTGATCCCTGAAAAGTGCAAGGAGTGCTGTGGGAGTGAGACGTGCTGCACAAATATCGCCTTCATTGAACTGGTCCTCAGCGTCTTGCCAGATGGTTAGTTGTCAAGAGATAAGGTATATAGTATTTTCTTCATATGACAAACACTTTTACAGCCTAGTGAATTCTGGTAGATATGAGGAGGATATGAAAGAGTGCAATGTGGAATAGGAAGAAAGAATATTAATGAGCAGTAGGAGAGAATGAGTACTGATGAGCAGTGAGAGAGATCATTGCAGTCTCTTATTGCCCAATCAAGAATACAGGTATATGAGTCTTGGGATAAGATACTTAGAACAGTTATGTTAAGAGTGACCAACTGCTGACCCCTATGTGGCATTACAGTATGTGAACACTAAAACCCTACCATACCTCGAAGTTCAACCCTAATAGACCACATCTGGCTGAAGCAGTTTGTCCCACTAGATCATTAGGGATTATTTTGTTAGCTTTGTGGCTATCACCCAGCATAGTACAGGTACTGTAGTGTAAACAGTTTCCCAGGCTGTGGGAAAGTATATGGCTTGTCGTGCAGTGTAGAACACTGTAGAATCACGTAAAGATAGCACTGCCTCGAGTGAGTGGTTGGTGAACATACTCTCTTACTACTAATTATGTATGGTGACAGAAGTTTGGAGGTGTTTTTGTCAGTTATCTTGAATGAATCTAAGGACTATGGATCTGGCAACAGAGACAGATATCTGTAATAGCTGTGCTTCTTTACTAAGAACACCTAATGTCATCCCTAACTAGGCTGGTAAACCACAGAATAACAGAATGATCACATTGTCATAACAGTGTTATAAGAGAACATTATATTCCTGAGTATGGACTGTTAGTGATGCTGTTTCTCATTTTTCTTTTTCTGATCCAAAACAGTTACAGGTTGCAATTTATTAACCCTTTAACCGCGGGTGTCATTCCAGAATGACGTTGCAAAAACTGGACCAAACCGCGGGTGTCATTCTCGAATGTTTGTGAATATTTTGAATACCCCGCGTTTTTTCCGTGCGCCAATTGTTTCAAGGGAGAGTAGCTATTAAGTTCTTTCACTCCAGCCAACCCCCACCTCCCTCTTCCCCCCCCTAGGGCCCCACCTCCCACCCCCTGGGCCCCCCACCCCACCCCTGACCAAGCGCGCATCAGTATCTGTCCAGCTGTGTGAGTGACAACACATGTTGATGTGGCAGTGAAGTGCAGGCAATTACAGTGCCTTTTACCTGTCTCAGTGAACACAGAGTGGGTGTTTATCGTATGTGCAGTGTTCATATATGTTTATAGTATTATTATCAGAATGTGATTGGCATTTGGTAATGGTGTGTGAGCGAAAAATAGTGATTACAACACCGCTGATGTGGCAGTGAAGTGCAGGCAATTACAGTGCCTTTTACCTGCCTCAGTGAACACAGAGTGGGTGTTTATCGTATGTGCAGTGTTCATATATGTTTATAGTATTATTATCAGAATGAGGTTGGCATTTGGTAATGGTGTGTGAGCGAAAAATAGTGATTACAACACCGCTGATGTGGCAGTGAAGTGCAGGTAATTACAGTGCCTTTTACCTGCCTCAGTGAACACAGAGTGGGTGTTTATCGTATGTGCAGTGTTCATATATGTTTATAGTATTATTATCAGAATGAGGTTGGCATTTGGTAATGGTGTATGAGCGAAGGTAATGATGTGTGAGCGAAAAATAGTGATTTTACACCCCTCACTTCTAACGGCACTGCCCGTCCTGTGAAAGTCAACAAAGTCATGAAACCTACATCAATGGAAAGCTGAAGGTTAGTACTTTCTAATGGTACCTTATTTTTTTCTCTAGCTTTATTCTGTGCAGAGTTATTAAGGTGTAAAGGTTTGTTTACATTTGGCTGAAACCCCCGCGGGAGAGGACAGTCAGACCAAAACAATACCCGCGGTTAAAGGGTTAATAAGTAAATAATTTCCGAATGGTGGGATAAAGCCAAATATCAATTAACCAAAAAATAAATAGGTTTTTCTCTTCCAATTTTTAGAAATAAACTATAAGGGTAAGGTCTGAAGGGGGTGGGAAATGTATTGTTTGTCTCACAGACAGAAGTAAGCATTAGCTGTTATTCCAAGGGTCATATTGTACCACCTTAACTTGGCCTTGATTTTTGCCCTTTTGTAGCTTCTTTCATATAGCTGAAGTGGCAGTACAAGACTGTTATAATCATATTTGATTTTGATAACACTTTATTGTGAATGTCACCTTATTCTAGTGTTAATATTCCAGCATTAGAACTCGGTGTTCAAGACGGCAAGTTGTCAGTTTTAGGCTAAGTCAGAGTACAAAGAGTATAGCTGGTTTTGGAGATTACATGATTCCTTTTCCTCAGTTATTTATTTTGTATATCAGTAATCCTTTTGTTTGTTATTGATGCAAACTGTCAGTTTTAATATAAATACCCAATAACATACAGGAAAATGTTTAGGTGCAATGTGTTAACAAGTCTAGAGTAAGGAGTATTCCTTTTGCCACTAAGGATACAGTCCCAAATCCATAGTTTCATGAATCTTGTAAAACTTTCACAAAATCCTGACTTGAGATGATGTAGGCAGTGGTGATGGCACCTGTCACATCCTTCCTCAGCTCAATCTTTAGCTCCTTCATGTCATCACTGTTGACATTGTTATCCAAAACTCCATCAGTCTCACAGGAGTAGTAGTAGCTGCAATCCAGGCTCATTTGAATGTCAGCCCAGTGAACTGCAGGGAGAAGTTGCTCTCCTCCTTCACCTTACCGTCCTTCTTTTGGGAGATAGAGAGGGAAATGAGGGACTTTAGTGTGGCCAGGTAGTGAAACCACCAAGTCATATCAGTACCATCATGTGAAGGAGTCCCTCTTCAGCAGTCCTGTAAACCTCCCTTACAGGCTTGGCAGGGTTGTTGTTTGCAGTGGTGATGGAAACTCTGATGTCCTCCCTCACCTTCATCTTCAACTCCTCCACAATCTTCACCATTGACAGCTGGACCAGGATCAGGAGACAGGCCAGTGAGGTGGAGCTTCTAATCATGGGCAGTCTTCATCCTCTTCATGGTCATCGTTTCAGTCGTTTGGATCCCAAATATGCGGTGAGTTGTGCATGTGCATTACAAATAAATGCTCTTAACTCCTTCACTGTGATGATGTATTTTATATTTTAATCTTATTACAGCCAGATAATTTTATATTGCTGTGGAACTTCTTGTATTAAAAGGATAAACAAAAGCTTTATTTAGCCTCTCCACTGCGAAAAGTCTCTTTCAGTTGAGTAAGATCGAATGATGATAGCAAGAATAATACCTGCCCCCAGAATGAACCAGTTAAACTGTAGCTGATACATTCATTTCTCAGCATGTGTACTATAGCAAATGAATAATATTTCAAACATTTACGAAGTGGTGTGACTGGTTTATAGTAGTGTGTGACCATATCAGTATCTCAGCATCCATTACCAGTGTCAGACCTCTGTCTTTCATTACAGTGTTCACGTCGATCAAATTGTGACTCATGCCAAGAATGCCTCATTGGGAAGCGATACTGGAGATTTAACACAGACAGACTCCGTTCTGTCTTATCAAACTGCTAAGCCTGATGCCTTCAATCTGAGCATAACCTTCACTGTACAGTATACATGTACTAATATATTGCTACATTTTTAGAGTTGTCTCAGTCATCCATCCATCATTCAATCCTACATTACCCCATGAGGAGCATAGGAGCCCGGGGCTAGAAAGTTGATCCCGGCATTTAAGATGAGAGTGACCAGCCTCACTCATCCCTGAGTGGCATTACATGAGCAATCAACTCCAACCACCGCTTGGATATAAACCTTCATCGGCTCAATCCGACTGGAGCGCAGTAATTACCCACTGAACCACCAGGTGCCAAAATTTAGTTATATGGTTACCACGCAGCATAGTAAATGGTTTCCTGGTGTACAGGAAACCATTTGGCTTGTCACTCAGTGTAGAGTCACCCACAGGCAGAAGGAAGAGGAAAGAATGAAGGAAAGAAAGAGAGAAGAGGGAGTGTAAAGTCACCTGTAGGCAGAAAGACAAGGAAAGAATGAAGGAAAGAAGGACAGACGAGGATGGAAGGATGGAGGAGATGAAAGGGTAGACACCTGACAGCAGCACTACGTTCAGTGAGTGGATGATGAGCGCCCCCACCTACCAGGTCGTGTCCTGCAATGGACTTAGCAAGATCTGATAGACATATGAGAGTAACAAAAATATTCCAGCATTGTAATTGCCAAATGACTACACCTACCCTCACCATCACAACGTCATGTGAAGTTCCGTGATTAACGAATACTCTTAATGCACGATACTGTTCTGGCACAAGTTTTATGGGTAAATATGAACGACAGTGAAGCAGTGTTTCAAACTGTTTTCTTTTTTCTTACAGACATATGTTGTCAGGGAAAATAGTTTTAGTACAAGATACATCTCAGGTAATTAACATCTGATTTTCAATCAAGAATTATTGGAAAACACATGAAATTTTCCTACTTGGAAATATTACAGAAAGCCACCTGGATGCCCCTGACAGCATGTTTAATGCCGATTCTGCTGACTGGACATGACGTCAGCACACCAAATAAATGCATATTATTTAAAAACCATAAATAGTAGTGGAAATGCTGAAACCTTACCGGGGGACTTTGCCCCCCGTACCCACTAATGATTATAACCTACTTAACGGTGAGCAAACTAAAATGGGCATTTTATAATATGCACTATTAAGAATGACAGTGATGCGTTATTTCCACATTTCGTATTGGGATGATGTGCTGACAGGACTCCATAGTTTTTACAGATTAGCATATATAGTGGGATTGGTATATAACTGGGTATATGTCACTGCCTAACATAATAAATAACAGAGTCTTGGTAAATACCAGGGTACGTGTCACTGTTGTACAGAATAACAGTTAAGTCACTGTCAGACAATTAATAAACAAAAAATGATGGTACAACAAACAGAATCCAGCATACAAGATAGGGGATTTCTTTACCAAATGGGCATGGCGATTCCACCTGTATTACAACAAACTCACGATCTCAAGGTAATTTTCATACATATGAAACACTGTTAGTTAACTGCTGAATTATGACCGGGGGAGGGGGGAGGGGAGTATACAGTACCTATTTTGGGGTATTTAATGAAGCTGCTGCCCTCAGCAGTTATATGATCTCTCGGACAGGCCACGTTGTTTACCAACCATTGTTCTGACTGGATGCAACAGTGTATCCCATGTCAAAGCTATGGGAAAATCTTAAAGATTTAACCAAACCTAACTTGCACTATGAAGCCAGCTTTCAAATTTAAAAATGAGCGTTAGGAACATAAAAAATGGCCAGCTACTGGCATATGTCGATGGATTATTTATGTATTCCAAATCCTCATTTATAGCATTCAGAGGTATGGTTATAAATATGCCCAGCAGCTGTGACAATCTTGGGAAAATAACAAGTAACCTATGAAAGACTCATTTCAATAGAAAATATGGAAAGACCGCACCCTTTTGGTTGAGAATTGGTAATCATACACTTTATATGAAGCAGTGGAAGCACCTTACCAAATCAGTTTTCTTCTTCCTGATAGGCTGTTATAACTTCCTGATTATTTCTGGGGTGGTAAATAAAAGTTTCATGCAAAATCTGTTTCCCCAGTGTTTTTAGTTATGGTATGTTATGCTGTGTCAACTTGCTTTACTTGTCAGGGTAATGGCAAAAGGGTCTGTCCTAACTTAAGTGATTAACTGGTCAATCTTTTGGAAAACTACATTTCTCAATCCAGGAAATCTGATACAACCACGTTGTAGACCATGTTATTCTGAATCTATTCCATTATACATTTGTTTTCAGAAATGTATATTTAACATAAACATCTATTTATCTATCTATCTGTTGCCAGACGCCATAATCCCGTACGGGGTGGCCATTTGACTCCGAGTTATTTGTTTTACAGGAGGGGCACTAACCCTCCACCAACCCACTTGACACGTAGGGAGCACGTATGGTTTGGTTATATAGTTACCACCCAGCATTGTAAATGGTTTCTTGGCTTACAGGAAACCATTTGGCTTGTCACTGTATGTAAAGCCACCTGTAATGGAAAGAAAAGCATTAAGTAGTGACAGGAAAAGTGGGAGAAATACGAAGAGAGGAGGGCAGGCACAGAAAAAGAATGATAAAGGCTAAGGAAGAAGTAGGCAGCACTACATCCAGTGAGTGGATGATGGTCGCCACCACCTACCACTATCCTACATAATATTACCTTGGATCTCCCCTCAGTTTCAAACTTTCACGTCAGTCTTTCTCCCTGTCACGGGAGCTCCCGGGTGTGACGTCATGCCACTAGAGAGCATGGCTGGATGTCACGGCCAATGAAGTTAAAATAAGCCAAAAAGTGGGCCAATCAAATCATTGATAGCATTAAATTTTCAAATTTCAAACATCCCATACTTTAGTCAGTTTCACGATGGCTTCCACTCGTAGTGGGCATGCTGTAACTGAATACAAGGCCATCGCTCGTTTTTTTTTAACCCATGGATTGTGCAATTACCTTCTTTTATCCCACCCCGTGGTGTGCATAAAATTATTATTATTATTATTATTTTTTTATTTATTTTTTTTTTTTAAATAAACGTGAAGATGAACATCTAGGGCATCTGTGGAAAAAAAAAAATGATCTCTCTCGCTCTCCGTCTTTGCACAGGGCAATGCATAAGTTAATGCAGGGGAGTAGTGGGGGGAAGTTTTATTATAAATTTGAAGATAAAAACCCATGGCATCATCTGGTGAAAAGAAAAAAAATCTCTCTCTCTGCATCTTTGCGTAGCACCATATGTTAAGTTTGCATAATGGTCGAGTAGTTAACGGTGATGCACAGACAGCACAGCATGAGCTGTGGCTCGTAACGCGATGCTGCCCAACCCAAGCTGTGGCTTGCAATCCATGGATCAAGAATAATCAGGAACGTGTGAATTTCCTACGCAGTCACGGTGTTCTGCCCTCTTCCTTGAAGTGTAAGAAATGTGGAAGTGGCCTACATTATAGACAGGACCTTCATCGGTGGTACTGTAAGAATTTTAAGAGTTAGACAAATTCAAAGAAGCAGAGGGCATGTGGGTTTAGTGTTTCAGATTATTCAGGAACTTCTCTCGAAAACTGCCATTTTCATCCTCCTCTGGCGACATTTAAGTTTCAGGTTGGGTTAGGTTTGGTTTGGTTAATGTTAGGTTAGGTTAGGTTAATAATATGGGGGGGTCTGGGGAGGCAAAGCCCCCCCCCCCAAATAGGGGTACACAGTTCAACCCATATACTCGATTTCAAAACCAAAAATGTTTTTTCTGGTCACTTTTAGTATGATTTGAATGAATCTAACCTTCATTTTTATAAGAAATCAATCATTTTGGAGAAACATTTGGGTAGGCCTATCTCCAAAACGATTTTCTGACAAAAGTGGTCAATTTCATTCAGATCACGCTAAAATTGACTAAAAAGAATATTTTGGTTTTGAAATAGAGAAATGTAGTTTTCCAAAAACTGACCACTAAAACCTAACCTAACCTAACCAAGCTTAACTATACCCAATAATTTAATGTAATCTAATCCAATCAAACGTAACCTAACCAAATTTAACCTAGGATCTGGTTGGGAAGTTGAGAAACGAAAACCACCTTTGAGTACGACAAGCAAAAGGCAACTGTTGGCAGGGTTATGGAACGTGATGATAAAGTTGAAAACTTTTTAAATATGCCACCCTGAAATTAGGAAAATACAGAAAAACTGGAGGCATATGAATTAAATTGGTAAGGTCCTTCTATTTCTTCAAGTAAAGCGTACGTTTACCAGAGAATTAAAACAAGATATTCAGATGACCACAGTTTGTTTCATATGCAGCCTGTATGGAAGGAGGTAAATGTATTACCTTGTGCTGACATTCGCCATTTGAAGATCGCTTTCCCGTCTCATCCACAACTAGTATACAACTTCAATGCTTCATCTTGAAACTCTCCATTCCATCTTAAACGCATGCTGCATATTGTTTATAATCACCACATTATATTCATTTAATTCCTAGCTCACAGACATTATCTTCCAATCGTTGGAAAATACGTAAATAATGGTACGCCCAATATAAACACTCACCCCAAACGTTCAAAGTTCCAATAATGATCCACAAGATCACAAAAAAAATATACACGGATTTGCCATCATTGCAGGTCTACGTAATCATTGAAAGATATGTAAGTTATTGTAAAATGCAAAAAGTGCTTTATAAACAGTAGGTAACTCAATAAATGCTAAAATAAACCAGTGTTTACATTTTACATATAATTTGCTGATAGCCATTAGAGTTCTGGGGCATACCCCCATTGCTAATGGATATCCCCCCCCCAAAAAAAAAAATAATAATAATGGCTACATGCCCTCAGGATTCAAACATTATTATAAATTGTGTCAAAAGCAACCATATAAGCAATAATCTTTAACCTAAATGTTATGCTAGGTGTTTTAAGGCCGACTTCTCGTCCCTAAAGCATGACAACAAGAAGAGCAGGACACAAAAACTCTAGGCTACAACCTTACACGTATATTAACCAAATCACAACCTCTACACAATACAGTGTGGATTGCACACAATACACTATATGATCACTTGGGCTTGATGGACTATAGGGTCCTGACTGGTTAATGAGTATCACGCAGGATACTGGACGGACATTGTATGGTACAAAATAGTAACTTAACACACCAGTCTGAGTGCCTTATTAGTTATTACAGAGTGATACAAGCACTAACACAACACTGTCTTACATCTGGGCACAAGAGTATGTTGGGTTGTCTGTTAGGGTACAAGTACTGCACTGCGTGTGAGTTCTGTCGGCACGGTAATCACTTTTACCTGAGCAGTCACCATTGCACTTGATAGGGCAAGGGGCTCCGGTTATACTATGGGGGCCGGGTGAGCCCCAGGTGTAGGAGGGTTCCCGTCAGGTGTCCCTTCTCTCAATGGCCACGGGACGACCCTCAGTGGTGGTGTCGTCGGTCGGGGGCTGTGGTTGGGCGTGGAGAGGGACCCTTTGCTCGTGGGGCCTGTCGAGGTGGTCTGGTCCTCCGGGCTGGAACCAAATGGGCTGAGTAGGCGCTCTTGCTTGTGCCTACTCTGCGGAGAGGGTTGCCTGGAGCTGGAGAGGGCGTGCCCCGGGGGAGCGGGGGCACCTCGGGGAGTCTGGCGTCTGCAGTCTAGCTCCCTCCCGCTGGGCTGCTGTCAGGAATGGGCTGCGACGTCGCCTAGGGCAGGAGTCCATCAGGTGGTTGCCTCCCACGTGCGCCGGCTGGATAGCACACACTCACGGGGGAAGGACGGGGTTGTGCCACACTGTCTCCAGGCTGAGGGGATGCTCCTGGAGGCTGCGTCGGGGAAGAAGAGCAGGGGGAAGGCGGTTGGGGGCTGTCCCTCTTCTGCAGGCGCGGCTGGGGGCTGTTGCGGTGCCCTGCAGGGGGAGTAATGTGCAGTCGAGGTGCGGACGGAGGCCGGCACCTGCCTGCTGGTGTGGCTGGAGGTTGTCATCAGTGTCGTACTTCCGTGGGCAGCTACAGGAGGAGAGGGGAAGTACCCTTCTCTCCCCAGATGCGGCTGGAGGTCGTTGCTGGTTCCTGTAGGAGGGGAGGGGGAAGGAGCAGCACCCGAGCAGCTGGAGGCCGTCTCTGTTTCGGAGCGGCTGAGGCCGTCTACTTTTAGCGAGCGGCTGCAGCCGTCTCTTTTTTTGGTGAGCAGCGGAGGCCATCTCCCTTTTGTGAGCGGCTGGGGCCGTCTCCTTTTGTGTGCTGCTGGAGGCCGTCACAGGGGTGCTGCTCGGGACTAGAGCTTTAAGGCGCGTTTTTGTGAGGCCCAGGCTTGAGCCTGGCTCGAGCCAGACTTAAGCCAAACGTCCATTCCCGTTTTTGCGGTGCCCAGGCTCAAGCCGGACTCGAGCCGCGCTTGAGCCAGACTCAAGCCAAGTCGATCCACCCCTGGAGCTGGCTTGAGGTAGCTCGAGCCCGGGAGTGTGATGTCATATGTAAACAAAGATGGCGTCTTCCATTGTGTTGTATGTACTGTTCTCACTTTTTTTCAAAATGCCACGAGTATGTGGCTTGCACCGATTGATTTTGATATACAGATATGCTAGAATTTACAGTTGATGCACGTGAGGGAAGAACGTGTAGCTAGAGTGAATTGGACAGCTCGTTTGTGGTCCATATCAGATCAGATGGTGTTCACTCCGTATTGCTTTTGAATCAGCACAGGGCTGTTCGTTGTCTATTTTTTTTTTTTTTTTTTTAATGTTTTAAAATAGGTTTTCTAGTGTTCCATACTTCACAGAGGTATTTCTTGTAGTGATAGAATTTTTTATCTGCATCTTTTGCAAATGTTAATAACAGTATGTTCTCTAAATTGCCTTCTTCTACCTCATATTTACTTCTTATATCTTTTAATGCATTACAATTTTTAAAGAAATGTTCAAGAGTTTCTTCTTGTTTTGCTACATAATTCAGAATACGTATTTCCACCAATATCCCTTGCTCTCCAGTTTAATTTTAAAGTGTTCAAGCAACATCTGTGCAGCAGTATAGAACCCTGTGTGTTTTCATAAAGTTTTTCTTCCTTAATGTCTAATTTTTTCTCTTTATAAAATATAATTGAGGATTTGTTTGTCAGTTCTTCTCTCCAACATTTTCTTTTTTTTCGTATTCATTTACCTTCTTCTTTATTTCATCCTTTTTTAAATTGTCCAGTTGGTTAGTATTTCTTATGCTGATTTCCTTCATATATTCCTGAATATTTTTAATCCATGCATCTTTTTTTTTTTTTTTTCTTTCTTTTTTTTTTTTTTTCATACAGTTCTAAGAACACTTTTAATGCTAATGAATTATTTTCTTGCAGAAGAAAGCATATAATGAGTGGATGAGGAACAGGGGCGTCGAAGAAGCTGAGAGGAGGAGGGGAGAGGTGAAAAGATAAGTAAAAGAGAGTAAGAAGAGAGTGGATGAGGAATTTGGAAGGAATTTGAATGCAAAGTGGAGGGAATGTAAGAAAATGTTCTGGAAAGAGGTAAAGAGAGCTACACAGGGTGCCAACAAAGTTAGTTGGGGTGTGAAAGATAAAAATGGTAGATTACTAGTGGAGAAGGGAGAAAAAGTGAACAGATGGAGAGAACACTTTAATGAACAGGTGGAGTCCCTTCATGGAACACTGGTCTGTACTGCTCCTGTACAAAATAAAGGAGAAGAGTAAAGGTTTCCTTGGTGACTCGCATACTTCTGAAGAAATCAAGATCTTCTTTCTGATCCAGGTGATCACTGAAGCCTTTCTGCTTTCCATGTGATTCTCTGCACCAAACCAAAGGAACATAATGAAATTATGAAGTATGATTTTGCTAATATTCTTAATATAAATATATATTTTTTTTTTGAGGGGGTGGGGGGACACATTGACCTAACAGCAAAGTAGCTCACTGAAGGGAACACCTGAATGGAAATGAGGGTCAATTTTTAGTTTCACACAACCATTGATCTTTGCATCAAATCAGAGTGTTTCCAATGGTTTTTGGTGTGATTCATTTGATTTTGCCCTTCAGATCTATTGCCAATCAACGGTTTCAAAGGAATGAATATTTTTGCAATCACCTTAGAATCCACTATTTCTTTTTAGAAATAAAGGTCAAATTGAACAGAATCACACCCAAAACTTTCATAGGAAACAGTCAGGTGTGATGAAAAAATATGTACTGTGGGCCTACTACTTACCCTAACCCAACCCAACCTAATGTAACCTAACCACCTAACCTAACCTAACCCAACCCAACTCAACTTAATGCAAGTATTATTCATTTGCGAGCAAAGTGCATATAATGAAAAATGGTGTATATTGGTCCAGAACTTATTTGGTAAATTTATGTTTCTAAGAATCTCTGGTTGTGCGAATCTAAAAATTGTCCGAATTGAGCACTACCAGATACCCAGTAATCACAAGGCAATGTGACCCTATGGCAGAAATTCCCCACACATTCAATACGTTGTTATGACAAATGAGTATCATCTTGATAATTCCTTTCCCATGAAAGTATGCACTGATAAAGAGTTCATAATGCAGGTACAGTTCATGCAACATACAGAGAGTGCTGCCTGTTGCATGCACACCTGAATGAACCAGACATGCACTCATACAGCTTGTTGGCCAGCTTAATACTTAAATGGCCAATCATCTGCACCCAAAAGAAAAAAAATAGATATAAAAATATATAAATCTGGCAGGCACAACATCTGCATGATGAAGTTAGCTCATCTTCTACCAAACTGAATAAGGCATGCCAAACTCTTGTCTGGATGATCCTACATTCAAATTTTATCCAACCAACATATAGTCAGCTGCCTAGGCTCATCATCGTCGTTACCAAAATATTTGACAAATTCATTACCTGCTGCCAAGAAAACTATTGGCCTATGAAGCCTCTTCTCAGCTACTTAGTCACAAACAGACACTTATCAAAAACCACCTTAAACTCATACTCCTGACATGATCTAACCAGTAATACAACCATTTTTTTTTTTTTTTTTTTCAATGTGTAGATGGGAAGTGGGAGGTACAAATGTGGAGATACTTGTGTTGGGTTATGTTCACCTTATACAATCAGCTTCAGACAATTATGGAAGTTTGATTTTCCTTAATAGTAAAACAATGGCTGTAAATTTACTGGCGCTGCCAAGCCTAATAAGTATGTAAAATGAAGCAATAACCTATTATCAGACTTTCACTCACCAAACTTTTGATATGTTAGATCTTACTAATATCAAAACCTAACCAGTCCATGATTCCAGTTGTTTCCTACCATCAACAACATAACTTTTTGGCCACATTACAAACATGATGGTCACAAACGTGTTGTCTCCAGCATTATTATTAAGCTTGCTACCACTACACCATAATATCAATAAGAGTTCTGTCTACTTTCCCATACACTGTCACTGAGAGTACCTTGTTCCTAGGGTTCTCAACAAGCACCCTAAGTTTGTAAATTAAAAGCTTTCCTAATATAATGCTGGATGGATGGGAGTGCTGTGGAATGCCTGAAGGGTGGTGGAGTGACTATTGTTGACTGGTTAGTAAGATTGTTGAATGTGTGCTTTGAGAAAGGTATGGTGCCAATTGACTGGGCAAGTGCTTGTGTGGTCCCGTTGTATAAAGGCAAGGGTGATAAGTATGAATGTACTAGCTTTAGGGGTATAAGTCTGTTGAGTGTTGTAGGTAAGGTGTATGGTAGAGTGTTAATTATGAGAGTTAGAGAGGGTACAGAGGGAGTGATTAGTGATGAGCAGTGTGGCTTTAGGAGAGGGAGGGGATGCGTTGATCAGGTGTTTGCTGTGAGACAAGTGTGTGAAAAGTATTTAGCGAAAGGCAAGGATGTGTTTTGGGCATTTATGGATTTAGAGAAAGCGTATGATAGAATTGATAGGGAGGCTTTGTGGACTGTTTTAAGATTGTATGGACTTGATGGTAGGTTACTAAAAGGGGTGAAAAGTTTTTATGTAAATAGTAGAGCATGTGTAAGAGTGGGAAATGCTGTGAGTGATTGGTTTCCCGTGAGAGTGGGGCTGCGACAGGGATGTGTGATGTCACCTTGGTTGTTTAATATTTACATGGATGGTGTAAGGGAGGTGAATGCAAGAGTTTTAGGTGGTCTGAGTCTGGTAAATGTTGATGGTGGAGATTGGAATCTGAAGCAGCTGCTGTTTGCAGATGATACTGCACTGGTGACCGATTCAGAGGAGAGATTGAGACAGTTGGTAGAGGAGTTTGGAAGGGTGTGTGAAAGGAGGAATTTGAAAGTAAATGAGAATAAGAGTAAAGTGATGAAGTGTACGAGGTTGATAGATGGTAGGGGGATGAATATAGTTTTGAATGGTGAGTTGCTTGAGGAGGTAGATTGTTTTAAATATCTAGGGTCACATGTTGCTGTGGATGGAAGAATAGATGCAGAAGTGAAGTTTAGAATAAAAGAAGTAGGAAAGGTGCTGGGAGGAATGAAAAAAGTGTTTAAATGTCGTTCGCTTAGAATGGATGTAAAGAGAAGGCTGTATGAGGGTGTTGTGGTACCGACTGCTTTATATGGGGCTGAAACATGGAATATGGGTGTAGCAGAGAGGAAAAGTTTGAATGTAATGGAGATGAGGTGTCTGAGGAGTATGTGTGGAGTGACGCGTATGGATCGGGTGCGAAATGATGAAGTGCGAAGAACTGGAGTTGTTCAGGAGATAGCTGGTAGAGTTGAGCAGAGGGTGTTGCGATGGTTTGGGCATATGGAGAGAATGGATAATGAGCGATTGGTGAAAAAGATAACTAGATCTGATGTGAGAGGTGTAAGGCTGAGAGGAAGACCACGAATAGGATGGATGGATAGTGTGAAGAGAGCGCTGGATGCGAGAGGGATGTCTGTTGAGCAAGGAAGAGTGGCTGTGCGTGACAGAAATAAATGGAGAGAAATTGTGAATAAATAAGTGATGACGCAGCCCTGAGGGGATATTCTCCCGCATTTGGTCTGATCAGCTAGTCAGGTCAGGTGCGGGTAAGGGGATGGGTATGTTATGATGTGGCAGGGGTAAACCAGTTCTGCTGTCGGGCCCTGCTGCGGATGTCACTGATTGCATTGCGCAGTTGACCCTTGTGCGGTGTGGTGCGGTGAGGATCTGTCCGTTCTCCCCTTTGGGGCTAAGATGTGAATGAATGTGTTTAAATGGATGAGTAAATGGAGAGTGTGTCGTCCTGTCTCGGCTACCTCCCTTTCCTTGGGGGAAGCAGCCTAGGTATATAGATAGATAGATAGAATATAATGCCATTCATATTTCCAGTGGTTAACACAGCTGCTTTATGTACCTAGTGCCTGTTGCCATTAAAGACGACAACACAGTGACCTGGCTCATGTATTCCTCTACAAGAGTGGACACAACAGTCGCAGACTCTTGTGTCTCTGCAAACAACGGAAAAGTTCCCATCTGGAGGGAAGAACTACTGCTTAGATCGAAAATATATGATTCTTCAATATCTGCCATGTTGCTTTGTGTCATCAGCTGACCGGGGTGTTTATTTACATCGTCAGTACGGCTCGAGTACTGTTTTTGCAGGGCCACTTTGGCTTAAGCCAAAGAGCGAAGCCAGGCTTGAGCCTCAGGCCTCACAAAAATGCGCCCTAGTTTTTTGGTGATATTTGAGAATTTTAATGGTGTATATATATATATATATAGAGAGAGAGAGAGAGAGAGAGAGAGAAAATAAGGCAGTTTTCATTTTAAGGTATGGTCCTATGGTGTATGGTATGGGATGTGCCTCTGAACCGACACTGCAGCTCACCATCCACTTCCTGGGGCAGGGGGGATGGGGAGAGTCTAGAGCTGTTGGCAGGCCCAGGTGGATTCTTCATTCCGGCTCCGATGATTGTTTGGGCTCCGATGATTCTTCGTTTGGGCTCTGATGACTCTTCATCCAGGCCTTGATGATTCCTTGTCCGGGCAGGTCCTACAGCCAGGCTCGTCGATTCCTCCGAAGGGAAGATGCGTACTCCAGTGTCGACTGCTATGGCAGGTAAATATAAAGATGATAATTTGAATTGTTGTAAGCAGGTGGAGATTGTCAGACATGAAAGGATTGAACTTGCTGGTGAATCTCTTGAGTGTGTGGAAGAGTTTTGTTATTTGGGAGACATGTTGTGTGCTGGAGGTGGAGCTGGAGCTAGCTCTGTGGCTAGGGTGAGAAGTGGTTGGAAGAAGTTCAGGGAGCTCTTGCCTCTCCTGACATTGAGAGGGCTCTCCCTACGTGCTAAGGGGTCTTTATATGCAGCATGTGTTAGGAGTGTAATGCTGTATGGTAGTGAGACCTGGGCAGTGAAGGAGGAAGATATTCGCCGGCTCAGACGTACAGAAATGACAATGATTAGGTGGATGTGCAGTGCATCCCTATGTCCAAGGCCTGGAGGGGCTGGGTTTACGATGGAAGAGTTGAGAAGTAGGATGGGACTGGAGTGTATTGGTGTTGTGATGAGGAGAGGTAGATTGAGGTGGTTTGGACATGTGGAGAGGATGGGGATGATAATTGGGTGAGCAAGGTGAGAAGTGTTACTATTGGGGGTGGGGTTATGAGGGGTAGACCGAGAAAGACATGGGACGAGGTCATTAAGTGTGACCTTAGGGTTAAGGGACTGAACAGGGATCGTGCACAATGGATCGTGCAGGGTAGAGAGCCGCCATTAGGTGACCAAGGCCGACACATGCAAGCATGTTGGAGCCTTTAAAAACGAAACGAAACGAATGAAAACCTCCGTTATCTGTAGGGGTTAGGTTGTCCACTCAGGAATTTTTTTTTAATCGAGGGCATCATATTTGCATAAAAACTCCCGGTGTATGAGTATTTTTTTTTTTTTTAATCAGGCGCATCATATCTGCATAAAAATTCCTCATGAGTATTTGTTTAAAATCGAGCACATCATATCAGCTTATTAACTTCATGTGAGTATTTTGTTTAATCGAGCGCTTCATATCGGCACAAAAACTCCTTCATATGAGTATTTGTTTTTTAATCGAGCATTTCATGGCAGCATAAAAGCTCTAGTGTATGAGTATTTTTAATAGAGGGCATCATATCAACATAAAAGCTATCTGTGAGTATTTTTTTTTAATCTTGAAAAGATTAGGAGAAATACACTGAGGTGGTTTGGACATGTGGAGAGAATGGAGAATGAAAGACTGACTAAGAGGGTGTATGTAGGTGAGGTGGAGGGAGGGAGAGGAAGGGGTAGACCGAGGATGAGGTGGAGGGATGGAGTTGAGAGGTATATGAGGGAGGGGGGGTGAGTTGGGGGGAGGGGAGTCAAATGGTGGGTGACAGAGTGACTTGGAGGTGTTTTGTCTGCGGCCACCCTTTGCGGGATTAGGGCGTCGGGCTATAGATAGATAGATAGACTTCATATCAGCATAAAAACGCCTGTATATGAGTACAGGTATTTCTTTTAATCGAGCGCTTTATATCAGCCTAAAAACTGCATATGAGTACTGTATTTTTTTTTTTTTTTCCTATTGAGTGCCTTGTATGAGCAGGAAGACTAGTACTAATGGGTACTTTTTCATATCAAGCACCACATTTGCACAGGAAAACTCTGAACATATGTATACTGTATTTCTTTGTACTGGGGACTTTGTGTAAGTGGAATAGCTTATGTATGGGTATTTTTTTCATACTGGGTATGTCATGTGAACAGGAAAATAATTAGAAATCGGTATTTTTTCACATCGAACATCTTGCATGCACAGGAAAGCTTTTGCATGTGGATATTTGTTTGTATTGAGCACTTCGTATAAGTGGGAAAGCACCTATGTATGGTCATTTTTTCATATTGAGCACCTCATATTAGCAGAAAGACTTTTACATATGGGTATTTTTTCATATTAAGACCTTGTATAAATAGAAAGACTTTTACGTATGGGTAGTTTTTCATATCAAGCACCTCGTATAAGCAGAACAACTCTTATGTATGGGTATTATTTCACATCGAGGTCTTGTATTGCCGGAAGACTCTTATGTATGGGTATTTTTTCATATCCTGTGCCTCATATCAACAGGAAAACCATTACATACAGGTATTTCTTTGTATTGAGCACTGCCGATAAGAGGGAAAGCTTACATACAGACATATTTCATATCGACCACATTGTATAAGCAGGAAGACTCGTACGCGTGGGTATTTTTTTTTCATTGAGTGCTGATACAAGGCTATCTATCTATCTATCTATCTATAGCCCGACGCCCTAATCCCGCAAAGGGTGGCCGCAGACAAAACGCCTCCAAGTCACTCTGTCACCCACCATTTGACTACCCTCCCCCCAACTCACCCCCCCCTCCCTCATATACCTCTCAACTCCATCCCTCCACCTCATCCTCGGTCTACCCCTCCCTCTCCCTCCCTCCACCTCACCTACATACACCCTCTTAGTCAATCTTTCATTCTCCATTCTCTCCACATGTCCAAACCACCTCAGTGTATTTCTCCTAATCTTTTCAACCACATCCACATCTACCCCACAACGTTCCTTCACTTCTTCATTCGTTAACCTGTCCCTCCATGTCACTCCACATGCTCCTCTCAAGTAACTCATTTCCACTGCTCTCACTCTTGACTTGTTCCCCTCTTGCAAGGTCCACGCCTCGCTTCCATACGTCAGGGTAGGGATCACAATACCATCATGCAGTGACTTCTCAACTTCCATACTCACCTCCCTATTTCTCATCACTGCTTTCAGTGTACCAACAACTTTTCTTCCCTGCTGTACCCTTTCACGTACTTCATCCCCCAAAGTTCCATCCTTACTCATCACACTACCCAAGTACTTGAATGCACTCACATTCTCCATATCCTCACCATCCAACCTCACTGCACTCTCTGTGACTTCATTCCTCTCAAACACCATAACTTTACTTTTGTTTACATTAACTTTCAGCTTCCTCCTCCTACACACTGTCCCAAATTCATTCACCAAACCTTGCAATGCCCATTCATCTTCACTCAACAATACTGTATCATCAGCAAACAGCAACACTGGAAGCTTCCAAATCTCACCCTCATTCATTAGGGCCACCCCCACATCCACTGTCCTACCTTGCACCTCCTTTACAACCCCATCCATATATATATTAAACATACATGGAGACATCACACACCCCTGTTTCAGTCCCACATTGAGATCAAAGAACTCACTCAGCTCACCATCCACTCGCACCGTAGCCCTAGCTCCCTCGTACATACTCTTCACAGCACTCAACAATTTCCCCTCCACTCCATATATTCTTAATACCTTCCACATACCTTGCCTATCTATTCTGTCATAAGCTTTCTCCAAGTTCATGAAGGCAGCATACACTTTCCTTCCCCTCTCTAGATACTTCTCCACTAAACATCTTAGAACAAATATCTGATCTACACACCCATTTCCCTTCCTAAATCCCCCTTGTTCTTCTGCAACTAGCTCCTCTGTCATATGCCTAACCCTATCAATGAGTATTCTACCATATATTTTACCAGTCACACTAAGAAGGCAAATACCCCTATGGTTACCACATACTTCTCTCTCCCCTTTTCCTTTGTACAGAGGAACAATTATACCTGATTTCCAGTCCTCTGGAACTCTTCCCTCTTCCCAAGCCAATCTACACAACTTCCATATCCACTCCACAACAATCTCACCCCCATACCTAAGCATTTCACCACACACTCCATCAATTCCTGGGGCCTTTCCCAGCTTAATCTTCTTCATCGCTTCCACTACTTCCGACCTACTGATCTCTTCCTCCCTCCTCTCATCTCTTCTTCTCCCAGCCATTCCCCAACCACTTATACTCACACTGCTCTCACTCTGTACATTCAACAAATCCTCAAAGTGCACCTTCCATCTCCTCAATTTCTCTTTCTTCTCCACCAACAGTCTATAATTCCTATCTTTCACTCCCCTACTATTTCCCCTTTCACACTGCCTTACTTTCTTTACCTCCTTCCAAAACAATTTCTTACTCTCCCTCCATTTCACACTTAGATTCCTCCCAAACTCTTCATCCACTTTCTTCTTACTCTCCTTCACCAGTCTCTTAACCTCCCTTCTCCTGCTCACATATACCTCTCTCTTCTCTCTCTCATCTTCTCCCCTACCTCTACTCGCCAACCATTCACCATATGCCTTCTTCTTTTGTTCCACAGCTCGTTTCACCTCATCATTCCACCATGCTGTCCCTTGCACACCCTTGCATCTCCTCCTCACTCCACAAACCGCCTCACAAGGCACTCAGTGGGGAAAAAAAAAAAAAAAACATATGTAAGAGGCATCTTGCTTAAATGAAGTGGCCATTCCTCATGTGATTAGGGCGTCTGACGATAGATAGATAGATAGATAGCCTCGTGTCAACAGGAAGGCTACAGGCAGACCCTGAGATACGATATGCCTAGATGCGATTCACCCGTATAGCGATGGGGGTAGAAATACCATCCTAACTCACTGAACGATGGCCGAACCCCAGTATGACCTTTTTTTTTTTTTTTTTTTTTTTTTTTTTTTTTTTTAATAAACTGCTTTTAGACGTAGAATAATGTGTTTTAGTCACAGGTGGAGTGAACAGTGTCATTTTGGGGTACAGTTTACTAAGTTTGATTTTTTCCGGACATATTTAATGAATTTCAGATTTTATTTTTGGGTTTAGGTGAGGTCTATCTACCTATCTATTTATTACCAGACGCCTCAATCCCATTCGGGGTGGCCACAAACAAATCGCCTCCACATCGCCCTGTCCCCCGCCATTTCACTGCCCTGTTCCCAACTCTTACCCCATGTTTTTAGGCTTAGCTTGTTTTAAGGCTATTTAGGGTTAAGGTTAGCTAGAAACTTGTTTTTAGATTCATTTGAGTGGGTTTAGGACTTGGTTGGGTGGAAACCCAAGGCACCAAAATGTATCCCTATACTGTACTTTACATGTTAAATCTACCCTGAGTTACAATATGCCACCTAGTGATGGGTTTTTACATAAACAATTGCATCATTAAACTGGGGTTTGCCTGTACTACATATGGATAATTTTTAAACAGGGCACATCTTATAAGTGGGCAGCTCTTATGTATGGGTGAAGCCAACAGGTCTGTACGTTGGCAGCTCTTATGTGTGGGTGAAACCAACAGGTCTATAAGTGGGCAGCTCTTATGTATGGGTATTTTTACCTGTGGTGAAGCTGACAGGTCTGTATATCTAGGGATCTTTTTCATATTTCTCCTTCTGGAATATCTGCTTTTGGAGAGCTCAGAGCAAAATTCTTATGAAATACAAAGTTGTTCAGGTTGAAATTTTGAATCGATTTTATCATGTCAGCTGTTCCGTTGGCTGACACATCAACTGACTGTTATGTGACTTTCTGTTTGGATTATAAAGAGTCATTTTAGTGACTTATGAAATGCAGAGTTCCTTGGCTTGAAATTTTGAGTTGAATTGACGTGTTAGCTGTTGCATCAGCTGATTATTTAGCAGTTTTCAGTTTTGTCCTTAAGAAGGCCTTTTAATAAAACATTTTCACATTCTACGAGTTTCAAAGAAACTTTTTAAATTGGCTGCAGTAGTTTTGCTGCAGGTCTGTGAAGATAGTTTCTTCTTATTTCATATTGAGCACCTCGCATAGAGAGGAGGAGTTGCATATGGGTAGTTTTTCATATCCACTACCTCATCAGCAGGAAAAACTCTCTCTCTCTCTCTCTCTCTAAATCTATCTATAGCATATCTAACAACAGTATAACTAGACGCCATAATCCCATAAAGGGTGGCCATTTGTCTTTTGAGTTAGTTGTTTTTCCATATGTATATTTTTGTGAATGGATGGCCTTGTGTAAGAAGGCAAACCAGCCTGTAGATATTTTTCCACAAAGCAGATTATATAACCTGGATATTATATCTATCTATCTATTGCCATACTCCATAATCCCATACGGGATGGCCACAAACAAATCATCTCCTCGTCACCCTGTCCCCCGCCATTTCCCTGCCCTGCTCCAAATTCACACCACCCTCCCTCATATACCTCTCCACTCCATCCCTTCATCTCATCTTTGGCCTCCCCCTCCCTGATGTATGAAAATATCTTAGCAGGGGGAAGTCCACATATCGCTTTTTTCGGAGTTTCGCTTTTTTCGGAATGGCTTGGGCTCCAGATACTCTGTTCTAGTGAGGTTTTATTGTATGAGGAAATATTGGGTAGGGAAATGTGGTGGTGGTGGTGGTGATGATGGTAGGGGTGGTGGTGGTGGTGGTGGTGGTGATGATGATGGTAGGGGGTGGTGGTGGGTGGTGGTGGTGGTGGTGATGATGGTAGGGGGTGGTGGTGGTGGTGGTGGTGGTGGTGATGGTAGGGGTGGTGGTGGTGGTGGTGGTGATGATGGTAGGGGGTGATGGTGGTGGTGGTGATGATAGATGGTGGTTATGATGATGGTAGGTGGTGGTGGTGAGGTGGTGATGATAGATGGTGATTGTGATGATGGTAGTGGTGGTTTGTGGTAGTAATTATGGTGGTGGTTATCCTGTGTGAAGTCAGTCATTATCATTGGTGTAACTCTCATCATCATCATCATCCTATAGATAATGTGTATATGTGTGTGTGTGTGTGTTCTTACCTAATTGTTCCTACCTAATTGTATCTTTACAGGAATGAGTCAAGCTCGTACTGTCCCGTGTTTTAAACCATATTTATCATACATATCCTTAAATTTGTGAATTGTTTTGGCACAGTATTTCATTTGGTAGTGCATTCTGCTGATCAATTGCTATATTTAGGAAACTAAATTTCCTTACGTCTTTATCACCTCACTATGCAGTTTTTTTGCAGTGTCCTCTTGCTGATGAATCCCCATAGGTTAAGTAATCATTTATGTATATTTTCTCCTTTCCTGATACGCGTTTATATAGCAATCATGTCACCTCTTTTCCTTTTCTCATGTAGTGTTGGTAGATTCAGTTTTTTTTTTAGTCCTTCTTTGTAGCTTAGATCCCTTCAGCTTGGTACCCATCTTGTAGCAGCCCTTTGAACTTTTTCGATCTTGTCTATGTGTTTTTTGAGATGAGGACTCCAGACTACTGATGCATATTCCAGGGTTGGTCTGATGAATGATGTTATTATCTTTCTTAGCATGTCTTGATTTATGTATGTGAATGCTATTCTCATATTTGCAAGCAGTGTATACGTGTTCCTTACCTTCTCACTGATGTGGTCAGCCAGAGATAGTCTGTTATTGATAATTCACCTAGGTCCTTCTCTCTTTCTGATGTGTGTAGGGTTTTATTTAACTTATAATCCCAATCAGGTCTTTTTCCACTTTTACCAAACCTGATTACATGACACTTGTCCACATTGAATTCCATTTGCCATGTATTACTCCATTTATGAAGTTTTTTTAATTCTTCTTATAGCTCTTTACAAGAGTCTGTGTTAGTAATTCTCCTTTGTATTTTTGCATCATCGGCAAACATATTTAGATAGCTTTCATTTCCAGTGTTACTCTCTCTCTATCATTTATATACACTAAAAACATGATTGGTGCCAGCACTGAACCCTGTGGAACTCCACTGGTCACTTCTCTTCCATGATGAGTAATTTCCCCTTAGTACTGTTCTCATTTCTCTTTTTATGAGAAAATCTTGCATCCAAAAATACAGTTTGCCTCGAATTCCTCCTTGATGGTACAGTGTCCATAAAAGTCTTTGGTGTGGTACTGTGTCAAATCATTCATTCATTCATTGCCAGATGCCATGTATCCCAGACGGGGTGGCCAAGGGCTTAGAGTTAATTGTTTTACGGGGAGGGGCACTAATCCTCCACCAACCTGCTGTGTCAAATGCTTTCATGAAATCTAAATAGATACTGTCCACTCATCCTTCTCTTTCCTGTAATGTGTCTGTTACTCTGTCATAGTAGCTCAACATGATTTTCCTTTTCTGAAACCAAACTGTCTTTCTGTTATGATATTGTGTTCTTCTAGATGATTTACCCAAGCCTTTCTTATAAGCTTTTCTAATGCCTTGCTTACAACACTGGTTAGTGATACTGGTCAGTGGTTGAGTGGATTTTGTCTATTCCCTTTCTTGAATAAGGGAACAATGTTTGCTTTCTTCCAAATATCAGATAGTTTACCTTGTCTCAAGGATTTCTTGAAAATTAAAGATAATGGTTTACTTAACTCCTTTGCACATTCATGTATCACCCAACATGAAATTTCATCAGGACCATTTGCTTTTCCTTTGTCTAATTTACTTAACTCCACCTGTATTACTTTTTCTGATATATGTATATCTTGTAGTGTGTGGGCATGCATGTTCCACATAGTCCCTCTAAAAAAGTTTTTCTTTAAAAACTGATTGAAAATTCTTTAGTGCTTCACAGATATCCTTGTCTTGTGTATAAGTGATTCCCTTGTCCGTAATGGATTGTATTTTATTTTTTACTTTGTGTGTGTGTGTGTGTGTGTGTGTGTGTAATGAGAGAGGAGGGGGAGGAAAGGGGGGAGATGGAGGGGAGAGAGGAGGTAAGGAGGGATGGAGGGGAGAGAGGAGGTAAGGGGGGATGGAGGAAAAGTGTTTTTCAAGGAGGAGGAAGAGGGAAGGAAGATTGATGACAAGAGATGGAGAGAGAAGGAGGAGAGAGGAAGGAAAGAAAAAAAGAAAAAGGAAGGAGAGAGAGAGGTGGAGGAAAGATGGGGGGGGAACTAGTGGGGGTGGAGGGAAGGGAGGATGTAAGGAGGGAGAGGGACAGGAGGAAGAGTGCTTTTCAGGGAGGAGGAAGAGGTGGAAGGAAGAAGGAAGACAAAGGAGAGAGAGAGAGAGAGAGAGTGTTGGAGGAAAGAGGGGGGGGAGAACTAGTGGGGGTGGAGGGAAGGGAGGATGTCAGGAGGGAGGAGAATTGGAGGAAGAGTGCTTTTCAAGGAGGAGGAAGAGGTGGAAGGAAAAAGGAAGACAAGGAGGAGAAGGAAGGAAGGAAGGAGAGAGAGAGAGAGAGGTGGAGGAAAGAGGGCTGTGAAGGGAGGGAGGAGGTGGTGGAGGGAGGGAGGAAACTAGTGGGGGGGAGAGAGGGAGGGAAGGAATGTGGGGGTAGGTGGAATGTGCCGGCTTTTGGTCAGTCAGGCTCCAGCAATTACAGGGGAAGGGTCTGCAATTTTGGTAAGATATTTTTCCTTTCTCTTTCCAATAAATATTTTTTCTCCAGTAATTACCTTTCTCTCTTCATTAATTGCTTCTGTGGTGATATTGATTTTAATTTGTATTGTAAACAGGCCTGAGTGTTTCTAAAGCCTACTCAGATAATTGAAAGGGTAAGAAAGTAACATAACAGAGCTGGGTGTGAACTCTGGGGTGGGGTGTATGTATGTGGAGCTTGGGTTGTGTGTATTTTTGTGTGTGTGTGTGTAGATTTTGGGTGTGTGTGTATGTTCTTACCTAATTGTTCTTACCTAATTGTATCTTTACAGGAATGAGTCAAGCTCGTACTGTTCCGTGTCTTAAACCATATTTATCGTACATATCCTTAAATTTGTGAATTGTTTTGGCACACACTATTTCATTCGGTAGTGCATTCCATTGATCAGTTGCTCTGTTTGGGAACTGAATTTCTTTACGTCTGTATCACCTCTCTTCTCATGCAGTTTTTTGCAGTGTCCTCTCGCTCATGCTTCTCCATATGTTAAGTAATCATTTATGTCTATTTTCTCCTTTCCTGATATGCACTTATATAGCATTATCATGTCACCTCTTTTCCTTCTCTCCTGTAGTGTTGGTAGATTCAGTTTATTTAGTCTTTCTTCGTAGCTTAGGTCCCTTAAGCTTGGTATCCATCTTGTAGCGGCCCTTTGAACTTTTTCAATCTTGTCTATGTGCTTTTTGAGATGAGGACTCCAGACTACTGATGCATATTCCAAGGTTGGTCTAATGAATGATGTTGTTATCCTTCTTAGCATGTCTTCATTTATGTATGTGAATGCTATTCTCATATTTGCAAGCAGTGTATACATGTTCCGTACCTTCTCGCTGATGTGGTCAGCCGGAGATAGTCTGTTATTGATAATCACACCTAGGTCTTTCTCTCTTTCTGATGTGTTACAGGGTTTTATTTCCTAACTTATAATCCCAGTCAGGTCTTTTTCCACTTTTACCAAACTTGATTACATGACACTTGTCCACATTGAATTCCATTTGCCATGTACTACTCCATTCATGAAGTTTATTTAATTCTTCTTGTAGCTCTTTACAAGAGTCTGTGTTAGTAATTCTCCTTTGTATTTTTGCATCATCTGCAAACATATTCAGATAGCTCTCATTTCCAGTGTTACTGTTTATATCATTTATATACACTAAAAACATGATTGGTGCCAGCACTGAACCCTGTGGTACTCCACTAGTCACTTCTTTCCATGATGAGTTGTTTCCTCTTAGTACTGTTTTCATTTCTCTTTTTATGAGAAAGTCTTGCATCCAACAAAACAGTTTGCCTCGAATTCCTCCTTGATGGTGCAGTTTCCATAAAAGTCTTTGGTGTGGTAGTGTCAAAAAAGCTTTCTTGAAATCTAAATAGATACTGTCCACCCATCCTTCCCTTTCCTGTATTGTGTTTGTTACTCTGTCATAGTAGCTCAACAGATTAGTAACACATGATTTTCCTTTTCTGAAACCAAACTGTCTTTCTGTTATCATACTGTGTTCTTCTAGATGATTTACCCAAGCTTTTCTTATTAGCTTTTCTAATACCTTGCTTACAACACTGGTCATTGATACTGGTCGGTAGTTGAGTGGATTTTGTCTATTTCCTTTCTTGAATAAGGGGACAATATTTGCTTTTTTCCAAATATCAGGTAGTTTACCTTGGCTCAAGGATTTCTTGAAAATTAAAAATAATGGTTTACTTAACTCCTTTGCACATTCTCGTAGTACCCAACATGAAATTTCATCAGGACCACTTGCTTTTCCTCTGTCTAATCTACTTAACTCCTCCTGTATTACTTTTTCTGCTATTTGTATATCTGGTAGTATGTGTGGACATCCATGTTCCACATAGTCCCTCTAAAAAATTTTTTCTTCTGTAAAAACTAATTGGAAATTCTTATTTAGTGCTTCACAAATATCTTTCTCTTGTGTATAAGTGATTCCCTCATCAGTAATTGATTGTATTATATCTTTTACTTTGGTTTTGCTTCTGATATAGCTGTAAAACAGCTTTGGTTGATCACTACTTTTATTATTATATCCTCCTCAAACTGTTTTTGGGCTTCCCTCCTTATTCTTGTATAGTCGTTTCTTGCCTGTTTGTAATTATTATACACCCTTTCACTATTATGTCTTCTGTATCTATTCCACAACAAATCTCTTCTTTCTTTTGATTTTTTACATTCCGTATTGAACCATTTCTGTATTTTCTTATCTGCTTCTTTGTGCTGTGGGATGTACTTCTGGACTCCTATTTCATAAAATTCACAATTTTTTATATACAGCATTTAAATCTTGTCCTCTAAGCTCATTTTCCCAATCAGCTTCTAAGAAATACTTCTTTAGGTCTTGATAATTTCCCTTTTTATAGTTTAGGCTCTTTTTGTAACTGTCATTGCTGTTTACTATGTCATATGCTATCCTGAAGTTATAATTTATAGTCTCACCAATCTAAAACCAAGGTTTGGGTGGAGTCCAGCCGGGGATTTCCCGCCGTACAGCGTTGCCTTGTTTCCTATACTCTGATTGGCTAGTGGCTGACCTGACACCGTTAGAGTTCGTCCGCTCACACCTCGCCACCTGGCCTGACATGATTTCACCCACTTGTGTGTGTGTGTGTGTGTGTTTGTGTGTAAAGACAAACTAATTTAAGTTATAAATATAATTTAAGTTATATATATAACAGAAAGTGAACAGTGGAAGCACGTGACAGAAGCTTAAATCTCCCTCCAATGGATCTGGATGTTGCCGGTCGTGAGTGTTTTAACTTATTTATTTCTATTAAGAAAATAGCGTATGTTCTACTGATTCCTTCAAATTATATTATAAACGTAATTGTTACATTACTTACCTAACTTAGAACTACCTTGAAAGTCGGTAAAAGTAACTACATTTTTTTCAGCACCACTGTAAAATATGTATGCCACGTTTCTTTATTGATGTACAAGAGCCATATGCATTACAAGTTTACATTCCTTTGATATGCTAGAATACTTACGTTTATATTGTATTAGTATGTGTGTACCTATCTGTGATGCCTATTACATATATAACAGAATCTACTCATCGCTCGTTTAGGAAGTATGGCATGGGTGCACCCAGCGCCAGACCCCACCCAAACCTTGGTTTTAGATTGGTGAGACTATAGTACTGCATGATCGCTTTTGCCGAGTGGAGGGTGATATATTAAACTGTCAGTATCATTTTCTTGCCTAGTAAATATTAGATCTAGCACTGAAGGTACATCAAGTCCTCTTTTTCTGGTGGTTTCCCTCACATGTTGCGTTAGGAAGAACTCTTGTATGAGATCCAGGAGCTTTTGGTCCCAACAGCTTTCTTGGCTAATTATATCTAGAGTATTCCAATTTATATTTGTATTGAAATCCTCAGTTAGTATAATTCTTTCTGATTTCTCTTCCATTTTATGTAGTAATGATCTTAAACTCCGAATTGTACTCTCTGCAAGGTCCTCGTATTCATCTCTTTCCCATGTGTTTGATCCGGGTGGCATGTACAAATTGGCTACAATTACTTTACCTTCAGATGTGTTGATCTCTACTGCAGTCAGTTCTACTTGTGATGGTATATCTAGTTTTATTTCCTTGACTTTTAGATTTTTCTTAGTTAATATTATAATTCCTCCTCCTTTTTTTAAATTTCTCTTCTCCATATATTGTATTCCTCTAAGTTTAGTATGTCACTGGATATCCTTGGTGTTAATTTTGTTTCAGTTAGGCATATTATTTGTGGTTCATTTTCTCTGACATAATCATTCATCTCTAGTAATTTAGATACCATTCCATCCACATTTGAGTACATCAACTTTATCATCTTGTTTATATACTTGTCATGACATGGTTCTACTACCTTCCTCCTTTTTATTCCATCCTGTTTGTGTACCACTTTCGTACCTGCAATCCTATTACTTTGTAAAAAAAAAATTCTTCTTCTCTTCTGATCTTCCTTCATTTTTTTGTTTTTGCTTCCTTCCTTTTCTCTTTCAGTAATTCCAGTTCCTCTTGTGTTATGCATCTTTTTATCCATAAATTTTTGAACTCCTCTTTTTCCATAAGATTCTTTGCATTTTTTAGTATCTCTTCCGTAGTGTTTACACTCTGGAAAGTAAGATCTTGTCTTGCTTTTCTCATATTTCCCTAACCTTTTGTGTTCCTCTGTCTTTACTACAGATTTCCTCTGATACTTCTTTCAGTAAGCTCATTACATTTGCCATCTCCTTTTTGTCTCTTGTGATCTTGTTTTTTACTTGATCCTCTTCTATACCAGTGATTACTACAGATTTGTTTATATCTACTGAATCTCTGACTAACTTTGGATTGTTTTGGATTATTCTTTTCACCTCCTTTTTAATGCTTTTTTCCTCCACCCTTGTTTCTAAGTCTTTCTTTACTTTCACCATTTCAGCATACGTGGTTTCCACATCATTTTTGTAGCTTTGCACAGCTTCATTCACCTGTGTTATCCTCTCCTCAGTATCACTGCTATGGTCTATAAAACTGCTTACTTGCCTAATTGTCTCTGTGTCATTTTTGAACTCTTCCATAACACTCTCATGATTGACTACTGTACTTGCCATGTGTGTAGATTGGGGTGTTTGTGTGGAGTTTGGATTGTGTATGTGTGTGGATTTGGGTGTGTGTAGGGTTTGGGTGTGTGTGTAGATTGGGGGTGTATATGGAGATTTTGTGTGTGTGTGTGTGGATTTAGGGGTGACTGTGTGGAGAGTGAGGTGTCTGTGTGTGTGTGGAATTGTGGTTTTGTTTGTGTATGGATATTTTTATTTTTTATTGAAATTTTCTTGTGATGGCTTATAAGGAATATTCTTTTTCAGGGGTGTGAGTTGGGGAAAAGGCAGCCTGATAGTGAAGAAGAAGAAAAAAGACCTGGATGTTCAGTAATTGGCCATGTAGCTGTAGAGAGACTGCTACCACAACCACAACTACCACAACCACAACCTTCTTTGGGGGACATTTAATTGGATACTTACTAGGTGAATATGCCAGAACCTTCTGTTTTATCTATCTATCGCCAGATACCTCAATCCCGTTTGGGGTGGCCACAAATAAATCACCTCCACGTCGCCCTGTCCCCCACCGTTTCACCTCAATCCCGTTTGGGGTGGCCATAAACAAATCACCTCCACGTCGCGCTGTCCCCCACCATTTCACCTCAATCCCGTTTGGGGTGGCCACAAACAAATCACCTCCACGTCGCCCTGTCCCCCACCATTTCACTGTCCTGATCCCAACTCACACCCCCCTCTCTCATATACCTCTCCACCCCATCCCTCCATCTCATCCTCGGCCTCCCCCTCCCTCTTCCCCCCTCCCTCTTCCCCCCTCCACCTCACTCTCATACAGTACACACTCTTCGTCAGTCTCTCACCCTCCATCCTCTCCACATGGCCAAACCACCTCAGTGTGCTCCTCATAATGCTTCCTATCACATCCACATCCACGCCACAATGTTCCTTTATATCCTCATTCGTCAGCCTGTCTCTCCATGTGACTCCAAAGGCTTCTCTTAAATAACTCATTTCCACTGCTCTCACTCTTGACTTGTGTCCTTCCAACAACGTCCAAGCTTCACTTCCATACGTTAGAGTTGGTATCACAGTACTGTCATGTAGTAACTTTTTCACTTGCATGCTCACTTCCCTATTTCTTATCCCTGCTTTGAAAGAACCAGCAACCTTTCTTCCCTGCTGTACCCTTTCAAGCACTTCACCCTCCAAACATCCATCCTTACTCATCACACTACCCAAGTTCTTAAACGTACTCACATTTTCCAATTCCTCACCATCCAACCTCGCTGTACATTTACTGACTTCACCTCTCTCAAAGACCATCACTTTACTCTTACCTACATTCACCTTTAGATTCCGTTTCTTACACACACTCCCAAACTCATCCACCAAGCCTTGCAGCTCCCTTTCGTCTTCACTTAACAACACAGTATCATCTGCAAACAACAGTACAGGGAGTTTCCAAACACTATCCTCTCTCACCAGGGCCACTCCAACATCCACTACCCTACCTTGTATCTCGTTTATTACCCCATCCATGTACAGATTGAACAACCATGGAGACATGACACATCCCTGTTTCAACCCAACCTTCAAAGAGAAAAATTCACTTAGTTCACCATCCACACGCACTGCAGCCTTAGCACAATCATACATACTCTTCACAGCATTCAACAACTTCCTATCTACTCCATATATTCTTAACACTTTCCACAATCCTTGTCTATCCACCCTGTCATAAGCTTTCTCCAAATCCATGAAAGCTGCATACAACTTCTTTCCCTTCTCTAGAAACTTTTCCACTAAAGATCTAAGAATGAATATCTGATCTACACAACCTCTTCCCTTCCTAAAGCCTCCCTGTTTTTCTCCAACTAATTCCTCTGTTCATTCTCTAACTCTGTCAATAAGTATCCTATTATACTAAGAAGACAAATGCCCCTATGATTACCACACACTTCTTTTTTCCCTTTTCCTTTGTACAAGGGAATACTTATACCTGACTTCCAATCCTCCGAGACTCTACCTTCCTCCCAGGCCAATCTGCACATCTTCCACATCCGTTCTACCACTATCTCTCCCCCATGCTTCAGCATTTCACCACACGCTCCATCAATTCCTGGGGCTTTCCCCAATTTAACTTTCTTCATTGCTTCCACCCTACTGATTTCTTCCTGTCTTCTCACCCTCCTCCTCCCAGCCATTCCCCAGCCGCTTACTCTCATTACTTCATCCTCTATGTTCAACAGTTCCTTAAAGTGTTTTCTCTATCTGCTCACTTTTTCTCCCTTCTCCACTAGTAATCTACCATTTTTATCTTTCACTCCCCTGCTAACTTCACTTCCACCCTGTCTTCCTCTCTTCACCTCTTTCCAGAACATTTTCTTAGTCCCTCCACTTTACACTCAAATTCCTTCCAAATTCCTCATCCACTCTCTTCTTACTCTTACTAATCTTTTCACCTCTTTCTTTCTCTCTACATATAACTCTCTCTTCCGCCTCTCAACTTCTTCCACGCCCCTATTTCTCCTCCATTCTTTGTATGCTTTCTTCTTTTGTGCTACAGCCTGTCTCACCTCTTCAGTCCACCATGCTGTTCCTTGTACCCCCCTCAGTCTTCTCTTATTATTATTATTATTGTTATTTTAAGCATTCTACTTCCACCTGGCTTTTGTGGAGCGGTTAGGTATATCTTTGCCAACTAATTTCAAAAAATAATTTGAGTTTTTAGTGACAGATTCCCAGCCTTCACAGTTTATGGCCAAGTGTAGCCTGATTGGGAGGGTAATTTTGAGTAGTAACCAAGGAGACATTCCATACCCATGACCATTGCTCTCTGTAAAATCTCTAACCCCTTTTCTGTTAATGACCAGGTGTAGTCAGATTGGGAGGGTAATTTTGACTAGTAACCAAGGAGACATGACCAAGGCTGTTCGTAAAGATCCCTAACCCCTTTTCAGTTACTTTATGGCCGAGTGTAGAGATTGGAAAGGTAATTTTGACTAGTAACCAAGGAGCTTCATGACCAAGGCTGTTCGTAAAGATCCCTAACCCCTTTTCAGTTACTTTTTTGGCCAGGTGTAGTCAGATTAAATCATTCCATAACTAAGATTCATAAAATTCCATGCAAAGACGATGTAAAGATTCCTAACTCCGTTTCAGTTACTTTATGGCTGTGTAGTCAGATTGAGATGGTAATTTGGGCTAGTAACCAAGGAGACTCATTCCTTAACAAAGGCTAAAATTCCATGCAAGAATAGAATTATGTAAAGATCCTTAAGCCTTTTTTCAGTTAATTTATGGCCAAATGTAGAGATTGGAAAAGTAATTTTGACAAGTAACCAAGGAGACTCATGACCAAGTCTCTCTATAGATCTCTGACCCTTTATTCAGTTACTTCTTGGCCAAGTGTAGTCAGATTGGAAAGGTAATTTTGACTAGTAACCAAGGAGACTCATTCCCTAAGACTCAAATTTCATGCGACAACTTTTCAAAGATCCCTAACTCCGTTTTAGTTAATGCCAGGTGTAGTCAGATTGATGCTTTTGATGTGTATTTTGACTAGTAACCAAGGAGACTCATTCCCTAACCAAGGCTCCAATTCCATGCAGCAACTATTCAGAGATCTCAAAGTCCTTTTCAGTCAGTGGTTGGCCAGGTGTAGCTAGAATGGAAAGATAATTTTGACTAGTAACCAAGGAGACTCATGACCAAAGCCCTATGTAATGATCCCTAGCCTGATTTCAGTTACTTTATGGACAAGTGTAGTCAGATTGGGAGGGTAATTTTGACTAGTAACCAAGGAGACTCACAACCAAAGCCCTACGTAGTGATCCTTAGCCTAATTTCAGTTACTTTTTGGCCAAGTGTAGGCAGATAGGAATGGTAATTTTGACTAACCAGGGAGACTCATTCCCTAACTAAGGCTAGTATTCCATTCAGGAACTATGTAAAGATCCCTCACCCCTTTTCAATAAGCTGATGGCAAGTAGTAGTCAGATTGATGGTAATTTTGACTAGTAACCAAGGAGACTCATTCCTTACTCATGACCAAGGAGGCTCTTCATAATTTTCAGTTTATGGCAAAGCAGTCAGATTGGGGGGGTGGGGGTAATTTTGGCTATTAACTAAGGAGACTTATTCTTTACTCATGACCAAGGCTTTGTAAAGATCCCTAGCCCCTTTTCAGTTAATTGATGGGCAGGTGTAGTCACATTAGGAGGGCAGTTTTGACTAATAACCAAGGAGACTGTCACAATAGCTTTGCCCAGGTGTTGATTCCTTTGTAAATTATTTCACATAGCGCATTGGCAGGAAAAAAGCAATGATATAGCTGTACAGTCATCCCATAGCACTTCTTTGTGACTAGCATCATGTTCTAGTGTTTATCTGATTACAATTCAGCATTCAGAATGGATAGATGGCAATTTTAGGCCAAGGTAAAGTAAAAGCAAGCTAGTAACGAAGGAGACTCATAGCACTTGTTCATGACTAGCATCAAATTTTAGTTGTAAATTGGAATAGTAACCAAGGAGACTTATTCTTGACTCAAAACCACAGCCTGTCAGATGCAACCACATCTTCGTATTTTTTGTGGGAGTGACCAGTCAGATTTTAGTAGTTGTAAATTGGAATAGTAACCAAGGAGACTCATTCCTAACAAATAACTACAGCTCGTCAGGTGCATACACATCTTCGTATTTTTTTGCAGGAGTGACTGATTCAGAAGTGGCTATAAGTATAAAAACAACTTTCCACTTTGAATACTTGGCTGTAACAAAATTTTATTAGAATATGATGCTATGCCCTTCTTTTTTTGGTTTAAAATATCATAGCATTATGAATTTTGAATTGTAACTGTAGATGAGTAGAATGTTGCTAGTCATGAAGAAGCGCGGTGGAAAGGGTACTCTATAGCATTACCTTGTTCTGCCACTGAACTGTGTGAGATTGACTGCGTAAGGCAAAATATAGGCCAAGTAGAAGGTAGAAGAAGTAGTGCTATTTACTATATAACTGTCTACTCTAAATGTGAATAATTTGTATTATGTTCCTACAATCATTGCAGTGGTGTTCCTGTGGTGGCCTTGGGTTTGTGTGGGTGTAAGTGAAGTACAAGAAAGCAGGGTTCCAGAGAGATGGCAGTGTGATGGCGGTTCAAGAGGAGTGAAGGGAGACTGCCTGGAGAACTCAGAGTAGCAGAGGGGCCACGACTGCTTGGAGAGGTTTAAATCTGTTGTGATGGGTATAGTACTGTCTCCTGTCTCTCCTGTCTGTTTTTCCTGACTCTTGTCTGTCCCTCATGTCTTTGTCTCTCTTGTCTTTTTCTCTCTTGTCTTTTTCTCTCATGTCACTGTCTCATGTCTGGCCCTCTTGTATGTCTGTCTCTTATCTGTCTCTTTTCTGTCTTTCTCTTGTCTGCCTCTCCTGTCACTCCTGTTTGTCTGTTAATGTAGGCAGGTAACTATGGAGGGTTGAATTGAGCAAGGACACTCATTCTTACATTATAGCCAAGAATGAGATGGAGGGATGGAGTGGAGAGATGGGGGGGGGGGTGTAAGTTGGATGGATGGAGAGTAGATACAAGTAGATATGGGAGTGAGAATGTGTGTACGAGGGATGAGTGTGAGTAGATATGGTGGAGGGAGGGTGTGAGTTGGAGGAACGGAGATGAGAGGGGGGGTGTGAGTTGGAGGGATGGCAGTGAAATGTCTGAGGACAGGACAGTGTGGAGGAAATTTGTGGCCACACCTTACAGGATTAAGATGTCTGGCAATAGATAGATTAGATAGATATGTAACTGAATTTCCAGCAAGCACACTGTATTGATGTGGGAGTGGTAGTTATGTCCAGTGAAAACATGTAGTAAACAAGGAGATTCATTCATACCTCCATAACTATAAAATTAATGAAACTGTAATTAATTAAGTACTAAATTTGTGAGAATGGGCCAGTTCCACCAGGTGAAGGACAGACTACAGTATAGCTAAGTGGCAAGATTATTTTTTCCTTGGTTAAGAAATCTAAGTGAGATGGAAACACAGATTTTACTCTTAAATTGGTATAGCTTTTTGTCCTTTTGTGGAGGGATACAGCTTAATGCCAGATTGACATTATCTTGTCTGTACACCTTTCTCAGCCCAGAGGTCAGCAACCCTTAAAGCTACAAGAGCCATTTAGTTTAAAGTTTCAAAAAATGTAGTACTCTTGGAGCTGCAATACAAAAAATTCTCAAACAGAAATCTGCAGTATTCTAAACAAAACATTACGGTAATACTGTTTGATCTACTTATAGTATATTGTAGATCTTTTCAAAGTTTCATAAAAATGTAGTACTCTTGGAGCCGCAATACAGAAAATTCTCATAAACCGAAATCTGCAGTATTCTAAATCTAAACAAAACATTACGGTGATATTGTTTGATCTGCTTATAGTATAGATCTTATCAAAGTTGAATGAAAAATCTAATGTTGCCTTGCATGTATAATATGATGCCTTTGTTCTGAAAGAATAAATGCTTATGAAGTTCCTGGAGCCGCAAAAGTGTCCTAAGAGCCTCGTGCGGCTTCTGAGCCGCAGGTTGCCGACCTCTGCCATAGCCCTTCTTTAGCATAATTAACAAGTCAGATACGTGTGTTAGAGTAGTTAACAGACTATACAGTAGACTATGCAAGAAAGATTAGGGAGCAGTTGATATGTTATGACCTAAGTTTTATCCAGTGTGGGTGAAGGCATTGGTAAAGTATACGGTATATCTACATAGGTGCAGTCATAGAAATTTACTGTACATTGCATTGGGCATGTGGAGAGAATGGAGGATGACAACTGGATGCAGCGGGGGAGAGGTGTGTGTGTTGAGGGTAGAGTTAAGGGGTAAATTGAGATGGTTTTGGGAGGCAGGATGGGGCTGGTGTGTATTGGTGTTGTGATGTGAAGGGGGTAGACTGAGATGGTTTGGGAGGAAGGATGAGACTGGAGTGTAGTGGTGTTGTGATTAGGAGGGGTAGAGTGAGATGGTTTGGGCATGTGGAGAGGATGGGGGATGACATTTGGGTGCAGAGGGTGAGAGGTGTGAGCATGGAGGGTAAAGTTGAGAGGCAGACTGAAAGACCTGGGATGAAGTCAGTGTCCTCAGGGATAAAGGGCTGCACAGAGAAGCTGCTAGAGATCAAGCAGCATCGAGAACTGCCATTAGGTGATCAAGGGTGATGTATGGAAGCATCTTGGAGTTTTTATAAATGAAAGAGTGAAGGAAATAAGTTCCTTTTTCCCGCTCCATTAGGCAGGTAAAGATGTTGAGGTATAAATGTAAGTCTGTCTATCTATCTATTGCCTGACGCCACAATCCCATAAGGGGTGGCCATTTGACTTTGAGTTATTTGTTTTATGGTGTTTCCTCTATTATTTCTTTCCCTGTCCTTCCTTTCTGCACCCTTCCTCACTCCAGCATAAGGTGAAAAAAATCAGGATGAAGGAAAATGAAGATTGTTCCTAGCTAGTTTTGCTGTTTGCATTTGCTTAACTTGAATATGGAAGTAACATTATACTGTATAGGAATAAATGCATTGGTCACTAGGCATATTTGGGTGTTAACATATTTCACTGAGAAACTTATTTACAAGAGCCCTTAATTCAGTTTTGGGTTCATACTTATCTGGATATGAATCTAGGAGACTTCATGCTAAAATTCCCCTCCTGCAGTCCACCATCCTCCTTCTGAGAGATAGGTAGATATGTGTATGGCAAGAATATTAACTGATAGACTCCTTGAAATGACTGGTTTGATACAGCCTTCAGTATGTCCTTCAGCCTAAGATTTAACTAGTGTTGATGGTTGAGGTAACACTGGCATTGTAGTTCAAGGGTGGAGTTGTAAAGCATGTTTGTACTTTAGGGCAGTACGACGAGGGCAGCTTGATGACAGAGAAGGCCTCCCATGCTGTGGTGGTGTCGGGTGGTAGACATCCACAACCACCAGTGATGAAGGGGAGCAACTTGGCTGAATACTACAAGATGAGTACATTTAAAAATGTTATACTTAATCACTTAGGTGCCAGTCAGTTGAAATAACCATTGATGGGCCAGTGGAGTGTTTTATACATAATGTATAGTTTTCTGTAAATCTTGCTGTGGTGCTGCTTTTGCTAATTGCCAGTTGGTTGCTGAACTTTCCTCAGTAGGTGTTAGTCAAAATGCACAGCAACTTGTGCTTAAATAGCTGAGGAGGCTAAAGTTGCAAGAATCATGCAGAACAATAAAAACTCAATTTTGCTAAGTGGAATTATTTTGCAGTAAGTGTGCTGCAGTTAAATTGGCAGTGCTAACAACCATATTCCAGGAAATGATCACTGCCACCCCTTGTGCCTTAGGTTTTTCTCAACTTTTCCATATAGTTTTAAGTCTTTGGAGACTTGCAACAGAAGCCATATAGCCATTATTACCCCATCAGTAAATAAAATATCCCCAGAGCTGGATAAAACCATTGGCTGTGGCAGGAGTGAATTAACACACAACAGGAAGCTCCCTGACATCTCTTCTGTAATGATTTATTTTAGGGGTTAAACTTTAGTCAGTTGGAGACCCCTGCATTCAAAAGGAAGCTCCCTAACACCTCTTCCTTAGCTATTTATCTAGGGAAATCAGTGGTGTGATAGTAAAGCCTTGTCTTATATGCAGATTTCTAAGTTCCATTGGTACTTGTTGTTCTCTCAAATGCCTTGATTTTATTTTTAATGGAGAGTAACAGTTGGGTGTGGAAGGTGATAAGTGGCAAGGTTGAGGGTAGGGGTGAGAGGCAGACTGAAAAAGACCTGGGAAGAGGCCATACGGTGTGACCTCAGGGCTAGAACTGAATAGGGAGGCTGCCAGAGATTGAGCAGTGTGGAGAGCTGCTATTAAGTTATGAAAACCGACTCGTTCAAGCATGTTGGAGCCTTTATAAACGATATGATAGCAGTATTTCCAGAGTCTATATAAACGATACGAGAGCAATATTTCCAGAGTCTCTATAAACGATACGAGAGCAATATTTCCAGAGTCTATATAAACGATACGATAGCTGTATTTCCAGAGTCGATATAAACGATACGATAGCTGTATTTCCAGTCTATATAAATGATACGATAGCTGTATTTCCAGTCTATATAAATGATACGATAGCTGTATTTCCAGTCTATATAAGTGATACGATAGCTGTATTTCCAGTCTATATAAACGATACGATAGCTGTATTTCCAGAGTCTCTATAACCTATACGATAGCAATATTTCCAGAGTCTATATAAACGATACGATAGCTGTATTTCCAGTCTATATAAATGATACGAGAGTAATATTTCTAGAGTGAATATAAACGATACGATAGCAATATTTCCAGAGTCTACTGTATATAAACAACACGATAACAATATTTTAGTCTATATAAACAATACGATAGCAATATTTTCAGAGTCTGTATTATAAATGATATGATAGCAATATTTCCAGAGTCTGTATAAATGATACGATATATTTTCAGAGTCTGTATAAATGCTACGATAGCAATATTTCCAGAGTCTATATAAATGATACGATACCTGTATTTCCAGAGTCTATATAAACAATACGATGGCCGTAATTCCAGTGTCTATATAAACGATACGTTAGCTATATTTCCAGAGTTTATATTAACGATTCGATAGCTGTATTTCCAGAGTCTATAAAAACGATACGATAGCTGTATTTCCAGAGTCTATATAAACGATACGATAGCAATATTTCCAGAGTCTATATAAACGATATGATAGCTGTATTTCCAGAGTCTATATAAACGATACGATAGCAATATTTCCAGAGTCCATATAAACAATACGATAGCAATATTTCCAGAGTCTATTAGTCCTGTATATTTTTAACTGAAGATGTAGCCTTATTAACCCCATCAGAGCTGTAAGTCCTCCCTGAGTTTTAAAGTGCCTGGTGGTGGCAAGAATAAAACAATAAATCAATAAGGAAGAGGTGTTAGGGGAGGTGCTTCAAGAGTACCAGCCCCTGAGTTGTAAAAATTGCCAAGCACAGTAAAAGTCCCATTATTCGGCATCTATGGGACCAGGATGATGCCGAGATATTGGATTTACTGAATAATCAAAAACCTACCCACTCAGTACCTTAAATATATTGGTGAACACTGTCATCACCACATATGGTATTACAACTGTTTGGAGAGAGTATACTGTACAATACTGCAATCAATACAGTACTGTACCTGAATCTGAAATATATATATATATATATATATATATATATATATATATATATATATATACTGTATATATATATATATATATATATATATATATATAAATTAGTGGACATATACAAGTGTAATGACACAGTAGGCATACAAGTCAGATAACACTTCCTGGATGGCCGAAATGATACGTAATATTACCTACCAGCTCAGTACATCACTTGTATTGGTGAACTCATCACTACTTATGTTATTACAAATATGTTTGGAGTGAGTGCTGTATACAGTATTTTTTCCAAACACAAAATAAAATAGTCGGAAAATTGCATAAAATAAAGTGAAGGAATTTCTGATGAAAGTTAATCGTACATTTAGCATTAATTCTTTTCTTCGTTTTTTTTGTTTACATGTGAAAGGGAGAGTATTGATGGAAACAGTAATGTATTCCTTTAACCCGTTAATAACCTCCGGCATTGAACAACCCATTACAGTAAAAAACTGTGAACAATTATGGGAAGGGAACGAAGGTCACTGGCATGTTTACACGACTCTACGATACGATTCCAAGCAGTCAGAGGGTTGGTTAATCTCAGATGTTTTCGCCCATTTGGTAAATGCACCATAACTTTGTAACTTCTCCCGTGAATCATAGCATGGGTTTAGGAAACTAATAACACATTGTTAGGTGCGCCAGATAATTATCTTCACATCTTTAAGAAAATGGAAGAAATTTAATCCCTCTGAGTACGTAGAGTAAGTTTCTTCCATTCTTCTATCAATTTGTTTTAAAGACGTGAAGATAATCGTCTGGCTCACCTAGCAATGTTATTTAGCTTTCCAAACCCATGCTATGATTCGCTATGAGTCACGGAAAAACTTATAAAGTTACGGGGCATTTACCAAATGGGCGAAAACATCTGAGATTAACCGACCGCCTGACTGCTTGGAATCTTAGCATAGAGTCGTGTAAATGTACCAGTGACCTTCGTTCCCTTCCCATAATTGTTCAATTTTCTTTATAGCTCACACTGACTTGATATCACTGACATCGGTACTGTAAAGGGTTGTTCAGTGCCGGAGGTTATTAAGGGGTTAATGGGATATATTACTGTTTGCATCAGTACCATCTTTCACATTAAACACAAAATCGAACAAAAGAATGAGCGCTAAATGTACGTTTAACTTTCATCAGAGAGACCTTAGCAATTCATATTCCTCCAGTTTATTTTTAAGTATTTTTCTGACTTTAGGTTAGGTTAGGTATGGTTAAATTATTAGGTACAGTTAAACTCGGTTAGATTAGGTTTAGTTAAACAGGACAGACCCTTCCTCCATTATGCTGAGGAAGAAAAATACTAGAGCTGTCACAGCTGTACAGCTAAAAACAATGGGGAAACTAATTTAACAAGCACCATTATTTATGGGTAATGCATTACAGTATCAGTGGTTCATGGGCTACGCAATTACCAGTAAATGACACTTTCAGGAATGCGTCAAGAATGAACGAATTTCAAGAATTAGCGAGGGGGGCTTGGAATGTAACCCTCGCTGATTTGGAGGGGGTGGTTACTGCACTGTATGATACTATCCAATATTGTAATCAATATAATACTATACCTGAGTCTGAAAAAATATAGAAATTAGTGAACATACAGAAGTGTAATGAGACATTAGGCCTACAAGTCACAGATAACACTTCCTGGACTGCCGAGATGATTCCGGACATCTGCCGAACAATCAAAGATTTTCGTAAAAGACTATTTCTCAAAACTGCCGAAATGTCGTATCTACCAAATAATCAGCTGCCGAATAATGGGACTTTTACTGTAGTAGCAAGAATAAAACCAAAAATATATCACTAAGGAAGATATGTTGGGGTAGTCAGGGAATTGGAAGTACTGTGTATGTTTGAATTAATCTGAAATTTTTTTTTTTTTTACAAAATGCCTGCGTCTTTCTCCTTCTGCCTGCGTCTTTCTCCTTCTGCCTGTGTCTTTCTCCTCCTGCCTGTGACTTTCTCCTTCTGCCTGTGACTTTTCCTTTTACCAGTGACTGTATCTCCTTTCTCTCTCCTTCCTGTCCTCTCTCTACTGTTTCACCTTTTCTTGATACAGTATTTCCATAATTCTATTGGCCCTACATTTCCTCCCTACTATCAGGCTAGACATTTGGTATTATGCCATGGATAGTTTAAGGCCCTGCTATTAACTTCCCCATCCTTCCTTCCTCCCTATCCTGCCTTCCTCCCTATCCTGCCTTCCTCCTTGTGCATTAACACCAAACTTTCATCACCAAGCATTTTCATGGCCAAAGCTGCACCCATGCCAGTCTTGGTGCCATGTAGCCAGTGTGACTTGGTGCTGGTTCGTTGGTGCAGGTTCCCTGGTGCAGGTTCATTGGTGCTTCCTACTGTGACACTCTTAAATGCAGTGGCCAGGCATCTTGCACTGAATGGTTCTTGACTTTGTTCATTTCTTGTTTGGGAAGATTTTTTTTAACTGTAGTAGCTTCCTCATGTAATGTAGACTTTGAAATAGTCTCCAGAATTACTTCAGTAGATATAGATAAATAGATACAGATGGATAAAGCACTCAGGGAGTATGGTGAATTATCTTTTGGTGTATTAGCAGTGGTTATAGTTTCTGCCGTCTTTCTAAATCTGGCCATCGTCAAAGTCGTTCAGTGAGTTAAGGTGGTGGTGTCTGATGCTTTGAATGTGTCAGGTGGTTGTGCTGCTGTGTTTACTGTAGGTGCCTGGTGGTGTAGTGGGTTAAGGTGGTGGTGTCTGAGGCTTTGAATGTGTCAGATGGTTGTGCTACTGTGTCTACTGTAGATGCCTGGTGATGTAGTGGGTTAAGGTGGTCCAGCCAGATGTGCTGTGGAATATTAATAGGTCTGTTCACCTGTGGCATAGCTAACGGGTCTACAAGTGTTACTTTTTTTTTCTCTCCAAGGAAAGTGTAAATATCTGCTCTTGGAGAGCTTTGAATGATTTTATGAAATACAAAGCTGCTCAGGCTGAACTTTTGTTGATTTATGATGTCAGCCATTGCCTAAGTTGACTGTTGGGTGCATTTCAGTTTGACTTTAAGGAGGCATTGTAGTGGCTTATGAAATACAAAGTTGCTCAGCTTGAAATTTTGAGTTGATTTGATAGGTCAGCTGTTGCATCAGCTGATTATTAAACAGTTGTCAGTTTTGGCCATAAGGAGGCATTTTAATACAAGTTTCACATTCTGAGTTTGAAAGAAACTTAAATATTGACTGCAGTCTGTGCAGATAGGCTCTTGTTGTTTAGGTACAGAATTTAAACTTGTGATCTTGTGTTTAGGTAATCCAGTTGGCTGGTGTGTGTGTGTGTGTGTGTGTGTGTGTATTTACCTATTTGTATTTACCTATTTGTAGTATACAGGAATTGAGCAGTGCTCGTGTTGTCCTGTCTCCATATCCACATTTATCAAGTCTACCTTTACACACATGAATGTTTTTCTCATGCACCACCTCTTTGTCTAAGTCGTTTCAAATATTTAAGAATATACCTAATTGTGATATACACGGAATGTACTATGCTCGTGGGTTTCCGTCGCTGTTTCTCAGTAAGTCGAATTTAACTTTAAACTCGTTTAAGTTTTTAGACTGGACGATCTCTTTGTCCAGGCTATTCCATAAGTCTATACTTCTGTAAGGAAAGCTAAATTTCTTGATATCCTTCAAGCAGCTTGACTTTTTCAATTTCATTCCATGTCCTCTTGTTGCTCTCTTATCCCATACAAACAGATCTTCTTTGTCAATTTTATCTACTCCCACCATGGTCCTGAACACTGCAATCATGTCTCCCCTCTTTCTCCTTTCCTGTAACGAAGGCAAATCCAGTTTTTCCAGCCTCTCTCTGTATGACAGGTCTGTCAGACTGGGGACCATCTTGGTTGCTGTTCTTTGTATTCTCTCAATCTTGTTTATATCTTTCTTTTTGTGTGGGGACCACACTACCACTGCATATTCTAACCTGGGGCGGATCATGGCCACTATCAATTTTTTCATCATTTCCTCATCCATATAATGAAATGCTACTCTTATGTTAGTCAAGAGCTTATAAGTCTCTCCAACTATCTTGTTAATGTGCTTTTTTGGTGACAAACTATCTTGGACCAGCACTCCCAAATCTTTCTCTTCTCTCCTTTTTGTGATTAATTCATTACCCAAAAAATAATTCAGTGATGGTCTCCTGCTACTTTTACCCATTTCCAATATTTTACATTTCTTTACATTAAATTTCATTTCCCACGTCCGGCTCCAATTGTGTATCCTATCCAAATCCTCCTGCAGTATTTTACAATCCTCCTCAACCTCTATCTTCCTCAAGATCTTTACATCATCAGCAAACAGACCTCGCATAACTGTTCACTCCATCTACCATATCATTTACGTAAATCAGGAACATTACTGGCGCCAACACTGAGCCTTGAGGGACTCCACTTGTTACTCCCCTCCATCCAGACATCTTTTCCTTTATTACTGTCCTCATTTGTCTGTCTCTCAAAAGTCTCTCATCCATTCCAGAAGTTTCCCCTTTAATCCTCCTATATATTCTAGTTTCCACATTAGTCTCTTATGAGGTACCTTGTCAAAGGCCTTCTCTAAGTCTAAGTACACACAATCCACCCAACCATCTCTCTCCTGTACCACATCAATCGCTCTTGAGTAAAAGCTCAACAAGTTTGAAACACATGACCTTCCACTTCTGAATCCAAACTGACATTCAGCCAAAATATTCATCTCTTCCAGATATTTTATCCATCTGTCTTTCAGGATTCTCTCACACAATTTTGCGACCATGCTGGTTAGAGACACTGGTCTATAATTCAGGGGTTCTTCCCTGTTTCCTCTCTTGTAAATTGGTACCACATTTGCCCTCTTCCATTCTTTTGGCACTTTCCCCTCTTCCAGTGAGCATACAATTAAGCTGTGAATTTTATCCGCCAGTTGTTCTCTGCATTCCTTCAGTACCCAATTAGAAATTCCATCAGGTCCTGGGGCTTTCCTTACATCTTGAGTTTCCAGTAATTTATACACTTCCTGCACCTCCACTTTTATATCTTTCATCACCGGAACATTTCTAATCACTCCCTCCCCTTCCACAAGCTCCTTTTCTTTAGTGAAAACTGACTGGAAACGTTTGTTCATTATTTCTGCTTGCTTTGCCGCATCCTTAAAGACCTCTCCATCTACTTTCAGCTTGGTGATTCCTTCCTTTTGTTTCAGTTTGCCATTAACAAATCTATAAAACAGTTTGGGTTCATCCTTGCATTTGTCAATTATACCTTTTTCAAAATTCCTTTCTTCTTCCCTACGTATTCTTGTGTATTCGTTTCTTGTTCTTTTATATTCTTCCTTTGTTCTGTCGTTACCTCTCTTTCTCCAATTGTTCCACGCCTTATCTCTCTCTTTTTTGGCTATCATACACCTTCTATTAAACCACTCCTTTTTCCTGTTTTCTTTCCCTCTTACTCTTGGTACAAATTTTTCCACTCCCAAATTATAGAGGTCTAGAAAGATATCCCACTTCCTCTGTATCTCTCTTGTTTCTCTGAATTTTCTCCAATCCGCATTTTCAAAAAGTTTCTCAATCCTGTAAAATTTGCTTTGCCAAAGTTGTATCTTCCCTGTCTATGAAGCTCGTCTCTTGGCTCGACGTTTCCTATTAACATCTGGAACTCAATGACCACGTGATCACTTTTTCCCAAAGGACAGAGATATTCCAATGATTCTATTACATCGGGTTCTTTGGTGAACAGTAAATCTAACCTTGCTGGTGTGTCCTCACCTCGAAACCGTGTCTCTTCTTTGACCCACTGCGTCATCACATTATTCATTATTATATTTAATAACATAGTACCCCACGAATCCTCGCCGCCTCCCGAGTACCATTCCTCCCAGTTCACCTCTTTACAATTAAAGTCACCCACCAAAATTATAGTATTGCTTTTCTCAATTATTTTTTGCAAGTAGCTAGCCATATCTGACAACATCTCATGGTATTCGTCATCCTTCCATGCTCTCGTCTTTGGGGGAACATACACTACCGCCATATCTCTCTTAACATTCTCTCCAGTTTCTAATTTCATATATATCACTTCAGCCCTGCCTTCTCCCATTTCCACAGTATCTACATTTATGTTGTTCTTCACTGCTATCATCACTCCTCCTCCCTTTTTTTCTTTTCTGTCTTTTCTCCACAGTTTGTATTTACCATCTCCCAAATGAACATCAATATCTTCTCTTAATTTGGTCTCTACAAAGCCCATGACATCAGGTTCATGTTCTCTCAAGAAATCATTAATTTCGATCCTTGTCGATATGAAACCATCAACATTAGTATATATCACCTTCAAATTATTTTTGACATTATTAATACCCTCTTCTCTCCTATTCTCTGTCCGTACCACTTCCTCAACTTCTGATCTTTCACAACCATCCCCCCTAGTTTCCTTCACTTCTATTTCCTTAAATACCATTTCCTTACTTTCATATCCAATACTCTCCAAAAAAAAGTATTACGTTCTTCCTCTGTCCTCTTATCATTTTTTTCCTTTACTTCTTCCTTTAATGATTTTAAAACTTCTCTTTCTTCTTCATTCAGATCTTTTCTTATTATAATATTTTCCATCCCCGCCTCTTTGCTTAATTTCCAGGTCACTTTAAGTATCTCATTTATTACACTTTCTGATGTAAACTTGACTCTTATTGTTCTTGTTTCCCCTTTCTTATAAGGCCCTATCCTCCTTACTTCCTCAATTTCTTTTACCCACTTGTCTCCTTCGGGGTCAATCTTGCCTAATATTCCTCGCACCATGTTCGTGTCTCTCTCGAGTCTTGCGAACCTAACCTTTTCTTCCTCTTCCCTGTTTCCAAATACTACCACACATCTGTTCCTTTCTACAGTTTCTCTCACTATTTTCTCTTTTTTCTTCAGTATTTTCACTACATTTTCTTCCATTTCTTTCTTGTTCATTTCCCTTTCTTCCTGGATGATCTCTCTTAAGCTGACCACTTCTTTCTGTTCTTCTTCTACGTGTGCCCACTTTGCCTTGTGTTCTTCTAGTACATTACTCACCTTCTCCGTTTTATTAGTACTCTCTTCAAGTTTCCTCCTCAGTTCAACATTTTCCCTCTTCAAATTCTTAATCTCTTCATTGGGTGTTTCGTTGGACTGGATTAGACTCTGTATGGTGGTTTCCGTATTTCCTGACACATCCTTTATCACTAGATTCTCTGCTTTTTTTTCGAGTTCACTAATCCTCATAATTAATGTTTTCACCAGGTCCATGACATTAGTATTAGCATCAAATCCTTGAAATTCCATTCCCTCATTGTTTACATTTTCGGCCATCTTTAACGTACCAGTAAAGTACCTAAACAGCTGTTACCGAATAAGCCACAAACATTCATGTATACTATTGCCAACAAATCTTTACATTTTTGGTAGTCTACCAACTTTCATTATTTTAAATTTAAAGAAAGACCCTAGGAGACAGGACAGACAAAATTCCTGAAACTACTCAAGGTTAGGAGCGATGCCTGGGACGACCTCTCTCTCTGGCTGCTCGTGTGTGTATGTATATGTGTGTGTGTGTGTGTGTGTGTGTGTGTGTGTGTGTTAGATTAGGTCAGTGGGTGTAGGTGTAGAGTAGGTCAGTGGGTGTTGTAGATTAGGTCGGTGGGTCTGGGTGTACATTAGGTCAGTGGGTGTAGGTGTAGAGTGGGTGTGGGTGTAAATAGAAACACAGCAAATGTGTTGTTGTATTTGCAGGAAACAGATGGCGTCTAACAAGATCTATGAAGAAGATATCAAGATGGCAAGATGAAGCCAGCTGGGTAGAGGAATATGCTGTATGTTTGAAGAAGATTGGTTATGTGTTAAAACTGCATCTCAATCATTTTGCTTTAACTTGGCCTAAAAATACCTTGCTAGTCACGAAGAAGTGCTGTGGAAAGGTTTCAGCAACCTAAAATTACCATCTTTGAATCGTGTTTAGCTATACTGTATTAGATCAAAATTAGTGATGTTAGTCATGCAGTGTGGTGGAAAGGTTGTAGAGCCAGTGAACTAAGTGAAGTCCGCTGTCAAAGGATATGTCTTGGCCAAGTTTAAGTGAAAGAACTGAAGTTGTGTGTACAGAAAGTTCTTATTTATGCTAGTCATGAAGAAGTGCTGTTTTCATGTACTTTAAATCGAAGTAATTGTCAATGTGTTCCCTGGCTGGTTTATATGGTAGTGCTGAAGTGATGTATTTTGTGGCCAGGAGAACAGGAACATGTTGGTCTGCTGGCTGAATTGGCCCTTATCCTGTAGTCCACCATATTCCTTTATGGGATGATTGGGAGGTATTAGACTAGTAACCAAGGAGACTGGTGTACTCCACCTTCCTTGGAGGATAAGGGAGGGAATTGGGGCATGTTTTGTTTGATGGCATTGTGAATTGATGTACGTTGTTGATCAACCCGAGTCTGCCTGGCCAAGCAGACCTATCAACCACAGGCAAGCAACAGCCTTCCCACCTCATTTAATGAACCAGTGTTCCCTTGTGGCTGACAGTGCTCTGCAACGGCAAGGTGCATTGAATAGTGTGGAGGTTCGGTTCCTGGATGGATGCTGCATTTGCATAATCCAGTTAACATGGGCACCATAGCAGGCCCCACATCACCCCATTATTTGGTGATATGGTTACGACCCAACATTGTATATGGTTTCCTGGGTTGCAGGAAACCATTAGGCCTGTCACCTGGTGTAAAACCACATGAATGATATAAGTTGAAGGAAGAATAGGTAGTACTACAGTGCAACCTCTAAAGTTCAATTGCCTTAATTTATGAAAAATGTCATTTTTATTTACCAAAACTAGCTCAGAAATAACCAGAGACTAGTAAAAAAAAAAAAAAAAAAAAAAAAAAATCCCAGCTACACCCATCTGGTACTGATGACCTCACCATAAAGCGTGTGGTCACCCATAATAATAATAATTTCCTTTCCTCCTCTTGGGTAAGCTCTTTATTATTTGAGTCGGTTTTATCGTATCCAAATTTGACCGTAATTGTGGCTTCAAACAGGTGTCCTGGCTTTACCAATTAGTGCAGTGCTGGGAACAAAAATGATGCAGTATAAGAATGCAGCCACAAGTACTTAGTGTGTGTTGTGAAATGACTGGTGATGGAAACTACCATGTATGACAAATTTGACAGTTCTCAGTGCTGTACCAACTGAAACTAGAGTAAATAACTCATTGCAGGTGTTGTCAAAGATAGCGGTGGTGTTAAACCTGACAGTGTATGACATTACAAAGCAGTGTGATAAGGTTTTTAAGTTTTTAAGTGGATTTATGGTAAATATTCCTTTATCACACAACACCATGCAACACCACTTGTCAGACGTCAACTGATTTTATTAACTTTTGACTGAAGCATGATTGTTGGTAGGCAGCAGTCTTAGTGTAATTCTAATAGATCATTTGCATCACGGTTAAACCACTGTGCAATCTATTTTTGAGTAGATATAAACCACCACCATCTACCATTTTTTTTTCACACACACACAATGTACTTATGTATTTCATCACTGAGATTGCAGTATTTCTGCAAGATTATAGTAATGCAGACTGGCAGTAATTGTACGTATCATAAAATGTCATAAAGTAAACTGTGTAATCAGTGCACAATATGTGAAGTGTAGCATCACGTATGGGTTGGTTATATGGTTACCACCCAGCATTGTAAATGGTTTTCTGGCTTACAGAAAGCCATTAGGCATGTTACTCAATGTAAAGCCTCCTGAAAAGGAAGGAGTAATAAAAATTGACAGGAAAGATGTGAGAAATAGGGAGAGAGGAGGACAGAAACAAAAATAATGGAGATAGTGGGCAGTGCTTCTTCAAGGAGTGCATGGTGGTTGCTGAAAGATGTAAATTTTCATGTTCAGTACTGTAGTTTTTACGTAAATAAATGAATGCATAATTACTGTCCCTTACAACTTACTGATTGATGTTAAATATGAATACAACTGCAAAGTGTTTTAGAACAAGGGGAGATACACAAGATGAGGAGAGGAAATGTGAAAGAAACACTTCATGGTTTGTAGCTATTATAGTACTGATCCTTGAGTTAAGAGGTGAGATAAATAATGGTAGTGTTAACAATGGAAAATAGGATGCCTGAAGTCAGCTAGTTAGCCCAGACAACAAAGCTTGTGTCAAAAGCATGTCTAAACCATGAGAATTAAGACAGCCACAGAAATGCTTTATTAAAAGTTCCAATTTTTCAAAAGTATCAAAAGGACACAAAAACTTCAAATTTAAGAGGTTGCACTGTATATCAAGTGAGTGGATGATCACAGTCACCTACCGCCTGCAGGACTAGTAATCAAGGAGACACATGAAAGCAAGCCTCCTGTACCTGTAAAGTGTATTGCTATAGGACATTGATATGACTAGTAGCCATAACCAAGGAGACTGCCACCTCATGAAGGCAACTTTCTCCATTGTCTGTTAAATTTGTTATAGCATGTTATCAAACCTGACAGATCCCTATTCCCTTTTGTCTCAGTTATGGCAGTGTGTAGTGTGATTGGAGGGTTGATACGACTAGTAACCAAGGGTGATGGTATCTAGGGCTGGTGGTGGTACTGTCAAAGCTGAGGGAGTGTGGTCATGTGTGGATTACCACTAGGGTGTGGGAAGGAATTGCAACTTGTTCACTGTTTGGTGAGAGGCTGTGTATGTGGTGTTAGAGGTAGACTGTGAAAAATGCTGACATGGTGTGTGCAGTGTGTGTGTGTGTGTGGGGGGGGGAGCATATGGAGATTTCAGGCATGAAAGGATTAGTCCTTGCTGTTGAGTGTGTGGCGGATTTTTTTAATTTTTATTTTGAGGACATGCTATGTGCTGGAGGTGGAGCTGGTGTTAGCTGTGTGGCTGGAGGAAGTTCAGAGAGCTGTTGCCTCCTGATATTGAGAGGGCTCTCCCTCAGTGCTAAGGGATCTTTGTATGTGGCACGTGTTAGGAGTGTAATGCTGTATGGTGGTGAGACCTGGGCAGTGAAGGATGAGGATGTTCATAGGCTTAAACATACAGTAATGACAACAATTAGATTTGTTTTTAGTGCATCCTTGAATGACAGGCCTTGGGAGGGGTGTTAGGACTGCAGTTGAAGAGTTGAGAAGAAGAATGGGACTTGAATGTAGTGATGAGGAGGGGTAGGTTGAGATGGTTTGGACTTGTGGAGAGGATGGAGGGTGATAGCTGTGATTGTTTAGGGTCGAGTTGTGAGAGGCAGACTAAAAAAAGACCTGGGATGAAGTCAGAGTGAGACCTCAGGGATAAGGGACTGGACAGGGAGACTGCCAGAGATCAAGTAGTATTGAGAGTTGCCATTAGGTGACCAAGGCCATGCAGGCATGTTGAAGCCTTTGTAAGCGATAGGAAAATAAACAAGTAACCAAGGAGACTGTCATACCTCATCAAACAATGCAACCCTTCTCCTGCCCCACTCTCATTTTTTTTTTTTTTTTTTTTTTTTTTTTTTTTTTTTTAGTGCAACCCCTCTATTTATTAATTTTTTCAAACTGCAACCCCTATCCCCCCCCCCTTTTTTTTTTTTAACAGCGTAACTTTTTTTTTTTTTTTTTTTTTTTTTTTTTTTCCACCAATGCAACCCCTCTCATTCTCCAGTGTTTTCATTTTTTTTTTTTTTTTTTTTTTAAACAATTCTGTCAGTTGATAAGTGTTTCTGTAAAGTTTAGTCAGGGTGCAGAAATTTCCATTACCAGTTGTATGGTGGGAATACTCTTAGTTGAGGCCATTCCTGTGGCTAAACGAGGAGATCTGTATATGCACTGTACAGTATTTGTGGATGTGGGAGCATCTCTTGGCCAGTCAGTTAGATCATAGGATTTTTCAGCAGAACTTCACTCGTGTAGATTTTAATATATTGCGACCCTCATGATCCCATATCCATTACTTATATATTTATATGGGCAGACCATATTTTCTTTATTCCAATAAATGTTTCTTTAATGTAAATACTTCTTTAATATAAATGTTTCAATATTTTGTCTAGTGGAGTAGAATTTATCGCCTTTTAAGACTAATGAAAAACAGCTTGATTTTGACAAGGTAGTCTTATAATTTCCGATATTTGAGAGGTAGTAAAATTAATTGTGCATTTTAAATCTAACGTCAGTTGCTTTGCCAATGAGTGAAGTATTGCTGCAACTTTTAATCAAAATACTGAATGCACAACCAAAGAACTGCAGCTAAAAAAATAAATAAATGCATGCTCCTGATGGAGACCAAAAATTATTTGAAACATCTCGACATATTGCATCAGTGGCACATAGTGATGCAGCTTGCCAGTTTTTATTCCATCTGACAACAACTGTTGCATGTTTATCTCATTTGCACTGCTGTGTCAATGGTCACTGCCCCTCCGAAACATCTGCTTGCATCCCTCCACCACCCTGGCGGGTGCATAGCACCTGTCTAGCAGCAAACTCTTATCCGTTTTCTGTCCAGCACTCAAATGCAGGAGTTAACCTTCATGTACGCAGTAGGTCAACTCTGGAACTGCTTTTCACTCTACCTACTGCCTATGATCCACCAGTCTTTTTAATGCTGTGTCTAGGCATCTCAAGATGAACGATCTTGAATTTGGCACTTAACTTAGTTTTTTGTTGGAGAGAACAGTCGTTCAGGTTTTCTAGCATTTGATTCCTTCTTCCTTGCATAAAATATTGATTTAAATTGTTGTGGGAACAACATTGCCTAAAAATTACCTACTGTAGTGTTCATCTGTCATGTTGGACTAAAAGACCTGTTGCCTGGGTATGACTGGCTTGGTAGGCCAGGAACAGCTTTACTGATTTTATACATACAGTACTTTATTAGTTGCCTACTTGCACCAGACCATGAGCAATGGATTTAAACTTCAGCCAGTCTTGGTTAAGATGTGTGTGTGTTTGACCAAGAAATTAACAAGGGTTATATAAACTGTAGCAGCCAGTTCATAAGTAACCTTGTAATTTTTTAGAAGTGCTATTCCAAGGTTTTTTAAGGGAACGAAGTCTTAAAAGGCGAGAAATGTTACTTCATTACTTGTAAAAATATAACCTGGCCGTATAATTTTTTTTTTTTTTTTACAAAGATCTGTTATTGGTAGGTAGGTTATGGCAACATTCCATGAGTTTAGTAAGAAATCATGTCATTTGGTTGTCTATGCTCCATAAATTAGAATTGGGAGACTGAGGAATGGAGTGGAGAGGGAGAGAATTAACTAGGAGTGTATGTGAGTGAGGTAGGAGGGGAGACCAAGGATGAGATGGAGAGCTGGAGTGAGAGACTAAGGGCCAATTCACACTATACGGTTCGTCTTTGTAGGGTTGCGGTTCATTTGCTATGTCACTGTTCACACTTTACGTCCATGATCTCGTCAGTCTGCGTGCAGCCGTGGCTCCGACAAGAAGCCTCAGAAATTAGTGTAAAGCAGCTTGCTGCAACTTTCATTTTTACACAACTACTTAGGTGACAATGCCACTGATGTTACAACCATGAATGTCACGAACAATGCAAGCTCTTTAGTAGACATAACTAGACAGGGAGGAAATGCTCCACAAGGTGCATTCGTTGTAAAAGAAATTTAAAAGATTCTTGAAGTCCCACTGGTTCTCTTCCATGGGCATAAAGAGGGTTGAGAGAGAACCTACCAGTGGTTATGAACAGGATGTTGGGAGAACCTGTGAATGGTAATTAATAAGCTACTTGAGAGAGAGCCAGTGAATGGTAATGGATAGGGTGTTAAGAGATACCCTATGAATGGTAATGAATAGGATGAAGGATAAAATGCTATTTGTCACAGTTAAAATAGTGAAATATTTAAATATCTTACCCAATTTTTCCAATCCCTCTCCTGTTAATTTCCATATTTTTTCTTTCACATGGTTATTGTTGTATTTTCTGTTGCCCATGTCATATAGTTCCTCGTAGCCTCTGACCAGTTCTAATAACATCTCGTCACTCATGACTGCTTATAGTACTGTTCACGGCCAAAAGCAGTGACAGGCTGAAGTTGTCCTCTGTCGTCTGTAAACACACGGTGACTGATACGTATCGATGATCACGCTGATCAGTGGAGGTACGGAGCGTTTCCATATGTATACGTTTCGTTCGTTAGAGATTTCTTCCAAACGTAGCCGATCCGTACGAGTGAAAGGCGCACGAAAGATGAACAATAAACGGAAAATATAGTGTGAACAGCCCCATTGATTTCGAAAAAATTAATGTATGAAAGCCGTACGGAGACGAACCATGTAGTGTGAATCGGCCCTAATGTGTGAGGTGGAGGGGGGGGGGAGAGGGAAACTGAGGGATTGAGTAGAGGATGTTGTAAATTGAAATGGGATGGAGAAACTAACTAGGAGTGTATGTGAGTAAGGTGGATGTGGGTTAAGAGGGAGGGGGAGACTGAGGAAGAGTGGAGGTATATAGGAGAGGAGGGTGTAAGTTGGGGGTGGAGTATGAGAGTGAGGTGGAAGGGTGGAATAGAGGTATGAGAGGGAGGTGTAAGTGGGGGGGATGGAGAGTGAGACTAATTAGGGGTTTGTGTGAGTGAGGTGGAGGTGGGGAAAGTGGCAGGGGGAGACTGAGGATGAGGTGGAGGGATGGAGTGGAGAGATATATGAGAGGGGGGTGTAAGTTGGGGGAATGGAGAGTAGGAAACATAATCAGGAGAGTGAATGTGAGGTGGGGGGGAGCTGAGGATGAGATAGAGATGGAGAGAAGGGTGTAAGTTGGGGTGTGTGAAAGACTAACTAGGTGAGTGTATGTGAGGAAAATGGAGGGATAGGGGAGGGGATGTAAGTTAGTGGAATGGAGAGTAGGAAACTTCAACAGGAGGGTGTGTGAGTGAGGTGGGGGGAGAGGCAGGGGGGGGTCTGAGGATGAGAGAGAGATGGAGAGGTATATGATAAGGAGGGGTGGGGTGTAATCTGGGGTGAGGGCAGGTAGATGGCAGTGGACAGGGAGGAGATATGTACCCTCACAGGATCAAGGTGTCTGGCTGTAGGTAGATATTGCATGTCCACACTTTCACAGTTATAGTAATATGGCCATTATATATTTTTAGTTTTATTTGTTTGCTTGAGATTATACTCTGAACTTTAGCTTGACGTAAAATTTTAAATCTTTCCAGCCTGAATTATGAGTTGTAACTTTCTTAAAACAGGATAGTACGTACCGTGTGAAAAGAGTAATAGCATTGCCTTTCTGTGCCTCGAGTTACTCTTATGTGACACAGCTGGAAAAGACTGAAAAATTGGGCCAAGTTAGTGAAGAGTAAATAATGTTCAGTGGAATGTGATTTTGTTGTTATTTAACATGCATCACAACCAGTCCATGTTGGTATTTTTGAGCCTCTTCAGTACTGTTACATCTTTTCTCAGTGTATTGTTGCTGTGTTCCAGATGATTTTATTCTTGCTGCTGCCAGACGATTTTACTCAGCTTAGGAAGGGGGTCTCATACTGAAGGGAGGCTATGTCTCCTCCAGTATGAGATCGCACTCCAAGCTGAATAAAATCGTGTGGCATCAGCAGGAATAAAATGTCCTCATACTGAAGGGGTTAATTGGCTCATGTCTTTGGTATACTGTATGTCATGTTGATTAATGGTTGCATTGCTTCCGGTTTAACATGCCTTAGCAAACACAACGTTGCGTGGTGCACACAGTGTTAGCAATGCATGTTAAGTAGCCCTTTTGATCACTCTGTTGTATGCCATGTGTTCTTGTATAGCTCTGCCTGGCATTAGCTGGGCAGAGCAATACAAGACATGGCATATCTACACAGTGATTTGAAGGGCACGGTCTTGGAAGCATCTTGGGGTAGGGCGCAGAACCTATCTCGATAAATCGGCCACGAAAATACGGACTGGCAACCCTCCCTTAGTGTTCCCAGTCCTTATTTCTCTGGCCGATTTATCGAGATAGTTTTTTTTTTTTTTTTTTTTTCACCTTCTTCACTTAAATGTTTAAATGTATCTTAGTGGAAATAAAACCAATGTATTTACCATGTCTTTATTATACATATATACAAAAAAGGTATATGTACTTATATATATGTATAGTACTTTGAAAAATATCAGAAAGAGAATACCAATAGACTTGAATAGTATGAAGGAGACATCACTTCATACTATTCATGTCTATTGGTATTCTTTTTCTGATATTTTTCAAAGTACTATACATATATAAGTACTATACATATATAAGTAACTTATAACATATTCAAAATTTAGCACTTGGAAAAAATTATGAACTTAAAAGGACAATATAAAAAGACATTAAAGAATAAAAAACATATATTATGAAATGAAAAGGACAATATACAAAGACATTAAAGAATAAAAGAAACATATTAAAAACAAACAAAACAAGACACATGGAGCAGGACAGAGGAAGGACACAGCAGGACATAAAACATGACAGGGCAAGTACAGCAGGACAGAGCACAGATGATGGAAGGGCAGGACACAGGGTAAGAATAGCAAGGAAGGGAGGACAGGCCAAGGATGGCAGGGCACAAAGCACAACATAGCACAGATAATGGAAGGGCACAACAGAACAGGTCATAGCAAGGTAAAACAAGCAGGATACAGCAAGAATGGGAGGGCAGGACACCACAGGCAAGAACAGCAGGACACAGGGTAAGAATAGCAAGGAGGGGAGGACAGGCCAAGGATGGCAGGGCACAGCAAGAGTGCAGATGACAGTGCATGGGTGTAGGGCAGGACAGGGGTGGCAGGGCACAACAGAGCAGGTCATAGCAAGGTAAGACAAGCAGGATACAGCGAGAGATGGAAGTGCAGGACACAGGGTAAGAATAGCAAGGAGGGGAGGACAGGCCAAGGATGGCAGGGCACGGCAAGAGTGCAGATGACAGTGCATGGGTGTAGGGCAGGACAGGGGTGGCAAGGCAAGGCAGGGCAGGGCAGGTAAGTGATGGCAGGAGAGGGGTGGTAGGACAGGACATGGTTGACAGAACAGGGATGGAACGACAGGACAAGGATGACAGGAACAGCAAGGGACACTGGTAAGGCAAAGCAAGGGTAGGGGTGGTAGGGTGGGTTGCAGGGTGGTAAGGTTAGGAAGAGGAAGAAAGAGGGGAGGAAGAGGAAAGAAGAAAAGGGAGAGGAGAAGAGGAGGCCTAATACAATAAGAGGAGGAGAGGAAGCCTAATACAAAAAGGGGAGGAGGATGAAGAAAAGAAAAGAATGAGGAGGAAGGAAGAAAAGCATGAGGAGGAGGAGGAGGAAGGAAGAAAAGCATGAGGGAGGAGGAGGAGGAAGGAAGAAAAGCATGAGGGAGGAGGAGGAGGAAGGAAGAAAAGCATGAGGGAGGAGGAGGAGGAAGGAAGAAAAGCATGAGGGAGGAGGAGGAGGAAGGAAGAAAAGCATGAGGAAGGAAGAAAAGCATGAGGGAGGAGGAGGAGGAAGGAAGAAAAGCATGAGGGAGGAGGAGGAGGAGGAAGGAAGAAAAGCATGAGGGAGGAGGAGGAGGAGGAAGGAAGAAAAGCATGAGGGAGGAGGAGGAGGAGGAGGAGGAAGGAAGAAAAGCATGAGGGAGGAGGAGGAGGAGGAAGGAAGAAAAGCATGAGGGAGGAGGAGGAGGAGGAAGGAAGAAAAGCATGAGGGAGGAGGAGGAGGAGGAAGGAAGAAAAGCATGAGGGAGGAGGAGGAGGAGGAAGGAAGAAAAGCATGAGGGAGGAGGAGGAGGAAGGAAGAAAAGCATGAGGGAGGAGGAGGAGGAAGGAAGAAAAGCATGAGGAAGGAAGAAAAGCATGAGGGAGGAGGAGGAGGAAGGAAGAAAAGCATGAGGGAGGAGGAGGAGGAAGGAAGAAAAGCATGAGGGAGGAGGAGGAGGAAGGAAGAAAAGCATGAGGGAGGAGGAGGAGGAAGGAAGAAAAGCATGAGGGAGGAGGAGGAGGAAGGAAGAAAAGCATGAGGGAGGAGGAGGAGGAAGGAAGAAAAGCATGAGGGAGGAGGAGGAGGAAGGAAGAAAAGCATGAGGGAGGAGGAGGAGGAGGAAGGAAGAAAAGCATGAGGGAGGAGGAGGAGGAAGGAAGAAAAGCATGAGGGAGGAGGAGGAGGAAGGAAGAAAAGCATGAGGGAGGAGGAGGAGGAAGGAAGAAAAGAATGAGGGAGGAGGAGGAAGAAAGAAAAGAAAAGAATGAGGAGGAGGAGGAGGAAGGAGAAGAATGAGGAGGAGGAGGAGGAAGCCTAATACAATACAGGGAGGAAGAGGAAGGAAGAGAAGAACAACGAGGAGAAGAGGAAGCCTAATACAATACTTAACTATATGAAGTACTAAAACACACAGAGAATAAACACTCAACTTTGTTTTCCTTTGTAATATTAATGCCAGCAAGGGGTATCATTAGTTTATGCTTCAAAAACTGCTTGTGGGTCAAATAATAATAATAATAATAATAATTTACTGGCAAACCCCTATCAGTAATTCCTCATTTAAGATATTTTCACTAAGCACAGTCTCTCTCTTAATGTCACTCAAAAATACACTTTTCACAAACTTCTTAATTAATCTCAAAGGTGTGCTGTGAAAGATCAATGTTAATTCATCTAAAAATATAATTTTTTTACATTTAACACAAATAAATCTTGCTAGTTAGCTGTCTTGCACATGATCCTTAAATGCTGGAGAAAAAGTCCCTCTTGCTGGGACCCGACCCTAACTTCACGCAATCAGCAATTTACGGGAATATATATCAATTATTAAATGAGGAATTACTTACTGCTGGCATTATACACAAACAAAACTCACAATTGACACATATTCTGTTTTAAACTGTGTGGAAAATGTGCCACTAGATCTCAGATGATGTGTTTATATATACAGTATTTCAAAGCTATGCATATATATACTGAGGTGTACATGATGGGCCTGTAGAAACAGTTCTGTATTTTTATATCATTTGTATCGTACTATTCATGAAGGCTCCAACATTCATTCATTGGTCATAGTCACCTAATGGTGGCTGTCTATGCTGCTCAATCTCTGGCAGCCACCCTATGACCTTGTCTCGTATTTTTTTTCCAGTCTGCCTCACAACCCTACCCCCGAAATTCACACTTCTCACCTTACGCACCCAATTGTTATAAAATTGCGGTGCAGGGCAGACACCTTCAGGTGGTGGCACTGATATAACCAGGCCATGTCCAGTGAAAAGGACCAGATGCTCACACACTGACCATTCAAGCCCCTGGAATCCTGACTACCTCACATATTTCTCCCTACGTAAGTGCTTCAAACTTATCAACTCCAGGACTTTCCTATTCCTGACCAACACCACTACAATACCAGCTGGTGTTCTCGGTGCCAAAAATCCCTCGTGGCTAAACACACAGACACAGGACGACAAGGGAACTCTCAATGCAGAAAAACACGAACACATAAACCACCACCACAACCCAACAAGACCTCCACACAGAGTTATAAGGCTGCCTCCTCCCCCCAGCCTCACTATGTACCTCTTCATAATAACTAATCCCATGAAACAGTGAAATTTTTAGTACCGAGACAGGAATAAGTCTCCTTGATTACTAGTTCAACTGACCCTCCAGTCTGGGCCCACTTTGTCAGAGGAACATAAAAGTATTACAGCCATTCAAACCACCAAGGAAGTTGTACTAGACCTATTACTTGACCACTGCCCCAAATTAGAAAGTTACCTAAATCCAAATAAAATGTGCAACCATTTTCATTTTTCCTCCTTTTTTTATTTCCTTTTTTTTTTCTGTTAATAATTTATCCTGTACATACTGCCTACCTAGCCACTACAGCCATTCAAAGCCTATAACACTGCACGCCAGCACTAAATTTCACAAGATATAGCCAATATTTTTTTTTCTCGCCCCTAAAACGGCCCCCATTCAGAAGGAACTGTGCTGTGAAAATACATGGAATTTCACAGTACAGGTCATCGGCTCCGACCACCTGCACTTGTCGCAGTCCGCCGATGGCTGTGGCCGTCAACCTCTTATTTTTTTATTTTTTATTTTTTAAATTCCAGTACTTTATTAATTCAGAGTGTACACAGCTTTTAATATAAATATATATATATATATATATACATATATACAGTACTTTATTTTTATTATTTCACACTGTACCTAGCTACCTATACACACAAGGCCACTACAGACATCCACAAATCTGCAGCGAAACAGGACCCTTCAAAAACCATCACCAGACACCCACCCTTCACAAACAACCCTACCCAGAGAAGCATGAATACACCTACTCTCTCTCACCCTCTTTAACTTTGTCTAAAAATGCCTTGTGCTCTCTCTCATGGATCTATCTATCTATCTATTGCCAGACGCCTTAATCCCGTACGGGATGGCCACAAACGTATCGCCTCTCTCATGGATGCTGCGTTGTAAGCATAGTATATAAACACTAAAATACGATGCTGGTTATGAAGAAGAGCTATGGAAGGCATGTAATAAAAACTTGCATTACAGAAAGTACTTTAAAAAAATCTGTAAGCCAAGAAACTGTTTACAATGCTGGGTGGTAACCATATAATCAAACCACAGGTGCTCCCAATGTGTCAGCAAGTGGGTTGGTGAAGGGCTAGTGCCCCTCCCCATAAATAAAAGTCAAATGGCCACCTCTTACGGGATTATGGCAGCTGGCAGTAGGCAGACAGATAGATAGATATTCTCATCCTATACCCAACTTTAAAATTCACAAGGGTACATATTTTCTTTCCTAACCCCTTAAAACAGCCCCCATTCCAACAGAACCATACTGTGAAAAACATATGGAATTTCACAGTACAGGTCACCGGCTCCGTCCACCTGCAATACCTGTAGCCAAAGTGCAGATCCACCAGTGGCTGTGGCCGTCATCCACTTTTTTTCCTCTCTCTTTTCTAACTTTATTTCTACTACTTCAGACGGTACATAGCAACTACCTAGATATACATGGCCACTACAGCCAAACAGAAGCCTTCAAAAACCATCATGCGACACCCACCCTTCAGACACAACCACATCCAGAAAAACACAACCTATACTCTCTCTCTCTTTTTACTCTAACTTGGTCTAAAAATGCCCTGTGCTCTCTCTCATGGATGCTGTATTGTAAGAATACAGTATATAAGCACTAAAATATGATGCTGGTTTTGAAGAACAGCTATGGAAAGCATGTAATAAGAACTTACATTACAAAGAGTACTTACAACCTATTCTCATCCTATACCCAACACTATTTTTCAGAAGGATACATATTTTTTCCTACCCCCTTAAAAAGGCCCCCATTCCAAAGGAACTGTGCTGTGAAAAGCATATGGAATTTCACAGTACAGGTCACTGGCTCCGACCATCTGCAATACCGGTGGCCTAAGTGCAGTCCAGTAGCCCAAGTGCAGTCCGCCAAGTGGCTGTGGCCGTCATCCATTTTTTTTCTCTCTTTTTTTTTAAAACTTTATTTCTACTATTTCAGATGGTACACAGCTACTACCTAGATATACAACAGAAACCTTCAAAAACCATCACCAGACACCCACCCTTCAGACTCAACCATACCCAGAGAAACACAACTCTAACTTGGTCTAAAAATGGCTTATGCTCTCTCATGAATGCTGAGTTGTAGGAATACAGTCAACAGGCATTAAAATATGATGCCTGTCACAATAAAATACTATGGAGTGAATGCAGGTCTAATGTTTTGTTTCTGCCAGTGGGACACGTTAAAAAAAAAAATACCAAAGCATGAAAATTTGTGCCAAGTTAAAGTGAAATGAGTCTACCCAGACTTCAACACAATCATCATCTTTCTCTACTTCAATGCCAACACAATACACAACTCACACACAATGCACTATGCCCCCAGTGTAATGCTTCCTGCCACACCACACTACACTCACATTTACCACAGTGTAAGGCCTCCCCCTCTCACCACAACACACTACTACAAACACTCACCACATGTACCACAGTGTAGGCCTCCTCCCACCCACCACACCACACTACCACAACAGACAATCCTTCAACATATACCTTTGGGGCTGCCAGGGTTTCTGTAGTCAGTCAAGTGGGATTACAAGCCAAGATATACTAATACATAACAAATATTCTTCAAAACAGCATAATTTTGATATGGACTAATCATCATCATCATCATCATCTTCGTAACCAATTATTTTTCAATCATCGTAACCATTTTTTTTTTTTTCTTTTTCAAGCAGTCACTCCTAACCTGCTTATTTATTTTTTTTACACATGGACAAAATGCATAGGGCCCATAAAGCAAAGAGGAAACCCAAGAGAGAGTGAAACTAACTGCAAGCCCAATGAAATGGCTCATACACTCATTCACTTACCATTCAAATCCAAGTATCTTACACACACACACACAAAACCATGGGGACATCACACATCCTTGCTCTCTCTAATCATAAACCACGACAACCCAACCCAACAGACATCAACACCATCACAAACACCCAAACGATACACAGACCAAGAAAACGCAACAATGAAGGAGAAATATCAACAGCATAGCCTAAGAATCATCATAACGATAGTAATTCTAAAAACGTATCAATCATTGGCTGTGATGTTGGAGACTTTGCAACTTTATACAACATCGTCTGCCATCATCCAATCCTATGTCACCCCATAAGGAGCGTAGGAAGCCAGGGCTAGGCATACTGCACAAAATTATCTGCTCAACACATAATACTGCTGATTTCTGAGATGCCCTGGGTTGAAAGACGATAGAGACCTGACAGGCAAATTGGTTCTTGCTCATGCTTAGGAAAATATGGCAAATGACTGTGTGATAGGAAGAGATATATCAAAACAGTTTAGTCTATGGGCACCCTAGGATCTCTCCCTACCTATCTATCAATCTATCTATAGCCTGACACCCTAATCCATATAGCTATAAAATTTCAAACACATGGCACATTTTCCCACATACCAATAAGAGTATAACATATTCCAATTCAACATATAACTAGTCAGTTTATTTCCATCCGACAAAACAAGGCAACTTTTATCACTTCAGTATTTATCGCTTCATTGATGTATAAAATTCAGTATGCTTTAGTGATGGGGTACGGATGAGTTTCCTGGGTTACTAGTCAAATTAACTCTCCAGTCTGACTACACTTGGCCATAAAGCTAACGGTTATGAATCTCTGTCAGGTGAAGCAAACTGACTATTGAATAAATCAACAGAAATAAAGACAGTCAGCCACAGGAAAAATAATATAAAAAACATTAACCGTATTAACGATAAATGTTCGCATATATGCAGGGAAAAATCTCGTTAATCTCTCACCTAAATGAAGGGAATCAACTGCTATGTTTAATGAGGGGAATAAACTCAGAATGATTGTTATTTTTGAATATAAATGAAGGGAAACAACTCAAGTTGCTCATCAACCTTTGATATAAATGGTCGTTAACTAAGGATGCTTGTTAGTTTTAAAATCTCAGTGCTATTTAGGACAATACATTTTTCTTTTTAATGCAGAGAAGCAGAAACTGAAGAGTGCAAGAAATAATACACAAAAGAGAGCCAAATGCAAGATATCTTACATCTGAAATTCCTGCACACATTGCATTTACAAGACTGGAGGTCACAGGCAGAGGGAAATAGAGATTGAGAAAAATAAATCCAAGTTGACCTGTTGCCAATTACAATCAACCAAAGAAGGACAAGTGTACATATTTTTTTCAGCATATTTTTTCCTGTGGCTAACTGTGCAGTACATCACAATGACATGGTAATAATAATAATGCAAATATAACAAGAAAATGGGCATAACAACTGCCGTACAAATACAACAGCCAACATCAACAGTTCAGGAGGGATAATATATACAATACACCCATTTTTATTGTTGGGTAAACAAGCACTATGGCTTTTTTGCAGAGTCCTTTTATTTGCCACAGTTATTTACGATCTTTTGGGCTGATAATACCTGCTGTTGTGGTGGTCCCTGGCTCATTTTACTTACTAAGAATCAGAGTCAGTGCTGGAGAAACTAAATACTGGAATTTAATCAAAGAGAAGAGGCAATAGGAGCTCCAAAATTCTTACAACCAAGATTATCCTCTAACATTCTTCAGACGTATGTGTGCATCTTTCAGTTTACTCTGGAAAATGACACGCATATATCCTTAGCAAAGTTTCATAGCTCATTTAGCCACATCTCATTCAAGAAGGTAGATGATCAGCACACACAGATAAGCTACAACCAACTGACACTGTTTTACTTAGGCAGCAAATACTGTACTGGCAAAAATGCTGAAATTGATGCTATGTTGGTTCAGAGAAGTGGTTTGATTACAGCACTACTACACAGGCATATCCAAACACCTGCCACTGTCCTACTCAGCCAGGAATACAGGACCACAGCAACAGCAGCCCACAATTTACTAAACCAAAATACAGGGCTGCCCATATATATCTGGTGTTGTCGGCTCAGTCTGCGGGTATGGGGGAAGCACGTATTTTGACAACTTAATTATGCTCCATTTAACTGGGTATTAAATTACCATCATTCCTTTGTAAATGCTAGTTGAAACATGACTAATATGGTGCTAGTCATGAAGAAGTGCTATGGAAAGGATGTTGGGCCATAGTGCTATCTTATTCTGCCAGTGATGTGAGGGAAATGAATCTGCATAAGGACAAAAATCTTGTCTGTGTCATGTTTGTGTCATAACTTGTGCCATGCTTTTGTGTGTCATGTCTGTGTGTGTCGTGTTTCTGCATGTCATGTCTCAGTGGCTCTTCAGTTTGTATATGGATGGAGCTATAAGAGAGGTAATAGGAAGGAATGTGAATATATAGGTATCTAGTGCGGGAGGGTAAGATGTGGAAACTTCCTGAGCTGTTGCTTGCTGATGATACTGTATTGTGATGAATGTGAACTGCGAGGCTTGGTGCAAGAGTCTGAGGATGTAAGAAACAGAATCCTAAAGAGAATATACGTATGGGTAAAGTTATGGTCTGGAGTGAAATCACAGCATACAGAAGTGAGACTGGGTGTTGAGGAAATAGATAATGAAGGTGCATCGAAGTACTTTAGAGTGATGAGTGAGGATGGAAGGATGTGCTTGAATGGGTACAGCAGGGTAGAAAGGTTGCTGGATCACTGAAAGCTGTGATAAGACGTTGAGAAATGAGGCTTAGATCCTGTTGGAAGGGCACAAGAGTGAGAGCAGTGGAAATGACCTGAGGAATGTGTGGAGTTTTATGGACAGACAGATATACAAATGAGGAAGTGGAAAAGTGCTGTGGTACTATTAGGAGAAATACTTTGAGATAGTTTGGCCATGTAGAGGATGGGGAATGAGAGAATGACTAGAAGGTATGTGTATGATGTGAAGATGAGAGACCATGGCAGAGATGGAAGACCGGAGTGGAGAGATTCAAGGGAGGGAGGTGTGAGTTGGAGAGAGGGCAGTCAAATAGCAGATAACAGAATGACATGGAGTTAATTTGTTTGTGGCCTCCCCTTATGCGATTGAGATGTCTGGCAATAGATAAAAGTCAGTGGAGGGTAAAAATCTCTTCTTACCAAAATGAGTGAACTTTAAGCAATTACTGAAGAAAATGCAAGAGGAGATATAAAATTACTTGATAAAAAAATACAACCAATGGATGCAAAGAAGCAATCACTATCAAGTAAGAAAGGGTTATGGGAAACAAAAAATGATGCAGGGTAGTGATGGTAAAGCCAACTGAGCCTCCACCATATCAATCATCAAATAATCAAAATCAATATAATAATCATCATTCATTATTAAAATCATCACTGCAAACATCATCATCATCATCCCAGCCTCTTCTTCCCACCTAAGGATGGGGTAAGGTATGGTTCATAATGCAACAACAAAACACATGGGATCAGACATGTTATATAATTATGAACCACCCTGTATTTTTTAGCATCTGTGGCACATAACCAGGACTTAACTGCATCTGTTTGTGATGTACAGGCATGTGCAAAAGTATGCCAACAATACTCTGCCAGCACTAACTTGTATTTCATATTTACCACTCTTCCCCAAATGACTAGAGGGTAACATTCCTTCTGTTGCCTGTTTTCCTGATGCCTGGAACAGACACCTTCATATGGCAATGATCACATATTGAATGTCAGATTAAAATAACAGCCTTCAGTTCCTTTACTATCCCCATACAGGAGAATGGTGGACTAGGAAAGAATAGTAAAGTTGATGTGCAGTCCTTACCACATAAAATATTTCAAACAACACCTTCCATTCCTACAGCTGGCAGACAAGTGTCTACATACTTAGCTCATGCTCAGGACAGGATTTATGCAAAACAGTTCATAGCCAATGGTTGTGTACGGCTGGCCAGTTGTCTATAACCTTAGTTGCTTTACTCGAATCTGGCGAAGATGTCTTCTTTCAGAGCTGACGGCAGCAGGTAAAGAAACTGGTTGTTTGATACGATTACTAATCAAAGTGGACATCTCGTGACTATCATGAGTGACAAGCCAAGTGGCTTCTGGCTACCCAGGATATAAGTTACTACACTTGGTGGTAATATACAACTAGACAGTCACGTGGTGGTGTCAAGAGTTACGGCGCTCCAGCTGGATGTGGCAATATCCGGTATTAAATTAATCAGTAGCTAGTCCCAGGTCTCGTTCACAAAATGGGGAAACAAAAAATTGGTGAATGACTGGGTGGCTGTGAATGTGAGGTCCAGCATCTGATAGATGTGAACAAAGTGTGCAACGTCTGGCTTGCAATATCCACTTAAGAACGTATGCCCAATCCTTGAGGCATTGCCTAGGCCGTAAAAAATAAACAAAAAAACTGGCCATCAAACACAACCCCCTCATAGAGCATTCCGCCCCCTTACTGTACGGCCACAACGTGGTTATTGCAAGCAAGGCCTGAGGGCATGTTTAACTATATAATCATCCACCTGTGTGCCACTTATCCTTCCAACATATGCAATGATGGACTCCTTCTCACTGTCCGACAGCCCCCATTACCCATGTCAAAACGGATATATATCATGGCACACAATGGTGGGTTGTGTGTGCTGTACAAGTATTGACCCAACCCCCCAGGCATCCCCAATCCCCCAAAACCCCACTGGTAGCAAAGGGACTTGGGGCCACGCTACACGACAGTATTATGGCAACTAATTCGGCACACAATTTTTTAAGTTTATCTTTACGATGCAGACTTTTCGTTCATTTACTGCCGGCGCAAAACTTTAATCTCCTCAGTCTGACTTGGCCCTAATTTTTTTTAAAAGCATACCGGTACTTAGTGTTCCAACTTCCACACAGGGGAAACAACGGGCCGAGGTTCGTAAACAATGAGTAACGCCAGAACTGCAGGGTCGATTGGTGTGGGTGATTTAAACGGACAACATAGCGACAATATACACAAGTATCAAACAACTGGCCAAACCACAGGCTATAAAAAAATCTGTCCACTGTACATCAATTACAATAGAAACATCAACATAATAATCAAGCAATAATCATATGCATAATTCACTTGGGTGTCTTTTAGGTGGCTCAGGAGGCTTGCTAAGAAATCACGTTAGGAAATCACCCCAGCCACAAAGAAAACAAGCCACTTTGACTGAACTAACACCAGACAGTGTTCAACTGAGAGAAACACTACTAGCAGTCAAAGGCATCAAAAATAACATGAGGAACCTTTCCATCACAGAATTCTTGCAGTATACCGGGTATCTACCTAGCTAACATTTACTGCAATATATCTACTATCTATGTGTATCTGTGTAATGTTTACCTATCTGTGTACTTTATCTATCAGCTTGAAATATTGCTGAGCTGAGGCAACACCTTAGCAAGGAGACATGCTAATCATAAAGTGCAGGGGAAAGGTTTCAAAACTATCTGCTACTGGTAAACCAGGGGAATTTACTTACTGTACTCTTGTTACTCTACCCAGGCATAAAATAAGCATCTTAGCAATAGTTTATCAAGCAGAATGCTAGTCATGAAGAAGTGCAGTGGGATGGATGTAGACATGTAGTACTGTGTTATTCTACCACAGAGATATATGAAAAAAGCAGGTGAATGGACAAATCCCAGGCCACGTTACGGTGCAAGAAGTATGATAATTGAGCATTGACGAATATAAATAAGTTAAAAATCCATCCAATCAGCCATCATCCAATCCCACGTCGCCCCACAGTGGAGCGTAGGAACCCGGGGCTAGGCAAGTTCGTCCTGACATTTAAGATGAAAATAAGTTAAAAATAAAGCTCATTATTAACCTTAGACCCTCAATGCATCACTCTCAGTTGAATAAAACCATCTGGTGTTAGTTGGAATAAAGACAGTTGCTCTCCCACTCACGAACAAGAGCTAAGAAGAATTGCTGTTGAGATTAAACACTTATCGGCTTGAGATTTCATTCGGCTGTGTGGTTGCCAGCCTGATAGTGCCAAGGATTGACTCCTGGCACTGCATCATCCTAGCTTATCATCAATCATCGTCGTCGTTGATTGGCCAGTAAAATCAGCACCAAGACTAAGTTAACTGGCCTTCTATATCCTAGTGGTGGAATGATCCAGTTATGGAGCCTAGCACTAACTATTCTATCATCAATCATCGTCGTCATCATCAATAGGCAAGTAAAATCAGTACCTAGACTAAGTTAACTGGTCTTGTATACCCTAGTGGTGGAATGATCTAGTTATGCAGCCCAGCGCTGCCACTGATCATAATTAAAATCATCATTAGGCATTATCATCATCATTCCTGACTCCTCTTCCCACCCAACGATGGGGTCAGGAGTTCTCTATTAAAATATCGTAAGCAGGAGAGCAACTGTTAGACTCTGTCCATCTCAACTTGGCTTAAAAGTGATCTGGAAAGGATGCAGCGCCACAGTATTGCTAGCCTTGTCTTACTCTGCTTCTGGCCGATGAAATTAGGCTGCCAAGGACAAAACTCTCCGCCAAGTCAAGGTGGACCAACCAAAAATTTTCTAACACATTTCAGACAGGTGGTTGTAGCTGTAGTTGTAGTAGAAGGAACTGAGATGTAGAAAGGTTTTCAGGATCAACGGCGCTGGGAATCTCTATATCTATCAGAGGTATTTCCCGAGTTTTGAGGCCACTGAGTATTTTTCAACATTCACCACACAATCTTGTATCGCCCTATGAGCAGCGAAGGAGCCCAGGGCTGGGCAAGTTGGTCCCGACATTCAAGATGAGAGTGACAAGCCACACTCATCCCCGAGTGGCATTACGTTAACGATAAACCCCAACCACCCTTGGGTATAGACACTGCATGATGAGAAAAATTGAGCCAGCACCGCCAGCTCCAGCAGGCAGCACCACCAGGATCAACGCCAGCAGGCAGCACCAACAGGATCAACGCCAGCACGGAAGCACCACCAGGATCAACGCAAACACGGCAGCACCACCAGGATCAACGCCAGCACGGCAGCACCACCAGGATCAACGCCAGCACGGCAGCACCACCAGGATCAACGCCAGCACGGCAGCACCACCAGGATCAACGCCAGCACGGCAGCACCACCAGGATCAACGCCAGCACGGCAGCACCACCAGGATCAACGCCAGCACGGCAGCACCACCAGGATCAACGCCAGCACGGCAGCACCACCAGGATCAACGCCAGCACGGCAGCACCACCAGGATCAACGCCAGCACGGCAGCACCACCAGGATCAACGCCAGCACGGCAGCACCACCAGGATCAACGCCAGCACGGCAGCACCACCAGGATCAACGCCAGCACGGCAGCACCACCAGGATCAACGCCAGCACGGCAGCACCACCAGGATCAACGCCAGCACGGCAGCACCACCAGGATCAACGCCAGCACGGCAGCACCACCAGGATCAACGCCAGCACGGCAGCACCACCAGGATCAACGCCAGCACGGCAGCACCACCAGGATCAACGCCAGCACGGCAGCACCACCAGGATCAACGCCAGCACGGCAGCACCACCAGGATCAACGCCAGCACGGCAGCACCACCAGGATCAACGCCAGCACGGCAGCACCACCAGGATCAACGCCAGCACGGCAGCACCACCAGGATCAACGCCAGCACGGCAGCACCACCAGGATCAACGCCAGCACGGCAGCACCACCAGGATCAACGCCAGCACGGCAGCACCACCAGGATCAACGCCAGCACGGCAGCACCACCAGGATCAACGCCAGCACGGCAGCACCACCAGGATCAACGCCAGCAGGCAGCACCACCAGGATCAACGCCAGCACGGCAGCACCACCAGGATCAACGCCAGCACGGCAGCACCACCAGGATCAACGCCAGCACGGCAGCACCACCAGGATCAACGCCAGCACGGCAGCACCACCAGGATCAACGCCAGCACGGCAGCACCACCAGGATCAACGCCAGCACGGCAGCACCACCAGGATCAACGCCAGCACGGCAGCACCACCAGGATCAACGCCAGCACGGCAGCACCAACTCAGCAATCACAGGAACAGCAGCCTGAGTAACACAGACAGACCCTGAAAATAAGGCAAGGTTTTAGGAGATAATCTCAAGTGTGTTCAAACTTAATCCTTTTGTCTGTGGAGTTCAATATGGATCTTAATTAACCCCTAGTGTATTGGTCCTGGATGGGGGGGAAGGGCTGCCTGACTACATTTACACTTCTCAATGCCACACCTATCCTGCAAGAGGAGAATGATGGACTACAGAAGGGTAACTCAGCCTGCAGTCCACTGGGATAATGTTCTGCTGTGCCTGGGGTTGAACTACTACTAGTACACAAGACCTAAGATGAACAAATCCATTTTACATCATCTGTCTAGCTCAATTCCTTGGTTACAGTCCCTCAAGTACTTCCTTATTCCCAGCAGAACAAGAAATTCCGACGGCTCTGCATTATTTACCGAACTCTTCATTCATCATTCGTTCATTGCCAGATGCCATGTATCCTAAACGGGGTGGCCAAGGGCTTAGAGTTAATTGTTTTACAGGAAGGGGCACTAATCCTCCACCAACCCCACTTGACACGTAGGGATGCCAACAGCATCTGGTGTTCCCAGGCGGTCACCCATCCAGGTACTAACCAGACCCAACGTTGCTTAACTTCGCTGATCGGACGGGAAGCGGTGTACTCAACGTGGTATGGCCGTTGGCTCTTCATGACTGGCTTTATTCCTTTGTTAATCTTTTGTTACAACTCAGCACTGAATAAGGACAGATGGCAGTTTAAACAGATAGATAGTGGGAAACTGGGTAGTAGGTAGATTCCTTCACAATGATGGCCGTCTCCTAATATAAATGAAAGCGTCTGGTGGTAGCAAGTATATTATGACAAGAGCAGAAGGCCCCATACTACAGGTCCCTTTGGCAAAATTCAAAAAAGTCACAATAGGACGCTTACCTGAGAGTGGAGGCAGATGGTTGGTATTACCGTGATTGGGCAGCTGGTTGGTATTAATTTGGCAACTGGTTGTGGTTTTCTTCTCCCCTTTCTCTGTCTCTGTTGGCAGTTTCCACAGCTGGGTCAATTAACACACCTGAAAAAATAGTACACATTAGTCCTTTCCTTCCAAACCTTGATTAACAAAAGTATCTGGTTAGCAGCAAGAACAATATAACCTGGGAACAGTAAGGTTTAATTACATGGCAGTAAGAATTTGCGAAGTCTGTAGTAATAATAATAATAATAATAGTAATAACAACAATAATAATAATAATCGTTTCAATTTTAAAGGCTCCAACATGCTTGCATGAGTCGGCCTTGGTCACCTAATGGCGGCTCTCCATGCTGCATGATCTATTGCATCCTCCCTGTTCAGTCCCTTAACCCTGAGGTCACACTTAATGACCTCGTCCCATGTCTTTCTCGGTCTACCTCTCATAACCCCACCCCCAATATTAACATTTCTCACCATCCACACCCAATTATCATCCCCCATCCTCTCCACATGCCCAAACCATCTCAATTTACCTCTGCTCATCACAACACCAATACATTCCAGTCCCATCCTACCTCTCAACTCTTCCATCATAAACCCAGCCTCCTCAGACCTAGCACACAGGGACGCACTACACATCCACCTAATCATTGTCATTTCTGTACGTCTAAGCCTGCGAATATCCTCCTCCTTTACTGCTCAGGTCTCACTACCATACAGCATGACACTCCTAACACATGCTGCATACAAAGACCTCTTAGCACGTAGGGAGAGTCCTCTCAATGTCATGAGAGGCAAGAGCTCCCTGAACTTCTTCCAACCACTTCTCACCCTAGCCACAGAACTAGCCCTAGCCCCACCTCCAGCACACAACATGTTTCCCAAATAACAAAACTCTTCCACACACTCAACAGATTCACCAGCAAGATCAATCCTTTCACGCCTGACAATCTCCATCTGCTTTCCCCGACACGCCGTACACATAAAATCAGCAGTATCTCACAGTATACCTCTGACAGCACTACATCTCTTGCACCCCCATTTATCACAAACACCGCACAAGATGGAATTACTTCCCACGCCCTCGTGTCAAACTGCACATGGCCACTCTCCCTCGTCTTTGACAGTACCGCCACCAACCCTAGATATCATCACTTTTGTTTTATCTGCAGTTACCCTTAAGCCCTTGTGCCCCATACCATCCCTCCACTCCCTAAATCTTTCCTCCGCTTCCCTTTCATTCTCTGCAATCAACACCAAATCATCGGCATGCAACATCTCCCACAGGAATCTGCTTTTGAAGTCATGTAAGAGGGCTTCAAGTACCATGATAAACAACATAGGACTCAAAACTGACCCCTGATGCACACCAACGTTCACGGAAAACTCATCACTCAAATCTCCATTCACTCTTACCTGGGTGCTACCTGGGTGCATGCACCCACATACATAGCCATAACCACCCTAACCAGCCACTCCTCCTAGTCAAGCCTTCTTATTGCCCACTTCACCACCTCTCTAGGGACTCTGTCAAAGGCCTTTTCCAAATCAACAAAAACAAAATACAGATTCCTTTTCTTATCAATATATTTTTCCTGAAGCTGTTAACAATGAATATGGCATCAGTGGTCCCCCTACCTGGCATAAATCCAAAATGCATCTCATCAACATTCACTCTCTCTCTAATCATACCTTCTAAGACTCTCACCATTACCTTCATTATCTGATCTAAAAGCTTTATACCTCTATAATTTCCTATTTCCAGGTCATCACCCTTCCCTTTATACACATTTACAATTACACTCTTCAGCCAATCATCTGGGACAACACCATCCATCCATCATCCAATCCTACATTGCCCCATGAGGAGCGTAGGAGCCCGGGGCTAGGCAGTTGGTCTCGACATTTAAGATGAGAGTGACCAGCCTCACTTATCCCTGAGTGGCATTCACTCATAAATAATCATATTTGTCAGGTCAGTGACTAACCGCACCCCTATATCTCCTGAGGCCTTCAACATTTCGGCAGTCAACCCTGACACACCTGCTGCCTTACCCACTTTCATCCTGCCTATTGCCTCACTCACAGTAGCAGCATCAATCAAAGGCCAAGGGCCAAACACTGGATCTGCTGGCTCCAAACCTTCCCTGTCCCAGTCAAACTCCTCATTCAACAACCGGTTATAATGCTCTCTCCATGCATCTTTAATATCCCCACTGTTCACCACTACCCTTCCTTCATCATTCTTCACACACTGCTCACCTATAATTTTCCAATTATCCCTCTTCATCTGATCACTTCATCACCTTAAATATCATATTTTTCCTTTCCACACTATTTAGGTTATCAAACAAAAGTCTCGGTGACTCAGACTTCGCCCTGTATACCTCTCTTCTAGCCCTACACTTGGCAGCCAAGTATTCCTCCTTGCTATAATGATCATCATCATCATCATGCGGGCAGGGTGAGGAGTAGCAATGTCCAGACAGCCCAGATTTGCCCAATCCAATGGGCCATGCTTCCATTCGCTCACCATTCAAGCCCCCAGAATCCTGGCTCTGTAAGATACGCCAAAAACATTGACCACGTTCTGTAGCTTCACATAAACGTATCCGAGAGTCAATAATAATAATAGTAATAATAATAATAATAAAAATGCAGTACCCCAGTCTGCAGTCCACATACAGTATACGCTGGCTAGTTTACATACTGAAGGGACAAAAAAAATGTCACCATATGCTGAATTAATCTGCCTTCCAATACAAAGAATTACAGAAATCTGCCTATATCACACTCCAGGGGTTGTTGCTGTTGATCAACCCTTGTCTGTCTAGATGAGCAGACCCATCAACTGCAGGGAAACAACTGCCCTTCCTATGCACGAGTCTGTATTCCCTTGCAGCTGACAGCAGGGAATAGTGTAAAAGTTTAGTTCCTGGATGAATGTCACATTTGGGTAATTCCACGAAGATGTCAACCTTTTGTGTCAAAATCAGAATTGCTTAAAAGTATATAAATTATACATCATTTTAAAGCTTAATCATTGAATTTTATGAATCTAAAGAGAAAGAGAGCCTAAACTGTCAACTTGGGGAGCTGCATAAAAAACTGTCACGTTATGTCACCAAAGAAAAACCAGTGCTGAATATAGCAACTTTCATAACATCATTGACCAGAGTATGTTATTGTTTGGAATGCTGACACTGTGTTTTACTGAAAATGTGTATTTGAGTTGTGATTGACACTACAGTTGTTTACATATACTGTATGTTGTGGTCAGAATGTAGCATGACCTTTAAATGGAAGTATTTCAGGAGTAACGTGTCTCATGCTTTTTCCTCATTTTTCCCATACACAACTAACAAACTGGAGAATACCAACATAACTTTATATTTTAAACAGGCATCCCAAGGCCTTAATAATGTAACGCTGGGATACTTTGAAATAAACCCTGGTAAGCCATATGGTCTGTCACACACGTTACATGCCCACTGTGAGGAACGTTACCAGAAAATGATGTAAAGTTTCTCACGCACACCTTTGAACAAAAAATCAAAGTACCTGCACTGAAGTCCAATGATAAAACCCCCGTGTTTGTAATTTAGTATGTTATCTTTAAGTTTTTATTCTTTCCAAACAGTAAATTGATTTTGCCTGGTACCTGGTGAGTGTGCTTTACCATCATGTCTCCAATGACTCCAGCTGATTATTTGAATTCTGCTGGTATTCATTTTATACATGTATCATTGTGGACTGATGGGGCAGCAGCCCACTTCAAGAATAGGTATTCTATGGCAGCTCTAACCTCTTACAAAGCCATCCACAACTGCACTGCTAAATGGAACTTTCAAGAAAGTTATCATGGCAAGGGCCCTCATGATAGGATTGGGGCTTTACTAAAACGGAATGTCTACAAGCGAGTTTTGCAAGGTCGCTGTACAGTAAGGTCTGCTGTAGAATTTTATGAGGAGGCTGAACAAATAACAGATAAAACTAAACTAATGTATGGGTCTACTGAACATATAAACACTGAGAAGTCAAGATATGTACAGATCTGGAAAAACTGTAAGGCAGCAAAATCCATTCAGCAGTGCAGGTCAGTAAAACCTCTTGCCCACTGTAAAGTAGCATTGTATCATTTGACTGCAGACCAATCACCTTTTAAGCAGTGCTAACTTCAGGAGACTGGCTATGACTCACAATCTGACTCCAGTACTAGCAGTGATAGGGAAGGTACACCATCTCTTGCAGAAATGTCAGAGTCATTCATGTCCCAGCCTGAGCCACAGAGTACTACTGATATTGAGGCAACACAAAAACCATCCCCAGGTAACTATGTACTAGTTCATTACACTACCAAGAAGCTGTCGAAGCATTATGTTGCAGTGGTAGAATCAGTTCCGGAGCCAGGCATGTTTGAAGTTAATTATTTAAGAAAGAGAGGCACTGACAAAATGGGTGATAGTCAGTTTCATTTTCCTGACAACCTGGACAGAGACGAGATCTCAGAGGATATGGTTGTGCAGGTATTGCCAACTCCTCATGTGTCAAGAATGACACGCACATTCAAAGGGGTGAACTTTCCTTCCTCAATTAATCAGTCTAAAAGGATGAATTTTCCATCTTCGATGAGCAAGTAGTTGATCTTTGTCTTGTTTATATCGCTGTTGTGATATACAGGTAAGCTTATCATGCAACTTTCACATCTCTTACTGGCTGTAGGGTTACCTACATGTTATAAGGTAATTTCTGTTCATAATATTCAAAATTACATTGTTCTTTTCCGCTGCATCACCCCCAACTCTGGTTTACAAGAATCATGTTTTGGTTAATTTATCGTGTTTCACATTAATACATGACTTACATTGTTTTGTGATACAATTACTGTAACCATCATAAAAGATGATTTTGTAATTATATGAGAAATATAAATCGCACAAGTAACGTTTCTCACTTTTCCTGTTACGTGTCTCACGGTCACATTTTCCTTAACAGTAGCAAAATTCTTAGGGGAAATAGAATTTGCTGGCTATGATTATGATCCTCATACACTGACATATGACTGATATAAAGCACTTCTTGACCTAACCAGTAAAATCACAGAGTTATTGAAAATACTCACACAAAGTAAAAGGTGGGGTAGCATCGCGGTAACATTTCTCACGCCACTTTTAAAAATTTATATAAAATCAGAATAAAAACATATGAATAATCTGACCATGGCATAATGTATTGTGAGGTGTTGGTAGTATACCTTGCAAACAGCATTTATTTATATTGCCTACATAATACACGTGAGAGTAGATCAGTAACTTATCTCTGAATATGACGTTTCTCACGATGGAATGACCCATTTACATCTCTCCACTCGGTTAACAGGGGCACCATAGTTGGCTCCACTTCACCTCATAAAATGGTTCACCTCACAAAAATGGTTACCATTCACAGGTGTGTGTTCCTGGGTTACAGAAGTGAAATCAAAAGTACATTCAAGTCCCTTCCTTACTCTCAACTCTTCCATTGTAAACCTAGCCCTCCCAGGTGTAGCATTCAAGAACACACAACACATCCATCTAATCACTGTCCTCTGTATGTCTGAGCCAATGAATATCCTCTTCCTTTACTGCCCATGTCTCACTACCATCCAGCATTACACTCCTAACACATGTCCAAGATGACTATAATTTCCTGACCAACACATATACAACATAAGGTCCAATACTAGACTTCCTTTACTTAGCCTAAGGTGCCTTTATGTGGTGGCACTGATGTGTGTGAGTGGTGGAGCTGCCCAGGTATTTAAACATCCCTCAACACCTTCCCTATCTCTGCATGGAGGATGATGGAAAAAAAAAAAATGTTCATCCTTGGTTTGTATAAATCCACTAACTGTGTATATTAAAATAAAAAAAGAACTGACGCTAAAGAGGGATGCCTTCACCTGGTGACACTAATATACAACCTCCCTCAACCCACAATTTCAAATAAGGAGGATGGTGGAGAGGATGGAGAGTGAGAGGCTAATGAAGATAATGTATGTGAGTGAGGTGGAGGGAAGGAGAGGGAGGAGGAGGCCAAGGATGAGATGAAGGAATGGAGTGGAGAGGTATATGAGAGAGAGGGGTGTGAGCTGGGACCAGGGCAGTGAAATGGGGGGGGACAGGGCAACATGGAGGCGATTTGCTTGTGGACAACCCTTATGGGATTAAGGAGTCTGGTAATAGATAGACAGAGAGATAGGATGGTGGACTGCAGAAGAAGAGCAACATCAGCCTGCAGTCCACTATATTTCATAATCTACCTTTTGATTCACTTTCATCGCTTCACCCACAGATAAACAAACCGAGGTACATGAAAGCAACAAAACCACACGTGCCCTATGGTAACATGCCACACATACCTTCACTATAAGCGCGCGCGCGCGCACACACACACACGGCATCGTCGGAGGTGGACGTCTGTACCGGCGCTCCATACCAGCTCAACACGGCCAGAGGCATTACCTAAATAAGTATCTTTGAATGAGTCAAGCTCTGTACCAGGTTAGACTAAATGATTTTTCATTATTAAAAGGAAAATAAATAATAAGTTTAAACAAGTTCAAACAACAAAGAACCACGATGCGTTGAGTCAGCTGGGTTTGTTTATACTACAGCAAGACGGGGAAAGCGTGCATAATTTGTAAGTACACACTCTGTTCATTTAGTATTACAAAATGGATACATACTTCAGTAAAACAAATTTGGAAAAGAAAAGGGATAAAAGTAAAAAGCAAAATGATGATTTCTACCAAGAACTGGTTGAAGTGGAGACTCACAATAGACTGGTTGAACGTGTACACAAACTAGAAATGGCTTTCAAAAATGAAATTGATGAAATAATGAAGCAAATGCACTTGCAAAAGGAAGAGATAGAAAAACTGGGAAGGGAGGCCAATAAGAAAGACACAACCATCAGTGAACTAACAGTGGAATTGAATACCCTTAGGAAGAAAGTGAGTGAAATGGGAAGTACAGTAGTTAATCACGAGAGTGTTATGGAAGAGTTAAAAAATGACACAGACAATTAGACAAGCAAGCAGTCTTATGGACCAGAGCAGTGATATTGAGGAGAAGATAACACAGGTGAATGAAGCTGTGCAAAGCTACAAAAATGATGTAGAAATCACGTATGCTGAAATGGTGAAAGTAAAGAAAGACTTAGAAACAAGGGTGGAGGAAAAAAACATTAAAAAGGAAGTGAAAAGAATAATCCAAAACAATCCAAAGTTAGTCAGAGATTCAGTAGAAATAAATAAATCAATAGTAATCACTGGTATAGAAGAGGAAGAAATTAAAAATAAAATCACTAGAGACAAAAAGGAGATGGCAAATGTAATGAGCTTACTGAAAGAAGTATCAGAGGAAATCTGTAGTAAAGACATAGAGGAACACAAAAGGTTAGGGAAATACGAGAAAAGCAAGACAAGACCTCTAAAGGTGACTTTCCAGAGTGTAAACACTGTGGAAGAGATACTAAAAAATGCAAAGAATCTTATGGAAAAAGAGGAGTTCAAAAATGTATGGATAAAAAGATGTCTAACACAAGAGGAACTGGAATTACTGAAAGAAAAGGGAGGAAGCAAAAACAAAAAATGAGAGAAGATCAGAAGAGGACAAGAAGAAATTTTTTTACAAAGTAATAGGATTGCAGGTACGAAAGTGGTACACAAACAGGATGGAAGAAAAAGGAGGAAGTTAGTAGAACCATGTCATGACAAGTATATAAACAAGATGATAAAGTTGATGTACTCAAATGTGGATGGAATGGTATCTAAATTACTAGAGATGAATGATTATGTCAGAGAAAATGAACCACAAAAAATATGCCTAACTGAGACAAAATTAACACCAAGGATATCCAATGACATACTAAACTTAGAGGAATACAATATATGGAGAAGAGACAGAAATTTAAAAAAAGGAGGAGGAATTATAATATTAACTAAGAAAAATCTAAAAGTCAAGAAAATAAACCTAGATATACCATCACAAGTAGAACTGATTGCAGTAGAGATCGACAGATCTGAAGGTAAAGTAATTGTAGCCAATTTGTATATGCCACCCAGATCAAACACATGGGAAAGAGACGAATATGAGGACCTGGCAGAGAGTACAATTCAGAGTATAAGATCCTTGCTACATAAAATGGAAGAGAAATCGGAAAGAATTATACTAACTGGGGATTTCAATACAAATATAAATTGGAATACTCTAGATATAAATAGCCAAGAAAGCTGTTGGGACCAAAAGCTCCTGGATCTCGTACAAGAGTTTTTCTTAACGCAACATGTGAGGGAAACCACTAGAAAAAGAGGACTTGATGTACCTTCAGTGCTAGATCTAATATTTACTAGGCAAGAAAATGACACTGACAGTTTAATATATCACCCTCAACTCGGCAAAAGCGATCATGCAGTACTAAATTATAACTTCAGGATAGCATATGACATAGTAAACAGCAATGACAGTTACAAAAAGAGACTAAACTATAAAAAGGGAAATTATCAAGACCTTAAGAAGTATTTCTTAGAAGTTGATTGGGAAAATGAGCTTAGAGGACAAGATTTAAATGCTGTATATAAAAAATTTTGTGAATTTTATGAAATAGGAGTCCAGAAGTACATCCCACAGCACAAAGAAGCAGATAAGAAAACACAGAAATGGTTCAATACAGAATGTAAAAAATCAAAAGAAAGAAGAGATTTGTTGTGGAATAGATACAGAAGACACAATAGTGAAAGGGCGTATAATAATTACAAACAGGCAAGAAACGACTATACAAGAACAAGGAGGGAAGCCCAAAAACAGTTTGAGGAGGATATAATAAATAAAAGTAGTGATCAACCAAAGCTGTTTTACAGCTATATCAGAAGCAAAAGCAAAGTAAAAGATATAATACAATCCATCACGGACGAGGGAATCACTTATACACAAGAGAAAGATATTTGTGAAGCACTAAATAAGAATTTCCAATTAGTTTTTACAGAAGAAAAAAATTTTGAGAGAGAATATGTGGAACATGCATGTCCACACATACTACCAGATATACAAATAGCAGAAAAGGTAATACAAGAGGAGTTAAGTAGATTAGACAGAGGAAAAGCAAGTGGTCCTGATGAAATTTCATGTTGGGTGTTACGAGAATGTGCAAAGGAGTTAAGTAAACCATTATTTTTAATTTTCAAGAAATCCTTGAGTCAAGGGAAACTACCTGATATTTGGAAAAAAGCAAATATAGTCCCCTTATTCAAGAAAGGAAATAGACAAAATCCTCTCAACTACCGACCAGTATCACTGACCAGTGCTGTCAGCAAGGTATTAGAAAAACTTATAAGAAAAGCTTGGGTAAATCATCTAGAAGAACACAGTATGATAACAGAAAGACAGTTTGGTTTCAGAAAAGGAAAATCATGTGTTACTAATCTGTTGAGCTACTATGACAGAGTAACAAACACAATACAGGAAAGGGAAGGATGGGTGGACAGTATCTATTTAGATTTCAAGAAAGCTTTTGACACAGTACCACACCAAAGACCTTTATGGAAGCTGTACCATCAAGGAGGAATTCGAGGCAAACTGTTTTGTTGGATGCAAGACTTTCTCATAAAAAGAGAAATGAGGACAGTACTAAGAGGAAACTACTCATCATGGAAAGAAGTGACTAGTGGAGTACCACAGGGTTCGGTGCTGGCACCAATGATGTTTCTAGTGTACATAAATGATATAAACAGTAACACTGGAAATGAGAGCTATCTGAATATGTTTGCAGATGATGCAAAAATACAAAGGAGAATTACTAGCACAGACTCTTGTAGGGAGCTACAAGAAGAATTAAATAAACTTCATGAATGGAGTAGTACATGACAAATGGAATTCAATGTGGACAAGTGTCATGTAATCAAGTTTGGTAAAAGTGGAAAAAGACCTGATTGGGATTATAAGTTAGGAAATAAAACCCTATACACATCAAAAAGAGAGAAAGACCTAGGTGTGATTATCAATAACAGACTATCTCCGGCTGACCACATCAGCGAGAAGGTACGGAACATGTATACACTGGTTGCAAATATGAGAATAGCATTCACATACATAAATGAAGACATGCTAAGAAGGATAATAACATCATTCATTAGACCAACCTTGGAATATGCATCAGTAGTCTGGAGTCCTCATCTCAAAAAGCATATAGACAAGATTGAAAAAGTTCAAAGGGCCGCTACAAGATGGATACCAAGCTTAAGGGACCTAAGCTACGAAGAAAGACTAAATAAACTGAATCTACCAACACTACAGGAGAGAAGGAAAAGAGGTGACATGATAATGCTATATAAGTGCATATCAGGAAAGGAGAAAATAGACATAAATGATTACTTAACATATGGAGAAGCATCAGCAAGAGGACACTGCAAAAAACTGCATAAGAAGAGAGGTGATAAAGACTTAAGGAAATTCAGTTTCCCAAACAGAGCAACTGATCAATGGAATGCACTACCGAATGAAATAGTGTGTGCCAAAACAATTCACAAATTTAAGGATATGTACGATAAATATGGTTTAAGACACGGGACAGTACGAGCTTGACTCATTCCTGTAAAGATACAATTAGGTAAGAAGACACACACAAAGATTCATATCCTGATGGGCCTGAAGCAATAACAAGAACATAGAGGCATCACATTCACACACTTACCACATTCTACAGGCAGGTGTTGGGGTTAACGTCCATTACAGTTTCAAGTTAGCTGGGGATTCCTCCTCCTCTTCTTTCCGCCTCTCTCTGGGCAGCTTCCACGGGGGACAGTCAACTCACGCACCTGAAAAATATATTTACACAATTACTTTCCTTCTGAACCTTAAGTTTACCTGGTAAGAAACATATCTGGTGGCATCAAGAACAATATCATTTGGGGACAACAACAGGGTGACATGGAGGCAATTTGTTTGTGGCCACCTCTAGAGGCATCTGGCAATAGATTGATACTTTTTTTTTTTTTTTTTTTTTTTTTTAAATGCACAGAAGGAACACAAGGCTACAAGCCCACAAGATTGTTCCCTCCAAGAAAAAATAAAAACACAATAACAGAAGCCATATTCAAGACCCAATCACACTGTATTTAAAACACTAAAGATCACAGACAGTAGGAAATACAACGACAGTTCCAGAGTTGACCTGTTGCATACATGAAGTACTGAATGTAATGGTTAACTCTTGCATTTGAGAGTTTACATATTACAGAGTGGAAAAAAAAAAAGTCACCATAGACTGAATTAATGTATCTTTCAAAACAAATAATGGAATCAGACTTAACAACATTCAGGAACAGACTCAGCACTCTTTCTCTAGTAACCAAAGAGATTCTAATGTCTAATGGTAGGATATAGTCACACCATAAGCCTGATCTGTCTAGTAACCAAGGAGACTAAATTAACTTAGCCTATTATGAGATTTTTAATGGAGAATTTAATTTGGTTTGTAAAATAATAAATGGTTATAAAATACATAGTAGTAATAATAATAATAATAATCCACTGGTATCTATCTATTTATCTATTGCCAGACACCTCAATCCCATTCGGGGTGGCCACAAACAAATCACCTCCATGTCGCTCTGTCCCCCGCCATTTCACTGCCCTGCTCCCAACGCACACCCCCCTCTCTCATATACCTCTCCACCCCCATCCCTCCATCTCATCCTCGGCCTCCCCCTCCCTCTTCCCCCCTCCACCTCACTCACATACAATTTCTTCATCAGTCTTTCACCCTCCATCCTCTCCACATAGCCAAACCACCTCAGTGTATTCCTCCTAACGCTTCCTATCACATCCACATCCACACCACAATGCTCCTTTATATATCCTCATTTGTCAGCCTGTCTCTCCATGTGACTCCACAGGCTCCTCTTAAATAACTTATTTCCACTGCTCTCACTCTTGACTTGTGTCCTTCCAGCAACGTCCAAGCTTCACTTCCAAACGTTAGAGTTGGAATCACAATACTGTCATGTAGTAACTTTTTCACTTCCATGCTCACCTCCCTGCTTCTTATCACTGCTTTCAAGGAACCAGCAGCCCTTCTTCCCTGCTGTACCCTTTCAAGCACTTCACCCTCCAAACCTCCATCCTTACTCATCACACTACCCAAGTTCTTAAACGTACTCACATTTTCAATTCCTCACCATCCAATCTCGCTGTACATTCACTGACTTCACCTCTCGCAAAGACCATCACTTTACTCTTCCCTACATTCACCTTTAGATTCCGTTTCTTACACACTCCCAAACTCATCCACCAAGCCTTGCAGCTCTCCTTCGTCTTCACACAACAACACAGTATCATCTGCAAACAACAGTACAGGGAGTTTCATAACACAACCCTTTCTCACCAGGGCCACTCCAACATCCCCTACCCTACCTTGTACCTCTTTTATTACCCCATCCATGTACAGATTGAAAAACCATGGAGACATGACACATCCCTGTTTCAACCCAACCTTCAAAGAGAAAAATTCATCCAGTTCACCATCCACATACACTGCAGCCTTAGCACCATCATACATACTCTTCACAGCATTCAACAACTTCCCATCTACTCTATAAACTCTAAATTCTTTCCACAATCCTTGTCTATCCACCCTGTAATATGCTTTCTCCAAATCCATGAAAGTCCCATACAACTTCTTTCCCTTCTCTTGAAACTTTTCCACTAACGATCTAAGAATGAATATCTGATCTACACAACCTCTTCCCTTCCTAAAGCCTCCCTGTTCTTCTCCAACTAATTCCTCTGTTCTTTCTCTAACTCTGTCAATAAGTATCCTACCATACACATTTCCTATTATACTAAGAAGACAAATGCCCCTATGATTACCACACACTTCTTTTTCCCCTTTTCCTTTGTACAAGGGAATAATTATACCTGACTTTCAATCCTCCGGGACTCTACCTTCCTCCTAGGCCAATCTGCACATTTTCCACATCCATTCTACTACTATCTCTCCCCCATGCTTCAGCATTTCACCACACACTCCATCAATTCCTGGGGCTTTCCCCAATTTCACTTTCTTCACTGCTTCCACAACTTCTATCCTACTGATTTCTTCCTGTCTTCTCACCTGCCTCCTTCTCCCAGTCATTCCCCAGCCACTTATACTCTCATTACTTCCATCCTCTATGTTCAACAATTCCTTAAAGTGTTCTCTCCATCTGCTCACTTTTTCTCCCTTATCCACTAGTAATCTACCACTTTTATCTTTCACTCCCATGCTAACTTCACTTCCACCCTGTCTTACTATTTTCACCTCTTTCCAGAACATTTTCTTACAGTCCCTCCACTTTACACTCAAGTTCCTTCCAAATTCCTCATCCGCTCTCTTCTTACTATCTCTTACTATTCTTTTCACCTCTCTCTTTCTACATATAACTCTCTCTTCCACCTCTCAACTTGTTCCACGCCCCTATTTCTCATCCATTCATTGTATGCTTTCTTCTTTTGTGCCACAGCCTGTCTCACCTCTTCATTCCACCACGCTGTTCCTTGCACACCCCTCAGTCTTCTCTTCATCCCACACACCACATCACATGCTGCACATATTTCTTCAGTGAATATCCTGGACACAGCTTCCACGTCCCCCATCTGCTCCAATTCACATTTGACCAATCGTTCCTCCACTTCTCTCTTATATTCTGCCTTTTTCTCATCCACTTGTAACCTTTCCACTCTCCTTACAAATACTCCTTCTTCCCATCCTTCCCTTCTTCTATTTCTCCATCTTAACTGGATCTTGATTCTGGCCACCACCAAGTAGTGGTCAGAGAGTCCACTCCCCCAACCTCTATAAGCTCTTGCATCCATTACACATTTTCGCATCCTTTCATTCACACACACATAATCAATCATTGCCTTCCTTTCATTCAGTTCACCACCCACCCTTCTCATCACTCGCCACGTATACCTGTGGATCATTTTGTACCTGAAGAGGGTATTGGCTATCACCAACCCCCTCCCAGCACAAATGTCCACTAACGCACTGCCCTTCTCATCTATCTCAGCAGGCACACCCCACTCACCAACTATTCCATCCACCTTCACATTCCCTACTTTACCATTCATATCACCGATCAAAAACACTCTCTCATTCCTTCCAAACTTTTCCATGCACACTTCCACATTTGTCCAGAACTCTTCTCTCATTCTGCTTGCACTATCTTGTGTTGGCGCATACACACACACAATCGCCCACATTTGAATTCCAACTTTCAATCTTGCCCACACAACCCTTGACCCAACTGATCCATACTCTCTTATGCTCTTCTTCCATCTTTTACTCACAACTGTACATACTCCTTCTTTTGCCCTCTCATTCTCACTTACAGTACTCCTGCACATATACCCCATCCATACTCCCATTCTCTCACACTTCTCCTCTCCATTTAGTTTCAGTTATTCCGCATACATCCACTTTCACACCCTCAAGCACCTGGACAATCTCTCTCTCTCCCACCTCATCATTCACAATCCCATTACATTCCATGTTCCAATAATAATAATAATAAACAATTATAAAAGTAATAATAATAATGATAAAGACAAGTTGCTCCTCCACTTATGAAATAATAATTATCATTGTCATTATCTGTCATTATTTATCTATCTATATTAGTTTGTCATTATTTATTCATCTATCTATATTACTGTTTATCACCATCTATCTACCTATCATCACAACTGTCTATCCATCATTATCTATCACCATCTACCTAGTTATATCCATCATTATTATTATTATTTTTTTTTTATGTGAGGAAGAAGGAACCAAAGGCAATGAGCCCGCAATACTGCTCCCTCCAAGAGAAAAACAAAATACAAGAGAGAGCCAAATTCCAGATCCATTCATTTCGGGATGCCTGGACACACTGCGTTTGAAAGACTGGAGATCATAGGAAGCAGGAAATACAGACAGAGGGAGACAGTTCCAGAGTTGACCTGTTGCATAAATGAAGGACTGGGAGTAACGGTTGACTCTTGCATTAGCGAGTTGGACAGAAAAGGGATGAGAGTTTGCTGCTAGACGGGTGCTATGAACCCGTCGTAGAAGTGGAGGAATGCATGCAGACAGTTCAGAGGAACGGTGACCAATGAAGTAGCGACAGAAAAGAGATAAAGATGCAACACTGCGGCGAAGAGACAGAGGTTGAAGGGAGTCAGTAAGAGGGGGAGAGTTAATGAGACAAAAAGCCTTTGACTCCACCCTATTGAGAAGAGCTGTCTGTGGGGAGCCTCCCCATACATTAGAGTTGTACTCCACACAGTGGCGGATAAAACCCCTGTATAGAGTCAACAATTGTGCAGGGGTAAAGAAGGAACGGAGTCGGCTTCGCACACCCAATCGCTTGGAAGCAGATTTTACAAGTAATATGATCTTTCCAAGACAAGTCCCGAGCAAATGAAACCCCAAGCATGTTCAACGATGATGCAGGATTAAGTTGAGTATTATTAAACATAAGCGGGTATACCTGTGGAAGATTTTGTCGGGTTGATAGGTGCAAAAACTAAGTCTTTGATGCATTAAAAACAACCAGATTATTTTTACCCCAGTCAGAGATTCGAGCCAAGTCAGACATTAGGTGTGCCATAGCCTCATCCCTTGCCTGTTGAAGCAACTGCTGAGATGGACGTTGTGGGAATCAAATGGAAAGGTGAACGGTGGAGTCATCAGCATATGAGTGGATAGGGTTAGATGTACAGCTTAGAAGGTCATTGATGAATAAAAGGAAGAGAGTTGGTGATAGGACAGACCCCTGAGGAACACCACCGTTAATAGATCTAGGAGAAGAATGACAGCCATCTACAACAGCGGCTATAGAACAACCAGATAGGAAGCTAGAGATGAAGGCACAGATAGGAGGATAGAAACCGTAAGAGGGCAGTTTGGAAATTAAAGATTTATGCCAGACTCGATCGAAAGCCTTTGAGATGTCAAGTGCAATGGCAAAGCTTTCGCCAAAGTCCCGAAAGGGGGATGACCAGGAGCCTGAAAGGTAGGTGAGAAGATCGCCTGTGGAGCGTCCCTGACGGAACCCATACTGACGATCAGAAAGAAGGTTGTGATAGGAAAGATGCTTTAAAATTTTTCTATTAAGAACTGACTTGAAAACTTTTGAGGTACAGGATGTTAAAGCAATTGGACGATAGTTAGAGGGTTGGGAACGGTCACCCTTCTTTGGGACTGGCTGAATGAGAGCAGACTTCCAGCAAGAAGGAAAGGTATAAGTTGATAGACAAAGGTGAAAGAGTTTGCCTAGGCAGGGAGTAAGCACAGAAGCACAGTTCTTGAGAACAACAGGGGGGACTCCATCAGGCCCATATGCCTTATTAGTACTGAGGCCAGCAATGGCAGAAAATATATCAGCTGAAGAATTTTAATGTTAGCCATGAGGAAGTCAGAGGGGGGAAGTGAGGGAGGAACAGCACCGGAATCGTTTAAGGTGGAGTTGGAGGAGAAAATCTGAGCGAAGAGATCTGCTTTATCAGTAGAAGAAATAGGTACAGAGCCATCAGAGTAGAAAAGAGGAGGGAAGGATGATGAGGTAAAGTTGTTAGAAAGGTTTTTGGCAAGGTGCCAGAAGGAGCGGGAAGAGTTCGAGTTAGAGAGTTGAGAGCATTTTGTACGGATGAAATTATTTATAGCAGACCGAAGAACAGACTTAGCACGATTCCGGGCAGAAATGTATAAAAGATGTGATTCAGGGGTGGGTTGGCTCCGGTAACTTTTATAGGCTCTCTCCTTGTTGCAGACAGCATTAGATCAAGCGTGATTAAACGAAGGCTTTTGTGCATTAGTCAAAGGATACGAGAAAGGAATGTATGCTTCCATGCCCGAGAGAATAACCTCCGTAATACACAAGGTACACCCAGATGGCTCCCGGCCATGGAAACAATAATCATTCCAAGGAAAATCAAAGAAGTACTGCCTGAGGGCCTCCCAATCCGCAGCTCCAAAGTGCCAGAGACGATGTTTTTTTGGAGGGCCCGCAGGCCGTACCGGAGCGATAGGACAGGTTAAGGTGATAAGGTTGTGATCGGAGGAGCCCAACGGAGAGATAAGATTAACAGTGTAAGCAGAAGGATTAGTTGTAAGGAAGAGATCAAGTATGTTGGAGCTCTTTCCAAGGCGGTCGGGGATACAGGTAGGGTGCTGTACAAGCTGCTCTAGGTCATTAAGGATAGAAAAGATGTAGGCTTGTTCACCAGGTGGATCAGTGAAAGGAGAGGAGAGCCAAAGGTGGTGGTGAACATTGAAATCTCCAAGAACGGAGATTTCAAAGAAAAGAGAAATGGATAGAATGTGTTCCATCGTAGAAGTAAGACTGTCAAAGAATTTTTGATAGTCAGTAGAATTAGGAGATAAGTAAACAGCACAGATATAATTAGTCAGAGAATGACAGGAAAGCCGAAGCCAGAGTGTAGAGAATTCAGAAGAATCAAGTTCAGGAACACGAGAGCAAGATAAGTTGTTGCGTATATATATACACAACAGCCACCTTTGGCTTTGAAATGAGTATAGAGAAAGTAGGAGGATACAGAAAATGGTTTGCAGCCAGCTGCCTCAGACAGCTGAGTCTCTCAGTTAGGAAAAGAAGGTGAGGTTTAGAGGAGGAGAGGTGGTGCTCAACAGAGCGAAAGTTAGAGGAAAGACCACGAATGTTGCAGAAATGAAGAAGAAGAGAGTCAGACAGTGGTTCCAGGCACCTTGAGTCGTCACCGGGACAGGGGCTGAAGGTGGGGGCATTTATGGTCCCCCCCCATGGGGGCTCTGAGGCTATGTTAATCGACGGCGTTTTTTTGAAAAATTTGAAAAGGAAGTGTGGTGTGTACTGTGCATGTAGTTTGGTGTTGGCAGTTGGAGAAACTTGTACTGGAGAGCATGCTGGTCTACTCTCTGTGTTACTGAGACACTGAAAAAGTTCAGCAAAGGGGGATGGTCGGGACCTAGTCCCAAGGGCTGATGAAACGGGAGCTCCAGCTCTCCCTGTCATCAGCTTTCCATCCACCTTGGGAGTACTGCCCTGCTCGACTGGTGCTACAGTCTAATCTACCACAACCCATCTATCATCACCATCATCACAACTGTCTATCCATCATTATCTATCACCATCTATCTAAACTGTCTATCCATCATTATCTATCACCACCTATCTGGGTATCATCACCATCATCACAACTGTCTATCCATCATTATCTATCACCATCTATCTATCATCACCATCATCACAACTGCCTATCCATCATTATCTATCACCATCTATCTACCTATCATCCCAACTGTCTATCCATCATTATCTATCACCATCTATCTATCATCACCATCATCCCTGTCATAAAAGACTTTGTAGTTACTTGTAGTGGAGTTTTATATATATCAGACTTGTGGGCGAGCGGTTGTTATATTTGAGTAGCTTTGTAAGTAGATAATCTTCTTTCCCATTTGTCATGTAGTGACAGGAGAGGTAAAGAATAGTATGGGACTATTTTTATTTGTCTTGGAAATATTAACAAAGTCTCTCACACAGAGCGGAGTATAGAGTCCCGCTAGCTATCTCTCTGTCTCACTCTCTCTGTCTCTCTCTCAAGTTGCTAAGCCCTTCTCCCTGCAACCTGTCTGTTCTATGGCTAGCTTCTTTCTGTCCTCTCTTTCCTAAATTCTGGTGAAACAGGAGACGTATCACGTGTGTTCCTTGTGAGTGGAAAGTTCTAGAAGCCTGTGTGTGAGTATGTGTGTGTATGGTCACTATGGCTTTGTTCACCGGTGGATTGCTGACAACTAACTGCATCATCTCCTTACTGGCCACTTCGTAATCTGTCGTCAGCTTTCCTCGGTGTAATTTGCAAGATCATTTCCCATTCCCAGGCTCGCATAGAGCTGTCTATCTATTTATCTAATTATCTATTATGATTTGTAATTATAATATGGAGTCCTAACATATTGCTCGGTCACGTGAAAATGGCATACCATCGACAGTTAATAGTTCTAACATATTAATACATATTATATACACATTATAATGAACTTATGAAACTTTCAAAGATACCCAATCACACCTGCACCGATGGGTAATTACCCTGTACCACATCAACCATGGGACGTTGTCGCTGTTGATTTACTCAAGATGCCATTATCATACAATAATAACCTATACTTATTCGTAGCAACGGATCATTTTTCCCATTATGTCATTTTAGCTCCAATTAAAGATAAGACAGCAGAGACAGTAGCAAAGGCAATAACAGATAATGTAATATGTCGCTTTACTACCCCAAAGGTACTAAGAAGTGATAATGGAGGAGAATTTAATTCTGAGATCTTACAAGAAATATGTAAACAATACAACATCAAAAAGGTTAACGTTTTGCCCTATCATCCAGCATCGAATGGGTTGGTAGAGAGAGAAAATAAAAAAGTATTAGATGTGCTACGACACATTCTCAGCGAAAATTATGCAAGCTGGGATGATTGGATTCCCAGAGTACAAGCCTCAATTAATGGGTCTATAAATAAATCCATCGGTGACACCACATTTCATTATATATGGCACAGATAAAAAATTACCATATGAGCTCCTAGAAGGTGACAGCATACCTATATACAATTACGATGATTACTCTAAACTCCGTTTACGTGAATTCCAGGACATTCACAAAAGTCAAAAAACAATTAACGATGTCCAAGGAAGAAATGACGGAGGCATTTAACAAGAAGGCAAAAGATTCACCTATCAGCTTAGGAGACATTGTTTACGGTGTCATTCATACGAGAGACAATAAATTATCCCCCAAATTTGAGGGCCCATACAGAGTAATTAACAAAAACAAACAAAGTTTTAATTAGGTCACTTTCAAGTGGCGAGGAGAAACAAGTTCATATTGACCATTTAAAACGAGTTTCAAGGGAATAATCCCATAATTATTCAGCCTCGGATACAACCGAACAGGCGAACGTACCTCAAGAAACCAAGCAAGAAAACAACAATGATTACAAAAAGAAATTAAGGTCATATACCAAACAATCGAGCATAGGTGCAACTGTTCCAATCAAATCTACAGTACATCATTTACGAGAATTAAATATCGATTTAAACTCCTTCTATAAATGAAATAACAATCAACTGTAACGCACATCATCACTATCATCGACCACAGCATGATAGGAAATTAATAGATTTTTTTTTTTTCGGTAGGTTACGATGAAGGGACTTATGCTATGGATTCTCCTCTACGTAGCAAGAGGATATGCGCACTTAGACCCCCAACACATAGTACGACAAGGATGCCTCATAACTCCAACGGCCACGACTACAATCGTTAAGGATGTCATGAGTACTGAAATAAGTCTAGATTACTTGTATGAATTACCTACTTATCTAGACAGACTTGCGACGCCGATGCAAACTCTGGATTTCATGGTAGGAAATTATGTTTCACAAGCACATAACACCAAGGAAGTGAATGAAATGGTAAAGTTAGCGAAATGGAAACTAGAACAGGCAAAGTCAACTATGCTCATCATGATCCAAGATCTCCCATCTTATGGAACGGAGGTACTGAGCGACAGGAACAACATCACACGTACTCGCCAAAAGCGCGGTTTGTTCGACCTGGGTGGCGCAGTTCTTGGGAACATCTTTGGATTGGCTACAGAGGATGACCTTAAAGAACTAAACAACAAATTTAATAAGATAGCTCAGGTACTAACATACCAAGATAAATTCATCATAGGACAGAACTCAGCAATGAAGACAATTGTGAAAAATCTGAAACAAGCAGAAAACATAGCTCTCGAGAGTGTAGATAAAATAAATGAATTGGAGGGAAACGTTACACTTTTCCAACACTTCTCCATCAACACAGAACATATTGACACGATTCTACTACAATTAGAGAACACTAGAGATCGTTTCAGGGCACTTACGCAAGGAATTTCGAATGCTGGTGATGGCAAGATCACAATTGACTTACTCCCAGTTCATGAGCTACGTCAGATAGTTAGTCAAGGCATACATAAACGTAAATTGAAGCCGTTGTTCCGCAGTAGGGAATTTATGCAATATTACCCATATTTAGAAGCAACACTAACACCAACATCAGTGGTAGTTCATGTACCATTCATCACTGAAGACCTGTTCACAGTATACCAAATACACCCCTTCCCCTATCAAAATAACAACACTTTGGTCATCATCAACATCAACACAGACACCGAACTCATCATGGTCTCCAAGAGACGGGACACTGTCACTTTCGCAAGTGAATCAACGATTGAACGAAAGTGCCGCACATCCTTACATGCTGTTCATCTTTGTCCTGCGTACATTTTCACGTTTCAGCCTACTGATACAGTCCCTTGTGAAATGGCTATCATCAGAAATGACAATATTCATCATCATTGCAACTTCACTTTTGCTCCAGATAAACTTGTACACCATCAACGCATTGGACACTCACAGTTTTTTTATTTCCCCCATAACACATCACTTTACATAGTCTGTCCAGATATCCCAACGCTGCCACCAAATGTCATAAAAGACTTTGTAGTTACTTGTAGTGGAGTTTTATATGTAGTTAGTTGTAGTGGAGTTTTATATATATTAGACTTGTGGGCGAGCGGTTGTTATATTTGAGTAGCTTTGTAAGTAGATAATCTTCTTTCCCATTTGTCATGTAGTGACAGGAGAGGTAAAGAATAGTATGGGACTATTTTTATTTGTCTTGGAAATATTAACAAAGTCTCTCACACAGAGCGGAGTATAAAGTAGAGTCCCGCTAGCTATCTCTCTGTCTCGCTCTCTCTGTCTCTCTCTCAAGTTGCTAAGCCCTTCTCCCTGCGACCTGTCTGTTCTATGGCTAGCTTCTTTCTGCCCTCTCTTTCCTAAATTCTGGTGAAACAGGAGACGTATCACGTGTGTTCCTTGTAAGTGGAAAGTTCTAGAAGCCTGTGTGTATGTGTGTGTATGGTCACTAAGGCTTTGTTCACCGGTGGATTGCTGACAACTAACTGCATCATCTCCTTACTGGCCACTTCGTAATCTGTCGTCAGCTTTCCTCGGTGTAATGTGCAAGATCATTTCCCATTCCCAGGCTCGCATAGAGCTGTCTATTTATCTATTTATCTATCTATCTATTATGATTTGTAATTATAATATGGAGTCCTAACATCCCAACTGCCTATCCATCATTATCTATCACCATCTATCTACCTATCATCACCATCACAACTGTCTATCCATCATTATCTACCACCATCTATCATCATCATCACAACTACCCATCATTATCTATCACAACTGTATCTATCACCTGTCTATCTATCCATCACAGGAACTTAATATAGTGGTGAAGCAACTGTTAACGTATCTCTCTCCAACTATCTATCAGTCCATCTATCTATAATATTTATGTCTATCAGTCTATTTCTCCACCTGATCAGTTGGGCGCTGTGGGTTTTGGACTGACATAGCCATTGCAGAGATTGGTGGTCGGTTATGATGGTGACGTGTGTGCCCGGGAGGCAGGCTCGGAAGTGCTCCAATGTCCATGTGATGCCTAGGTATTCTCGTTTGGTGACAGCGGTTTTTCTCGGCTTGGTTGAGGGTGTGGCTGGTGCAGGCATGTGCTCTCGCCCTTCTTGGACCTGGGCGAGGACAGCGCCGATCACCACTAGGGATACGTCGGTGTATAGGGAAAAGGGTAGGGTGTAGTCAGTGAATGTGATGATCGGAGCGGTGACGAGTTTGATTTTGATGGTGTGAAATGCTGACACGATCGTCGATCCAGATGAAAGGCTAGCCCTGTTTTGTCATGTCGAGGAGGGGCTTTGTGATGTTGGTGAACCCTTTTACAAAGCACCAGTAGTAGGATGTGAGGCCGAGAAAGGCACGGACTTCGTGGATATCTCGTGGTAGGGGGTGGTCTGCAATAGCATGCAGCTTGTCAGGGTCGGGTGCTATGCCTTCCTTAGAGATGATGTCCCTGGAAGGAGACAGACTGTTCAGCAAGACGCACCTTGAAGGACTGAGCTTAAGTCTTGCCTGGCAGATGCGCAGGAAGACTTGCTTGAGGCACTGGAGGTGGTCGGCCCATGTCCGGATGAAAATGATTACATCATCCAGGTATGCCTGGCAGATTTCCCAGGTGCGGCCACTGAGGACTGACTCCATTAATTGGGAAAACGTAGCGGGGGCATTGCAGAGTCCGAATGGTAGGACGCTGAATTCGTAGTGTTCCCATTACTGGTCGAGAAAGCTGTTTTTCCTCTGTCCTCTGGGTGTGTGGGAACTTGCCAGCATCCTGATTGAAGGCCCAAGGTGGAGAACCAGGATGCTCTGTACAAGGAGTCAAGAGAGTTGTCTATCCTGGGTAGGGGGATGGCATCCTTTGTGGTCACATCGTTCAGTCGTCGATAATCCACACAGAAGCGCATGGTGCCATCTTTCTTTTTAACCAGGACGACTGGAGAGGACCAATGGCTGGTGGATGAGATATGACGCCAGCATCGAGCATTTCCTGGACCTGCTGGTCTTCCTCAGCCTGTTGTTTGGCGTTTTTCCACCATGACGGTTGGCGAATGGGTGGTCCTGTGGTGTGGATTTCACATGTCAGGTACTTGGTGTGGCCGATGTCTGCCAGTCCTGACGCAAAGAGGTCTTGGGAAGTCCAGGTGGAGGTGTTGGAGGCTGTCAGCCTAGTGTGGCAAGAGGTGTTCAGGTAGGGAGGGTAGGGTGGCAGGGGAGGAGGGGGGTGCACAAGGCTCGGCTTCTTCCATTTCTCCGACCACTAATCCTCTGGGGAGGGTGAGGGGGGTGGTGATGTTGGCAAGGCCGCAAGACATACCGCCCCGAGGTGAGGGGGGAGGAAGGTGGGGAACAGTAGGCAGGAGGAAACGGTTCCAGGTGGTAGGCTAGGGGAGAACAGGATGGAGGTTCCGGTGGGCCTGTTCAGGTGTAGCCAGGCCTCGTGCTGAGGAGGGATGGTAAGGGCGGGGAAGGTGGGGTGTGGAGGAGCAGGGGGGGTAGGGGGGCAGGGGGTAGGGGGGCAGGGGGTAGGGGGGCAGGGTGGAAGAGAGGGAAGTGGGGGAAGGCAGGGCGAGGGAGGAGGTGAGGGTGTGCATGTGCAGAGTGGCTGGGAGGGGGTGGGGTCTGGATCTTCTGGAAGGTGAGATGTGGCTTGTGACAGTTGATGTAACTTCTGCAGGAGATCCAACCCCAAGTAGCCAATGCAGGCACAGCAGGCTGAGTAAAAAATGATGAACTTGTGTTGGGTGGATACTTGCTGGTGGGTATCGGCACGCAGGGCCCGAGTTTTCCCAAGTTTCGGCAGGGGGCCATCCCCCGCATCTATGAGGTGAGCTGAGATGAGGAGAAGCAGGCCGAAAGCAGAGATGTGGTGGGAGAAGAAGTGGCTGTAGGGGCAGGAACTGGCCACTCCCGTGGCGACCAGTAGCCTCGCTTTTACCCCATTCAGCCTCACCTTGTCATTGACTGAGGGGCGGTATTTTTGTGAGATGGCCCCTGCCACCGTGGGGAGGTGCGGGGGTGGTCCTAAAAATCCAGCTGTTGTGAGGCGTCTTCCTCTTCGGGCTCCACTTGCCAGGGTTAGTGTAGTCGGCAGATGAGGCGTCGTCCTCGGCGCTCTCGTCATCTAGGGAAGAGACTTTTCGGCACCCATGGGTGGTCGTTCTGTGCCTGGCATCTTTTAGCTGCTCATGGATGTCATAGATAAGGCATTTGTCGCTGCCGGCAGAGAATTCCCACAGGTTGATGGAGATGGCATTAGTATTTTCCTTGGGGGTGGGGCATCTTTTGGTAGGGTGTGCCCTAAGTATAGTGGGTGTCGCTGAGGGGCTTGCGTGGGTGGGGGGCATCCATGGTTTGTGGTGTGGTGTCATCCTCTGTGTGGGGAATTTGCTGACTGTGCACATGTGCTGTGGGGTGGAGCACACAGCTAGAAGGCATCTCACTAGCTGGTGGTCTTTGTCGAGGTCTTCCGTCGGGTCACATAACATGAAGTGTTCCGTTATGGTGCTGGGGAGGATCCTCAACAGGGTACTGAATATATGTTGCTCCCGGGTGGCTGCGTCAGTCTCCAGGTAAACGGCGGTGACAAGTAGCCTGGCCCGGATGAGTGTGTTGTCCAGGTTGCCGTCATAGGTGAGGGTGTCGAGCTGTGACAAGGCTATGACTTTCCCCAAAGGATGGCGTGACTGCCTGGATCACGCTTTGCATGAATTGCACCCATGTCTGCTCTGGGACCATCTTGGTGGCAATACTTGACACTGCTTTGCCCAGATGAGGCAGGGTAACTGCTACCTTCTCCCTGTCGTGGTCGAATCCTATGTCTAGCAGTGGCTTAACCATGGACAGGTATGTTACTTAATACCGTATTGTTCGGGGTCGAACTTTGTCAACTGCATGTGTGGTTTGGCCGCCATTCTACTAAACTTTCCCTTATGTTCCTCGTTGCTCTCTGACCAGATCAAGAACCACCGCTAGCCACCAGTGTTATGTTGTGTGTTCAGAAGCCAACTTCTTTTCCTCTGAACATGAGCAACTGATCTGGGGTTCCCTTCAAGACCGGATCTACAGTAGGGATGTGTCGGATATCCGCATTCGCATCCGGGGAACATCCGTATCCATATCGACATTCATATCCGGGGAACATCCGCATCCATATCGACATTCGCATCCGCACTTATGTAAAAATATACATTCGCATCCACATCAGCACTGGCATTTTAATGAACATCCACATCCGCATTTGAACAAGACATAAAGTGGATGTGGTGGATATACAAAATACTATGCCTTCGTTATAAACAAAAACATTAGTGTTTTTCCGTGATGTGACTTGCTTGCTGTGTTTGTTGTTTACCCTGGTAGGCGGTCATAAGGGCGAAAATTCTGTAATTATTCTATAGTGCTTTGGTCTGCACAAGACCAAAATGCAGTGACTAACTCCACCTAGTCAAAAAGAGTTGTATGGGTAATACGCTTACCTTGGTACTTTGTAATGTCTAACAGGGTTAATAGGGGTCAAAATGCAATTATATTGGTGTGTATGGCTGTGTGCGTGCGTGTGTGTGTGTGTGTTATGGAGACTATGGCTAGGAAAGTGTCACAGTAAAAGAAAGGTGCTGAAAGTACCACGGTCTGAAAAGACAGTATTTTTTACAGTAGCTGAGTTCATTATGAATATTTTAAAAGATGGAAAAAATCAGTTTCCAAGGCCGAGGTAAGGGATGGGCAGATGTCTCTAAGTGCCGAGCTTTGGTTAAATGATTATGCAACATTATATCCTGAAAACATCCACATCCGCGAGGATGTCATAGTTTCACATCCGCATCTGCAGTTTTTACAAACAGACATCCGCATCCGCAAGATACAGAAACATGATATCCGCATTCACATCCGCAGATGTTTAAATTCTGACATCCGATACATTCCTAGTCTAGAGCATGCAACTAGAGGAACAGAGCATAAAAACTCAGGTCAACCAACCTTAAAAAGTATATTGCCTTAACAAGCCGTGTGCCGGCTATTGTTAGCCCTATGGGTCGCCCCAGTGCCAGCCATTTTTAAAACTTTTTTTTTTTTTTTTTGGCTAAAATGATAGATTTTGATGTGGAAACAACGAATATCGCCATTAAAATGCTCACCGAGGCTCGGAAATGAGTTTTATTAAGTCCTGCATACTCGTGTACAGGTATTGACAATCTCTCACTCACCACGTACGTGAGAGAAAGCCGTTTTCTATATAAGGTATACTCAGATATTTATGCTGGGAAGGTATAGCAATGTTCAGTACACTTTTCTGATTACTTATTACTTCATCATCTATCACAATTTGCGTGTCTTTCTCACTGTGAATGCATTATCTTACACTTACTTGAAGATAGGTACAACCTGACTTCACTACGTAGTCCTGTCACTTATAAGAAGGTATTTACAACTTGACTTCACTATATAGTCAAAGAAAATATTTACAACTTACACTTACATGAAAATTTTTATAAAATGCCTTCACTATGTACAGCACTGGGTAAGGCACACAGGCAGAGTGAGGCAGAGCGAGCATGAAGGGAGGAGCGAATGAGTGTATGGCCTTGACAGTCTGGGGGATGGTAGAGGAACAGTTACCTTACATGCCTGCCAATTTTTACCAGCAAATCTTGATAAATGCGGTCACAGTGAAGTTTTTTTTCTTTTTACCGTTTTAAAACAGCACTGGCACTGGCCACGGAATTATGTCAGACCGTTCTAAAACGGCACTGGCACGTGGCGGGTTAAAGTCAACACAGTACTTGATACAATCTTAACACAACACACTGTACATATTAAATACACAACAAGACAGGAGGACTTTGGTTGGGCTGCTGGGGACTTGGGCTCATCACAGGTGTCGTCCAGGTATGGGAGGGGTCCCGTCAGGTGTACCTTCCCGCTGGAGACACAGGAATACTGCCAGGTCGTCCGGAGTAGGCTGCTGGGCGGTGTGGAGGGAGGCCCTTCCATGGTGAGGCCTCAGTGAGAAGGTTGGCCCTCGGGACTGGGGCCGAACAGGGCGAGCGGGCGCGCTTGCTTGCGCCCGCTCCTGGAGGAGGACTGCTTGCTGATGGGGGTAGGGAGGCCATGCCCTGGAATCCTAGGGGTGCCCCTGGGTATCTGAGGGCTGCGGTCTCGCTCAGGTCGAGCCACTGTCTGGGGCTCCCTGCGGCATCCCTTCCTTTGGGAGTCTGACAGCGAGGAGCATCATCGGGGTGTTGGCTGCAGGGCATGGATCCCCAGACTCACCACAGGGCCTTGCCAGATCCCCTCCAGCTGCAACTACGCCGGGGAACTGCCTCTGTGGGGAGAGAGAGAAGGGTGTCCTGCTCGGCCGCTGAATGGGAGAGGCAAGCAAGGGACGTACTCCACGAGGGGCATGACAGCGGTAGCAAATGAGGGACATACGGTGGCTAATCCCTCCCCGGCATGGATGGTGGCCGTCACTGCAGTTCCAATAATCCCTGGGACAGCAGGTGAAGGGCGTATGGTGGCTGACCAATTCCTGGTGCGGACTGTGGCCGTCGCTGCAGTCCTGCTCCCTGTGGAGGTGGCAGACGAAGGACAGACGGTGGCCGTCACCACGGTTCTGTCCTTCTCTGGGGTCACAGCCGAGAGACATACAGTGGCCGATCTCTCCCCGGTTTGGACAGTGGCTGTCACTGCAGTGCTGTTCCCAGCAGAGGCTGCAGGTGGAGGGAGTACGGTGGCCGACCCTTCCCCAGTGCAGACAGTGGCCATCGCTGCAGTCTTGCAAGGGGTAGTAGCAGAGAAGCGTACGGTGGCTGACATATCCCCAATGCAGACGGTGACCATCATCACGGTGCTGCCTGGGATTGTAGGAGTACAAGTCCCATCCCAATCCTGGCAAGTGCTGGCCCAGCTGGAGAGTAGTCTGCCAGGGCGGTGTTCTTCAGGCTGCCTCTGTTGAGGGGAATAGGGGTGCAAGGTAGTGGGGGACATAGGCCCGTCTGGCCTGGGCCCTTGGCGCACCCTATGCACCTCCCTGTGGTCTCCCCTTGGGGTGGGTGTTGTGACACCCTGTCCGTGGCTCCTCCTCGGGGTTGGTGTTGCGCCACTCCGTCCATGGTCTCCCGTTGGGGTGGGTATTTCAGGAACCTTATTAATACCTCTTCCTTAGCGGTTTAATTTTGGATATGGCTGGGTAATATCCTTCCGTACATTAGTTAGCCAGAGTATGGCGATATTGGAAGGATTTATATACCAATCGAGTACGGTTTATGCAAAATAAATCATTTAGGAAAAGTGTAACAGGCAAAATAAATCACTTGGGAGGTGTTAGGGGATATTGGAAGGATTTATATAAAACATCAGGACAGTAACGTGTAATAAAATAAATCGCTAAAGAAAAGGTGTTAGGTGATACAGGAGCTTATATAACAGAACAAGAGAGCAGAGTAACAAGCAAAATAAATCGCTTAGGAAAAGGTGTTGGAGAGCTTCCTATACCTTTTGCAGCTTGTTTCAGGTCCAGTGGCAGAAAAAGACAATACTATGGCTCTATAGCCTTTGCATAGCACTTCCTCGTAACTAGCATATTCTAGTGTTAGTCTGCAGCTACACTTCTTCCCATAGTACTTCTTCGTGACTAGCATCAAATTCTAGTGTTAATCTATAGCTCCACTTTTATCCACTGCACCTTTTCATGACCGGCATCATATTCTAGTGTTACTCTATAGCTACACTTCTTTCCAGAGTATTTCTTCGTAACTAGCACCATATTCTAGTGTTAAACTATTGTTGTACATCTCTCCTTGCACTTTTTCGTGACTAGTACTATATTCCAGAGTTTAGCTATTATTTTAAAATGACAACACAATGGGATAAAGAGGTGTGCTGTGAGGAACTGCTTAGAGAACATTGTTAAAGCTCGTAGTATGATATGGTGATGTTATGTAAATACTTAGCACATAATTTATCCTACGAGGTCAATATCTATCTATCTTTCTATTGCCTGACGCCTTCATCTCTTATGGGGTGGCCACAAACTGCCTCCATGTCGCCATGTCCCCTGCCTCCCCCTCCCCATACTTACACCCCACTCTCTCTTATCTCTCCCCTAATCCCTCCATCTCATCCTTCGTTTCCCCCCTTAACCTCACTCACACTCTCCTAGTTAGTCTCATATACCTTGCTACTCCATCCCTCCTCCTCAACCTCGATCTCCCCCTCAACCTAACTCACACTCTCCTAGTTAGTCTCTACCTCTTCACTCCATCCCTACTCCTATAATCTAAGTAATAATAATAATACCGGTACTAATAATAATTAATAATAAAAATGATAAGTCATCATTCATGCATTAAATCCAATGCTGCCCCACAAAAAACGTAGAAGCCCGGGGCTAGGCAAGTTGGTCCTGACATTGAAGATGAGAGTGACCAGCCTCACTCTTCCATGAATGAGCAATAAACCCCAACCACCCCTTGGATATAAACCTGCACTGGCTAAATCCAATTGGAGCGCCACCAGGCACCATAGTTTGGTTATATGGTTACCACCCAGCATAGCAAATGGTTTCTTGGTGTAAAGGAAACCAGTTGGCTTGTCACTCAGTGTATAGTCACCCAGACAGAAGGAAGAGGAAAGAATGAAGGAAAGAAAGAGGAAGGCTGGAAAGAAGGAAGAGAGGAAAGGGCAGGCACCCGAGAGCAGCACAACACTGAGTGGATGGTGAGCGCCCCCATCAACCATAAAATAATGATAATAATAATAGTAATAATAATAATAATTTGTGGTTGAGGGGAGGCGCTCACCATCCACTCACTCAATGTAGTGCTGCATGGTCTCTGCCCTTTCTTCTTTCCTCTTTCTTCTCTCCTTCATTCTTTCCTCTTTCTTCTGCCTACGGATGACTTTACACTCCCTCTTGTGTCTTTCTTTCCTTCGTTCTTTCCTCTTCCTTCTGCCTATGGGTAACTCTACACTGGGTGACAAGCAAAATATTTTCCTGTACCAAGAAACCATTTACTACCCTGGGTAGTAACCATATAACCAAATTATGGCGCCTGGTGGTTTAGTGGGTAATTCAAGTGCTCCAATCGGATTGAGCCTGTGTAGGTTTATGTCCATGCAGTGGTTGGGGTTTATTGCTCACGTAATGCCACTCAGGGATGAGTGAGGCTGCTCACTCACCTTAAATGTCAGGACCAACTTGCCTTGCCCCAGGCTCCTATGCTTCTCACGGGGAGTCATACTGTAGGATTGGATGGATGGATCGATGGCTAATAATAATAATAATAATAAGAGTGAGTTTTACGCCAGGTACCCCTTTTTTGGATAAGGGCTAAGGCGTTGCCCCTGGGTAGAGGACTTTGGTTTGGAGCGTGTAGCATTTTATGACCGGATGCCCCTCCTGATGTCTACCAATGACCCTTGGGTGGATTCAATCCTCCGACCCTTCGGTCAGAGCGGAGCGCTCTAACCCACTAATAATATTAATAACAACAACAAAAATACTCTTTTCCTTTTCAGGTGGCTTTACACTGAGTGACAAGCATAATGGTTTCCTGTAAACCAGGAAACCACTTACAACGCTGGGTGGTAACCATATAACCAAACCATACGTGTTCCCTATGCGTCAACAAATTGGTTGGCTAAGAGTTAGTGCCCCTCCCCATAAAACAATTAACTCAAATACAAACAGCCACCCTTGAAGAGATTATGGAGCCTGGCAACAGATGGAAAGATAATAATAATAAACATATCTGCCACCCACCTGAAGTATGTCCCACTCTGGTTCGAGCAGTCGTCAAGAGTCCCCCTCAAGGCTGAAGGACCATTGGAAGGCCTCGACAATCAATGCAAATCCTCAGGTGATGAGAAGAGGTGGAGGAGAGATGTGGTGAGGCCGAGGGATAGTGGTGTGGCGAGGCCTACAGGCATGACAGGCAGTGGTGAAGACAAGACACATGATGGCAGGAGATGATGCAGGACGGCATGATGGCAGGAGGTGATGCAGGACTGAATGATTGTGGGAGGTCATGCAGGACAACATTTCGATACCACTTCATGGCCTCGCTTCTTCCTTGGTGCTGCTGACAGGGGAGGAGGAGGAGGTGGTGTGGTCTGTTGTGCTGCCTTTTTTTTACTTGCTCCCTGTATGCCCTCAGGGTGGCTCAGGCACTGATGACCAGCTGGAAAAAATGGACGGCAGGGTTGCTCCTGCTGGCAATGTCACGTAGGTGGAGGGGAGGAGTACCCTGTTGTATGTGATTGGCAGAGAGCTGACATCAGCTGGGCCCTGGGGTTGCTTCTCCAAATAACACCAAGATTCTCCTTTACAAACCCTGTCAGCACTCGGGGGTGTTGTCAGTAATATACATGAACCGGTTTCAGCTTCAGGTCCTCCTCTGGACTGGTACCCCAAGGAGGAGGGGGAGGTGGTCCTTGGCTGTTTTGAACCCTGCCACACATCGTTCTTCCTTGCTGCTATATGTCTTCCTTGAATTCCACTTCCAGAACAGGCTAGATTCATCAAAGTTGACGACCTGTTTTGGCGAGTGTCCCCCCTTTCCTTTATCACTTCCAAGAGCTGTGCAGGGAAGGCTTCAGGTGCCATGTGGATCTTGAAATGCCTTGAACTCCTTGACAACTCTTCCTTGACTCTGAATGCCTCCTTGGCCTCCACACCTTCCTCATCCTTGAGGTCCTTCCACAAAGCGAGAGCCTTAGTGAAGACAGTGTGATGAGACTGCACCGCTTAGTTCGTTTTGTATCATTTATAAAGGCTCTAACCTGCATGCGTCTGTCTTGGTCACCTAATGGCGGCTCTCCATACTGCTCAATCTCTAGCAGCCTCCTTATTCTGTCCTTTATCCCTGAGGTCATGCTCTCCACGTTGCGCAATCTCTGGCAGCTTCCCTATTCAGTCCCTTACCCCTGAGGTCACAGTGTCCACACTACTTAATCTCTAGCAGCCTCCCTATTCAGGCCCTTACCCCTGAGGTCACACTCTCCACACTACTTGATCTCTGGAAGCCTCCCTATTCTGTCCCTTATCCCTGAGGTCACACTGTCACACTCTCCACAATGCTTGATCTCTGGCAGCCTCCATATTCAGTCCCTTACCCCTGAGGTCACACTCTCCATGCTGCTCAATCTCTGGAAGCCTCCCTATTCTGACCCTTATCCCTGAGGTCACACTGTCACACTCTCCTCAATGCTTGATCTCTGGCAGCCTCCCTATTCAGTCCCTTATCCCTGAGGTCAAACTCTCCACACTGCTTCATCCCTGGCAGCCTCCCTATCCAACATCCAATTTATCACTGAGGCAGCTGTAGTCTGATATTTCTTGCTCCTTGCTCAGTTATATATCCCTCCATCTCCTCCCTATCCCAGGAAAAGAGAATGGTGGATGGAAGAGGATAGGAACTTCAGCCTGCAGTCCACAGTGTTCGAATTTTGAGGTGTATGGAGCAACAACTACCTGTAAAAATAAAGATTTTCATTTTTAAATGGAGGTCATGTGAAATCTGGTTTATGAGAGAGAGAGAGAGAGAGAGAGAGAGAGAGAGAGAGAGAGAGAGAGAGAGAGAGAGAGAGCATTAGTTAATACTAAATACACATATACATACATACTGAATAAAAAAAAATAAGGTACATAAAATATTAAATATTACACACACACACACACACACAGGTAAATCACTTCGAAAAACACAGTATGATAACCAGGAAAAGGTGGAGAAGGAAGTGGTGAAGGTCTATCTATCTATCTATTGCCAAATTTGCCAGACGCCTTAATCCCGTACGGGGTGGTCACAAACAAATCGCCTCCACGTCGCCCAGTCCCCCACCATTTCACTGCCCTGTTCCCAACTCACACCCCCCTCTCTCGTATACCCCTCCATATGACTCCACAGGCTCCTCTTAAATAACTCATTTCCACTGCTCTCACTCTTGTGTCCTTCCAACAACGTCCAAGCTTCCTTCCATATGTTAGAGCTGGTATCACAATACTGTCATGTAGTAACTTTTTCACTTCCACGCTCACATCCCTGTTTCTTAACACTGCTTTCAAGGAGCCAGCAACCTTTCTTCCTTGTTGTACCCTTTCAAGCAATTCACCCTCCAAACCTCCATCCTTACTCATCACACTACCCAAGTACTTACGCGTACTCACATTTTCCATTTCCTCACCATTCAACCTCACTGTTCATTCACTGACTTCACCTCTCTCAAAGACCATCACTTTACTCTTCCCTACATTCACCTTTAAATTCCGTTTCTACCACACTCTCCCAAACTCATTCGCCAAGCCATGCAGCTCCCATTCGTCTTCACTTAACAACACAGTATCATCTGCAAACAACAGTACAGGGAGTTTCCAAACAATACCCTATCTCACTAGGGCCACTAACATCCACTGCCCTACCTTGTATCTCTTATTACCCCATCCATGTACAGATTGAACCACCATGGAGACATGACACATCCCTGTTTCAACCCAACCTTCAAAGAGAAAAATTCACTCAGTTCACCATCTACACGCACTGCAGCCTTAGCACCATCAAACGTACTCTTCACAGCATTCAACAACTTCCCATCTACTCCATATATTCTTAATACTTTCCACAATCCTTGTCTATCCACCCTGCATAGGCTTCTCCAAATCCATGAAGGCCGCATACAACTTCTTTCCCTTCTATAGAAACTTTTCCACTAAAAATCTAAGAATAAATATCTGACCTACACAACCTCTTCCCTTTCTAAAGCCTTCCTGTTCTTCTCCAACTAATTCCTCTGTTATTTCCCTAACTCTGTCAATATGTATCCTACCATACACTTTTCCTATTACACAAAGAAGACAAATGCCCATATGATTTCAGCACACTTCTTTTTCCCCTTTTCCTTTGTAAAAGGGAATAATTATACCTGACTTCCAATCCTCCGGGAATCTACCTTCCTCCCAAGCCAATCTGCACATCTTCCACATCCATTCTACTACTCTCTCTCCCCCATAATTCAGCATTTCACCACACACTCCATCAATTCCTGGGGCTTTCCCAAATTTGACTTTCTGCATTGCTTCCACAACTTCTACTCCACTGATTTCTTCCTGTCTTCTCACCTCCCTCCTTCTCCAAGCCATTCCCCAGCCACTTATACTCGCATTACTTCCATTCTCTATGTTCAACAATTCCTTAAAGTGTTCTCTCCATCTGCTCACTTTTTCTCCCTTCTCCACTAGTAATCTATCATTTTTATCCTTCACTCCCCTACTAACCACTTCCACCCTGTCTTACTCTCTTCGCCTCTTTTAAGAACATTTTCTTACAGTCCCTCCACTTTACACTCAAATTCCTCATTCACTCTCTTCTTACTCTCTCTTACTAATCTTTTCACCTCTCTTCCTTTCTACATATAATTCTCTCTTCCGCCTCTCAACTTTTTCCACGCCCCTATTTCTCATCCATTCATTGTATGCTTCCTTCTTTTGTGCCACAGCCTGTCTCATCTCTTCATTCCACCATGCTGTTCCTTGTGCCCCCTTCTGTCTTCTCTTCACCCCACACACCACATCACATGCTGCACATATTGTGAATATCTTGCACACACCTTCCACGTCCCCCATCTGCTCCAATTCATATTTACCCAATCGTTCCTCCATTTCTCTCTTATAATCTGTCTTTTTCTCATCCTACTGTAACCTTTCCACTCTCCTTGCAACTACTCCTTCCTCCCGTCCTTCCCTTCTTCTATTTCTCCATCATCCTTGGATCTCGATCCTGGCCACCACCATGTAGTGGTCAGGAAGTCCACTCCCTCAACCATTACACATCTTCGCATCCTTTCATGCACACACACATAATCAATCATTGCCTTCCTTTCATTCAGTTCACCATCCACCCTTCTCATCACTCGCCATGTATACCTGTGGATCATTTTGTGCCTGAAGAGGGTATTGGCTATCCCCAACCTCTTCCCGGCACAAATGTCCACTAACGCACTGCCATTCTCATCTGTCTCAGGAGGCACACCCCTCACCAACTATTCCATCCACCTTCACATTCCCTACTTTACCATTCACAACACCAAACAAAAACACTCTCTCATTCCCTCCAAACTTTTCCATGCACACTTCCACATTTGTCCAGAACTCTTCTCTCACTCTGCTTGCACAATCTTGCATTGGCGCATACATGCACACAATCGCCCACATTTGTATTCCAACTTTCAATCTTACCCACACAATCCTTGAGCCAACTGATCCATACTCTCTTATGTCCTTCTTCCATCTTTTACTCACAACAATACACACTCCTCCTTTTACCCTCTCATTCTCACCTACTCCTGCACATATACCCTATCCATACTCCCATTCTCTCACTCTCCCTCCTCTACATTTAGTTTCAGTTACTCCACATATATCCACTTTCGCACCCTCAAGCATCTGGACAACCTCTCTCTCTCACCTCGTCATTCGTACCCCAAACATTCCACGTCACGATCCGTACCATGTCCTTTGTCCGGTCCTTGGTCATCATCTTTTGGTCAGTCCTTGTCTGAGGCTTGTTGTTCGTCTTTTTAGTTATCTGTTTCCGGGGAGGGGAACTAACCCTCTGCCAACCTTTTTAGTCGCCTCATACAACAAGCAGCGATACTGGGGGAGTATTCTTGAAAACTCCCCTACCCCCAGGGGGTACTGAAAGTAAATAAACACTTGTCAGAGATGCAGCAGACAAGAAAAAATGCGTGATTATCTCAGGTTTGAAATAAAAACCGACGTCAGTGAGGTCATAAAGATAAAGGCAAAGGAAATAGTGTCAATAGTTATGGAAGGCAAGGACAAACCCCAAGAGGAGATCGAAGAAGTGTTTAGGCTGGGAAAATATGCGGACTGAGGGCAAGGCCACTCAAAGTAAAAGTTCAATCTCAGGTCACAGAAAACGAAATAATCAACAAGACTTGGAAATCAGCAGACAAGGAAGAATTCAAAAATATCTGGGTAACACATATGCAAATGAGGAAGAGACAGCTAAACTAAAGGAACTTGTTATGGAACCGAAGAAAAAAAACAGAGAACAGGGGAAGAGAAGACAGAGTTTTATTGGACGGTTATGGAACAAAAATTCAGAAGTGGTACCCAAGGAGAGAGGGAGAGAGAGGGACAGAATAAAAAAAAACAAAGCAAAAAGACTGAAAGTGGCATCTGCTAATGTAGCCTAGATGGTCTAATCTCAGCTAGGCTAGAAATAGCGATTTCTTGAGGGTAAATGAGCCAGACATTATGTGCTTAGTATAGACAAAGCAGGAGAGAATACTGAAATCCAAATGGGAAATGGGAAATACAAAATATGAAGAGATAGAAAAGAAAAAACGGGAGGAGTGATGATAGCAGTGAAAAACAGTCTAAATGTGGACAGTGTGGAACTGGGAGATGGTATGGTTGAAGTGATAACATGGTAATGGAAAACAGAGGGAAAGGCAAGAGAGAGAGCCCCCCCAAGACAAAGGGCAAGGAATGAAAAGGAATATCAGGAGATGTTGTCAGACATGGTTAGATACCAGCAAAAAGTGGCTGAGAAAAGTAACAACATATTCCTGATGAGGGACTTCAATTGTAAAGATATAAACTAGAAAGAGTAGGACTCAGGAAGTAGCGAAGATTCGTGGGGCAATATACTAATAAATGCAGCAATGGATAATGTAATGACCAGGTGGGTCAAAGATGAGACAAGATTTAGGGGGGATGACACACCAGCAAGACTAATTTCAATTCTATCCAAAGCACCTAACCCAACTGAATCTCTGAAATATCCTTGTCCAATATGAAAAAGTGATCATGTTGTGATAGAGTTCCAAACAACAAAAGGAAATGGGGCGACAAGAGATGAACTATACAGGAATGGAAGATACAACTTTGGGAAAGTTAACTTTACAGGACTGAAAAAAATTTTCTAAGATGTGGATTAGGGAGAATTCAGGTAAACAAGAGAGATACAGAAGAAGTGGGCTATCTTTCTGGACTTCTATAATATGGGTGTGGAAGAGTACGTGCCAAAAGTTATGAGATGGGAGAGTAACAACCTTATCACCTTAACCTGTCCTATCGCTCCGGTACGGCCTGTGGACCCTCCAAAGAAACATTGTCTGTGGCACTTTGGAGCTGCGGATTGGCAGGCCCTCAGGTGGTACTACTTTGATTTTCCCTGGAATGATTATTGCTTCCATGGCCGAGAGCCATCTGGGTGTGCCTTGCGCATTACGGAGGTTATTCTCTCGGGCATGGAAGCATACATTCCTTTCTCATATCCTTTGACTAATGCACAAAAGCCTTGGTTTAATCATGCTTGTTCTAATGCTGTCCCCAATAAGGAGAGGGCCTACAAAAGGTATCGGAGCCAACACACCCCGGAATCACATCTTTTATACATTTCTGCCCAGAATCATGCTAAGTCTGTTCTTCGCTCTGCTAAAAATAGTATCATCCAAATTAAATGCTCTCAACTTTCTAACTCGAATTCTTCCCGCTCCTTCTGGCACCTTGCCAAAAACCTTTCTAACAACTTTACCTCATCATCCTTCCCTCCTCTTTTCTACTCTGATGGCTCTGTAGCTATTTCTCCTACTGATAAAGCAGATCTCTTCATTCAGACTTTCTCCTCCAATTCCACCTTAGACGATTCCAGTGCTGTTCCTCCATCACTTCCCCCCTCTGACTTCCTCATGGCTGACATTAAAATTTCTTCACCTGATGTATATTTTGCCATCACAGGCCTTAATACTAATAAGGCATATGGGCCCGATGGAGTCCCTCCTGTTGTTCTCAAGAACTGTGCTTACACCCTGCCTAGGCAAACCCTTTCGCCTTTGTCTATCAACTTGTACCTTTCCTTCTTGCTGGAAGTTTGCTCTCATTCAGCTAGTCCCAAACATGGGTGACCATTCCCAACCCTCTAACTATCGTCCAATTGCTTTAACATTCTGTATCTCAAAAGTTTTCGAGTCTGTTCTTAACAGAAAAATTTTAAAGCATCTTCCCTATCACAACCTTCTTTCTGATCGTCAGTATGGGTTCTGTCAGGGACGCTCCACAGGCGATCTTCTCACCTACCTTTCAGACTCCTGGTCATCATCCTTTTGGGACTTTGGCGAAAGCTTTGCCATTGCACTTGACATTTCAAAGGCTTTCGATCGAGTCTGGCATAAATCCTTAATTTCCAAACTGCTCTCTTACAGTTTCTATCCTTCTATCTGTGCCTTCATCTCTAGCTTCCTTTCTGGTCGTTCTATAGCCGCTGTTGTAGATGGCCATTGTTCGTCTCCTAGATCTATTAACAGTGGTGTTCCTCAGGGCTCTGTCCTATCATCAACTCTCTTCCTTTTATTCATCAATGACCTTCTAACCTGTACATCTAACCCTATCCACTCATACGCTGATGACTCCACCCTTCATCTTTCTATTTGATTCCCGCAATGTCCATCTCAGCAGTTACTTCAACAAACAATGGATGAGGCTATGGCACACCTAATGTCTGACTTGGCTCGTATCTCTAATTGGGGTAAAAATAATCTGGTTGTTTTTAATCCATCAAAGACTCAGTTTTTGCACCCATCAACCCAATAAAATCTTCCACAGGTATACCCACTAATGTTTAATAATATTCAGCTTAATCCTGCATCATCCTTGAACATGCTTGGGGTTTCATTTACTCAGGACTTATCTTGGAAAGATCATATTACATCTCTTGTAAAATCTGCTTCCAAGAGATTGGGTGTGCGAAGCCAACTCCGTTCCTTCTTTACCCCTGCACAATTGTTGACTCTATACAGGGGTTTTATCTGCCCCTGTGTGGAGTACAACTCTCATGTGTGGGGGGGATCCCCACATACAGCTCTTCTCAATAGAGTGGAGTCCAAGGCTTTTCGCCTTAACTCTCCTCCTCTTACTGACTCCCTTCAACCTCTGTCTCTTCGCCGCACTGTTGCATCTTTATCTCTTTTCTATCGCTACTTCAATGGTCACTGCTCCTCTGAACTGTCTGCATGCATTCCTCCGCCTCTACGACAGGCGCGTAGCACCCCTCTAGCAGCAAACTCTCATCCCTTTTCAGTCCAACTCTCTAATGCACGAGTTAACCGTTACTCCCAGTCCTTCATTTATGCAACCGGTCAACTCTGGAACTGTCTCCCTCTGTCTGTATTTCCTGCTTCCAATGATCTCCAGTCTTTCAAACGCAGTGTGTCCAAGCATCTCGAAATGATCGGATCTTGAATTTGGCTCTTGTATTTTGTTTTTCTCTTGGAAGGAACAGTTTTGTGGGCTCATTGCCTTTGGTTCCTTCTTCCTCAAAAAACAAAAAACAAAAAAAAAACAAAAAAAACAAAAAAAAAGAGGACATGGAATGAAATTAAAAAAGCCAAGTTGCTTGAAAGATATCATGAAATATAGTTTTCCGTATAGATGCATTGACCTGTAGAACAACCTGGACAAAGAGATCGTCTAGTCAAAAAAAAAAAAAAAAAAAAAAAAAAAAAAAAAAAAACGAGTTCAAAGCATAATTTGACTGAGAACAAGAGACGGGACCCCACGTGCGTAGCTCACTTCCTGTACATCTCAACTAGGTAAACACACACACATCCTCTCTCTCTCTATCTAATATCATACATCAATGTTCAGTCTGCCATACTTCATTTCCAAACTACAGAAATTGAAAGAGGTAAAGCGAGTTGTAGGCTGTTAAAGAAGTTAGTCGGAGAGTGAAAGCTAAAAATGCTTGATACAGGGTGTTAAAGAAGTTAGTCGGACAGTGAAGGCTAAAAATGATGGATACAGGGTGTTAAAGAAGTTAGTCAGGGAGTGAAAGCTAAAAATGCTAGATTCAGGGTGTTAAAGAAGTTGGTCGGGGAGTGAAAGCTAAAAATGTTGGATACAGGGTGTTAAAGAAGTTAGTCGGGGAGTGAAAGAAAAAAATGCTAATTACTCGTCGAGAAGAAGGAAGAAGTGAGCATATGGAAAGAACACTTTAAGGAATTGTTCAACATACAGAATGAAAGTAATGTGGGCATAAGTGGCTGGGGAATGGCTGGGAGAAGGAGAGATGTGAGGAGAGAGAAAGAAATCAGTAGGATGGAAGTTGTGGAAGCAATGAAGAAAGCCAAAATGGAAAGCCCCAGCAATTGATGGACTGTGCAGTGAAATGATGAAGCATGGGGGAGAGATGGTAGTAGAATGGATGTGGAAGATGTGCAGATTGGCCTGGGAGGAAGTTAAGGTCCCGGAGCATTGGAAGTCTGGTACTCTATAATTATTCCCCTGTACAACGGAAAAGGGGAAATAGAAGTGTGTGGTAATCATAGCGCCATTTGTCTTCTCAGTGTAATAGGAAAAATACATAGTAGGATACCTACTGAGAGAGTTAGGGAAA
>NC_137039.1:23261497-23353997 GCF_032717465.1 Coenobita brevimanus | reverse complement strand
CTGAAGCTTAGGATAATAAGAATCACCCGGATGAAACACACGAGCCTATTTATGAATCACGGTATCATGAACCATTATTAGTCTTGTATACTGGCAGTGTCCGATCATCTGGTCTTGCTACAACCTTGGCTTCGACCTTCCTCCACTCAGGGAGGGTAAAGAAACTTTGGATCGTGATAGTACTTAATTATATCAATAGGGACATGGTTTGCACTTATACAGGGAAATATTAATGTACGGTACACCCAATTCCCAGATATTTAGAGCTCAGAAGGGTTGAAGCTCCTTTCCCGTGGCGGTTGATTCTAGTATCCGTCCTTTATTATTCCCTTGTATTTACTTATATCAATAGGGACATGGTTTGCACTGATAATGTACACGGAAATATTAATGAACTAAATGCGGAAGTAAACTAGCAAGAAACGGTGGTCCGAGCAGCCTGAACCGAACAGCGTACCGGCCAAACAATTTCGAACAAGCGATTTATTTCAGCAAGGACAAAGTGAGGGGAGACCATAATTTTACCATATATATATTTTCTTTAGTTACCATACGTTTTAGATCAGATTTTTTTTTTTTTTTTTTTTTTTTTTTTTACCTAGGCCAGAGATTTGAAACTGGGACGCTCGACTCACAATTTCTCGATGATCCTTTTCATGATCAAAGGTTCGAACAGCAAAATACCAATCTCTCTCCCTCTCTCTCTGATAACAAGCAAATAAATACAGAAGCTGAATTCAAAGCTTCAAACAAGTAGGAAAAAACAAAAAAAATCGGATTGAAGAATTTAGACAAGTTCACTTTTAAACAACTGATAGTTGTTTAAAAGTGAACATATAATGATAGACTGATAGAGCAAGAATATAACAATAACACCATCGTACTGAAAGGGTTAAATCCTGAAATCAGATACATAAACAGATGGACAGCCACAGCAAGAATATAACTACACCATCGTCCTGAAAGGGTTGACTCCTGTATGGAAAGTGATGGAAAATTAAGTAGGAGGGAGGGGAAAGAGGGGGGAACAGGAGGGAAAGAGGGAGGGAGGGGGCAATGAAGAGAGGGAGGGACTGATGGAAAGGAGGAAGAAACTGAGGGTGTGGGTTGGTAAGAAGAAGCAAGTATAAACAACGGAGAATGGAAGGGAAGGAATGGAATGAGGGAGCGGGAGTAAGGGAAGAGAAAGAAATGGATTTTGATGAGAGGGGAGCGGAAAATGAAGAGAGGGAATGGGACTGAAGGGGAGATAAGAGGGGGAGAGACCGTGGGGGAAGAGGAGTGGAGGGGGGGGAGGAAGGGGAGCAAACAGAAGAAAATGAGGGGAATGATACGATGGAGAGAACAATTGTCAGAGATGAGGGGAGGGGAGGAGAGAGGGAAGGCAGGGAGGCAGGACGAGAAGGAGAAGGGAGGGAGGGCAGAGGAAAAAATGAGTTACATAGAGTTACATAAATACACAGACCACACAGACCTTACGGTCCCTACGAGGTGGTCCGGCCTTAATCCTAATATAGTGCATAGGAGCAGAAGAAAAGGATAGCACAGCAGAAGGCTCTCTCCCCCACCCTCCAGACCCTCCGGCATTTGCCGTACAGGAAACAAGAGAGGAAGTAATACCTTGCAGGAATAAAAAACCCGGAGGTATTTTATAGGATCGGCAGAAAGTAGAACAATATGGAAAAGGAAAATTTGGGCATACAGCCACATACTCTATGCATGCAATTTTTTTTTTTTTTTTAATCAAAAAGATGAATAGAATGTTTATCTATTATATATGTTCTAAAATACTGTCTGTCTAATAGACACATGAATGCAGATGCGAATATGCAATAATTGCTCCATCCTAATTAAATGATACCAATTGCGTCGAGATACATGTCCAGTCTCTTTTTAAATATATTTATGGTACCACTCTCAATCACATTCCCAGGGAGTTTATTCCATTCGCTTACAACAGAGTAAGTGAAGAAGTTTTTGGTTGTATCAAGATCAGCCCTCCTTGCTTGCAACTTCATACCATTTCCTCGAGTTACAGTCTCGGCAATTACTGTGAATAGCTTGCTTGAATCAGTATTACTAAAGCCTTTTAGAATCTTAAAACATTCAATCAGTTGTCCCCTGAGTCTCCGTTTTCTAAGAGAGAATAGGTTTAATTCCCTGAGTCTCTCGAGGTATGGTTTATTCCTCAGGGACGGGATTAACTTGGTAGCCCTACGCTGGACCACTTCCAGTATTTCTATATCTTTAATTAGGTGAGGCGCCCAAAACTGCACTGCAAACTCTAAGTGTGGCCTGACTATGCTTTTGTATAGGGGGATTACAATATCTTTGCTTTTATATGTAAAATGTCTTTTGATGAAGCCTAGGGCCCTGTTGGCTTTATTGGCGGCAGAGATACATTGATTTGAACATTTCAGTTCGTCTGAAATTAGTATGCCTAGATCCTTAACTAGTGAGGACTTGCTAATGATTTGGCCCTTCATTTCGTAATCATACATTTTGTTTTTCTTCCCACATTGCAGTACCTGACATTTACTTACACTGAAGGGCATTTGCCATTTTTCTGACCAGCTGATAATTTTATTAAGGTCATTTTGAAGGCTAATTCTGTCTTCTTCAGTTAATATAGTGTTGCCGATTTTTGTGTCGTCTGCAAATTTAGAAATGAAATTGTTTAGGCCAACATCGAAACCGTTAATGTATATAATAAATAGGACTGGTCCCAACACTGATCACTGAGGAACACCACTGGTCACTGGAGCCCAGTCTGACTCTAATCCATTTATAACGACTCGTTGCTTTCTCTCACTTAACCAGCAACGTATCCACCTATGAATATTTCCGTCAATTCCAAGTGATCTTACTTTTGTCATTAGTTTATCATGCGGCACTTTGTCAAAGGCTTTCTGGAAGTCTAAGTAGATTATATCAAGTGACCTGGTACAATCATTCATTTTAAAAAGTGTATCGTAAAACTCAATTAAATTTGTAACGCATGATCTCCACGTTCTAAAGCCATGCTGGCTGTTCCTAATTATGTTATTAGTTTCTAGGAACTCAACTATCCTAACTCTAATTAATGATTCGAGGATCTTTCCCAAGACAGAGGTTAGGCTAATTGGTCTATAATTGCCTGGTTGATATCTACTGCCCTTTTTATATATAGGGGTCAGGTTAGCCAGTCTCCATCTGCTGGAACCTTTCCTTGTTGTAGGGACTTGTTAAAGATAGATGTTAGAGGGCTGCATATTACATCCATCACATTTTTAACTATTTTAGGGTAGAAATTGTCTGGGCCGGGAGTCTTATTACTGTTCATTTTATTAAGTTTATCTCTCACTTCATTACTGGTAATATGCATATCAGTGCGTTTTGGATTGACATTTGATGCTCTTCGATGGTGTCATTGGCGTCTACTGTGAAAACTGAACTGAAAAACTTATTTAACCCCTACACCGCGGGCTTGTTTACCAATTACTTGCGTGTCCCGCGGGGTTATTTGGGCTCCGACAGACTCTCAAAAAATATTTGCTAAAAATCAGTTATTAGTCCTAGAATAATAAAATTATATATGCTTATAGCACATACCTTCAGCTTTCTCCTGGAATGATTGTTGAGCCTTCGTCAGTTTCCGTAGGACTTGTGGAGACCTCTGAAGTAGGGTAACTAAGTCTCCACTTTACACTTCCCGACAACCCGTTATATGATTACCACAGCCAGATACAAACACTATAAACACTATTCTACCATTTTCAAGTAGTTTGGGATCCATACTAAAAAAAAACAGTGTGAAAGCAATGGAAATTACGAGCGCGTCTGATCGCCGCACTTGCGCTAGTTCGCTCTAGGCACTCTGTCATTTATTATTCATAAAACCCCTCACACTTTATATTTCTATTACTATATCACACTTATACATATCTGGAGTCTTTCTCCATAAGTTTCATTCAGTCGTATTATTTTATTGTCACTGAAGTCATTCTATTTTTCAGTCAGTAAAATACGTAGAGAGCCACGGATTCACTCTCACTGTTATAACATAAATTATTTGTACTCATATTCTTATATTACTAATTACTTACATTACTATTTACATTTTCTATTCTATTTTCAATATTTACCCTTCTATGTTACTTACAATATGTTATTCACTGTCACTTTCAGTAAGATGAAACTATAGTACACTGTTCAATCATATGAACTGAACATCCATTGCTTTCACCTGCTATTTACACATTATTTACACATTATTTCCAAATAATTCTGCTTCCACACTTGCACTGTTAGAACTGCTTCTGGCTGTGATAATCGAAGAAGCAGGTTACACAGAGGGGAACCTGGCATTCAGCGCACTGCCAAGAGGTGCGTTTATGCTCAGGTGTGCGGCGTGTGGTATGCGCACATACCTGACACCTGCGAATCGCAGCCTTCCTTTTCCCTGTGGCAGGCATTAGCTCAAGTCTGTGCCGATCCATATACGCCCTCTGCTCAGAGTCGGTCGGGAAGTGTAACTGGATGGCGCCTTGGAGTTGCTGCTTGCACCTTACCATATTTTTCCAGCAGCTGCTGGACACAAGTCCTGGCGAACAACCTCAGGGAGAAGGACTTGGGTGGCTTTACCTTCATCTTGTACAGGATGAAGGCGTTCAGCATCGTCATATCTATGAGATGCAGAAAAACTTTCCTGTACCACCTAGTATTCTTCCTGAGGCAGTCGATCTCACCAATCATCATGTCGGACTTGTCCACCAGCCGCATGTTTATATTATAGTCCAACACAGCATCAGGTTTCATCACAGGTTCGCCTGTCCTACGGTCGACCTTCCCACTGTCTCTCATCTCCCCCTTATGTACGGTGGTGAGCATGTGCACGACTCTCTTGTCATGCCACCGTATTGCCAGCATCTTCTCAGACTTGCGTAGGTCACGTCTCCTCGCTGCGAGTTTCCTGCCTCTGGGAATTTGGGGAAGTTGGCACGATTACTTTTGACAGTGCCGCAGGAGCCAATGCCGTGCTCAGAAAGGTATTTGGCAAGTTTCGGTGCTGTATAGTAGTTGTCTGTATACAGCACATGATTCCCACCAAAATACTTTTCTAGGAGCACTTTCACTACACAGCCTGAGAAGCCAAGGGGTGTGTTTTATCGAGATCGACAGTGCTGGCTGAATATATGACGAAGTCAAGGATGTACCCGTCTTACAGTCGCACAGTACAAAGAACTTAATTCCAAAGCGATGGCGTTTGCTTGGAATGTACTGGACAAACCGAAGACGTCCTCTGAACAGAACCAAGGACTCATCAATGACAACCTTCTGAAATGGGTGGAAGAATGACATGAACTTATCCTTCATTCTGTTCAGAATCTCCGGATCTTCCAGAGTGGGTCGGTTTGGGAAGGTACATCATTATCGGCAAAGTGCAGGTTTCCCATGATGTTCCGGAAGCGATCTCTGGCCATGTACTTGTTGAAGGTCGGTGAGGGTAGTAAGGGGTCCATGGACCAGTATTCTTCCAACTCATGCTTCTTGGAGTGTGGCATAAGAAGCATGAGGGCAAAGAACACATACAGCTCCTGCACTCCCAGCATGGTCCACTGTTGCATCTTGGCTGCACCTGTACCACTAGCAGCACGTTGTGATTCGAACCTGTTAGTCTCATCACATATGTGCTGCATGACTTCGTCATCTAGGGAAGGCCAAAAGGTAGTCGACACACTCGGCATTTTCGTCCATAGTGAAGGCAGGCTGAACTCCTGACGAGCTCTCATCGAAAACCAGGTTTTCGGGGACAAAATCTGACCCTTCCGTCCACGCGAAGGCGTCCAGGATTCCCTGGCGTGGCGGTGGAGGGATGGTGGTGGTGGTGGTGGTGGTGGAGGTTGGCTGAGAGGGAGGCTTATCACGGTCAAGGTCACTCGCACTGACCCTAGGTTGCCGTACAGCACTAGCAGCCCTTACTCCTACTAGCTACACTACTTCTCACTCTCTTAGATCTACCTCTACCTCTACGGCCGGCCTTCACTGTTGATGCTGGTGGTGACTCCGACAACGAAGACTCCGGAGATAACTCAGCCGACGATGATGACGAGATGAGTAAAGCAGGGCTTGGGGAACGGGGAGGTGAATGATCTCGTGACTCATGGCGGGCTGGGTCACGTGGGGGCATTGTTCTGGGGCTAACACGCCGCCTTTTCACTCCCTTCCCAAATTCTTTTCCTTCCTGCACTAAAGGCTCCTTTCCCTTGGAGCTACACACAGATTCACTGGTAGGAGCACTTGTTGTCGCTGTTTCTGGCGCGATAAGTTCACCCGGCTCATCACACGATTCACTGGAATCGTCAAAATCGCTGTCCATTATTATCATCGACAATTCAGCAAGTTCTCGTGCCACTGCAGAGTCACTGAGGCCTTTCCTGCTTGCCTCAACACTTTTCTTGGGGGTAGAGGTCACGGGGCCCTTTGCAATGGGCGCAGAAGCGGCAGGAATGGCGGGGCGGAGTGCGACATGTTGTCTCTGCAGTGGAGGACAAGGAACTAAATGCCGCGGCTTATCTGAGAAGGGAAGGGTTGACAATGACACTTTAGGCTGACTGCTGCTAACTTACAGGCTAATTTTTTATAGGTAGAAAATCTCGGCAATAAATAAAGAAATAGGTACTTCCAGGTGAATGTAAATGTCAATTAGGATTCTCCCTTCCTTTCTGATATATATTTTTATTACAGACATCGATTACAAGGCATAAATCAAAGGGGAAATTACCGTGGTAATGTAGCGAATGAATGCACGTGAGGTTTTGTCAGGTGATAATTGGGCAATTTCAGGAGTATAACACAATAACTAACCTTTTTTTTTTTTGTATATATTATTGGGTAAAAATATTGGGCATAGGGCTTATTTCAATGGATGAAATCTGTGGAAAAAGAAGAGGGAAATTTCCGTAGCGCAGCACGGTGTGAGAGGTGAGAGGAGAGGGTAATGGAGGGCAAGTAGGGAGGGGAGTCAAGAAGGGGGTAAATTATCTGAGAAGGGAAGGGTTGACAATGACACTTTAGGCTTACTGCTGCTAACTTACATGCTAATTTTTTATAGGTAGAAAATCTCGGCAATAAATATAGAAATAGGTAGTTCCAGGTGACTATAAATGTCAAATAGGATTCTCCCTTCCTTTCTGATATATATTTTTATTACAGACATCGATTACAAGGCATAAATCAAAGGGGAAATTACCGTGGTAATGTAGCGAATGAATGCACGTGAGGTGTTGTCAGGTGATAATTAGGCAATTTCTGGAGTATAACACTATCACTTACCTGTTTTTTTTTTGGTATATATTATTGGGTAAAAATATAGGGCATAGGCCTTATTTCAATGGATGAAATCTGTGGAAAGAGAAGGGGGAAATTTCCGTAGCGCAGCGCGGTGTGGGAGGTGAGAGGAGAGGGTAATGGAGGGCAGGTAGGGAGGGGAGTCAGGAAGGGGTTAAAATAGCTAAAATGTCAACAATGGATGGGAGTACAGATGAGATTTGGAGTGCTGACTAGTGTTGGACATTGGCAGTACTGATATATGATACAAGCCACCACTTGAGAGCCCGGGATAATTCAAAATAACACAGAATCACAAAAGTGACGCCCCGCGGTATGATCCATTGTAGCCGAGCGTTACGAAAGTGACGCCCCGCGGTTAAGGGGTTAAAGTAGAGGCAATTTCCTGATCGTCTGAGATAAGAGCACCCTCGTCGCTGATAAGTGGACCAACGCCCGCCTTGAGTCTCTTATTGCCGTTAAGGTATCCATAAAAAAGTTTAGGATCCGTAGAACTTGTTTTTGCTATAATTATCAATTTCAAATTGTCGTTTAGCTGTTCTAACGAGTTTTTTAACTTTTCTTCTACTACTGGTATATTGCCCTGTAATTCACTGGTGTGACTTTTAAGCAAGGTGTGGAGACGGTTTCTTTCTTTAACTGCTCTGCTAATATCGGCATTAAACCACGCTGGTTTGTTTCTACCCTTGTTTTGTCTAGATTTCATTGGGACGTACTTGTTTTGAGAGGTCATGAATACGTGCTTAAATTCTGCCCACATTTCGTTTACACCATTAATTCTTTCCATGTGTTCAGCTAGTGTACTCAGGGCGTCCTTTAGGCCGTTAAAATCTGCCTTTTTATAGTCCGGCATTATAGTTTTACTTGTGCACTGATTATGTGAGAGATTCATGGAAAATCTTATGAGATTATGATCGCCAGATGCTAGATGTTCACCCACAGTGAGGCTTGAGACCATATCTTCATTTGTAGCGATAACAAGATCTATGATATTGCCCTGTCTTGTCGGTTCCGTGACACATTGAAATAAAAAGTTGTTCTTAATGAAATCTGTCATTCTTTTGTCATTATTACTGCTACCGGTAACTGTATTCCAATTTACTGACAACAGGTTGAAGTCGCCGGTAATCAACGTTTCGTCCCCATTGAGAACTTCCTGCAAGGTTGTCACGAGTCAAATTCGTGACATTTTCCTTTTGTGAGAAGCCACAAACTATTAGTGGAAAACTCACTGTGTATCGTTCAGTTAACCGTTTCTCTCTCCATTTCGGTGGTGTACTTTTCAAAACATTCGCCACTGTTTCAAAAGTGACCGATCTAATGCACGTCATTAAGTGCTCTACTGAGCGATATTACTGTTTCTTTATTGTTCGCCCCTGCTTGCCTCGACCGTTGGCCACGCCTTCTTCCGGTGGGCTGTGCATATTCCTACCACGCATCGTATTTGAATTCAGTCAAGTGTTTGTCGTGACGGAGTGAGGTTCTGTGCTCCAGCAGTGAGAGAGTGAGAGGTCAGCTAGCACCCAGACTCCACTAGTCTACAGTTCTCCAGGCTCCCACCCTTCTTTGGTGATACACTACATTCATTGACCAGTATTTCCTTTTCGTATTTTCCTAGGTTTAAGAGTTTAGTTAAGTGTGCTGTTTCCTCACATGCTGGCCGGCTGCGCCGCATGTTGTTGTTTTTTCTAGGCATAAGAATTTAGTTTTTGAGTGAGTGCGATCTCTTTATTTGAATTCATTTGAAATGTAACGTTAAATTTATTTCTTTGTAATCAATAAATTTAACAGTTCTTTTTCTTGAGCTTAATGTAATGCAGACTCGTGTTTCATTTCTCCACAATTAAGCTTATTTCCCTTATAGCTCCTAGCTTGCATAAACGTTTTGCCATTCATAACTGGTACTTTGGCCAGTCTTGTTGTATTAAGCTTAAAATCCGTTGTGCCTTCTAGGAGTTACGCATCAGCAAGAACCTGATATTATTAATAGTATTAGTTATTTATTGTCAGGGGTGAAATCACTTTCTCTAGAGGCTAACAGTACTAATAAACAGCGACTGTGAGTAATTGGTCTCTGCCGTGTACTGTTGAGAAAGTTTACAAATTCTCGTTCTGAGAGAGTCGGCGAAGCGGGCCGGTATAATCATTGCTTGATTTAGCAAGACAATTCATTGTCTCTGCTCTTCAATATTACTGAACATTATCACTTAATAATTGCATTTATTTTAAAAACCCCATGACAATTGGCGACCTCGCCAGGATAGACGATTTTTTTTCGCTCCTGGGAAGTCGCTGTACCCATTGTGTTAATTATTGAGTCTTCCCAGTCATTTGCATTTTTGCTTTATTCTTTTCCATTTAACTAAATAAGACTGGTCACCACTAGCTTGTGTCTGTATTCTTTACTTGTGTTTATTAGCATTCGTTTGCGAAGTAGCAGTCAGTACTGAGTCACTAGTTATTTAGCTTAAGCTAGCATCATGGCAGCCAGTGTCTATGTACAGGAAGCTAAAGATATGGGCCTCACAGACCCAGAGAAAATTCAGAGCTACGTTCTCTCACGGTTTAATTACGAGCAAGAACTTGAGAAAGATGCTCATGAAGAGCGTAGAATCCAACGCGAACACGAGCGAGAACAGCGCGAACACGAGCAGAAACAACGCGAACTCGAGCTAGTACAAGAGCGAGAACAACGCGAATACGAGCGTGAACAACGACACAGAGAACGAGAGCACGAATGTGCCGAGCGAGAAGCACGCGAAAAACACGAATATGAAATGCTGAAGCTCAAGCAAGATTCCTTGGCTTCAGACACATCTGGTGCAGTTGGTCCAAGCTCCACGAGCATTCTCCCTGCACATGTCCTGGCGACCCCACGCATCAAGCTTCCTTCATACAAAGAAGGCGAGCGAATCGAGCCATACATAGCTCGTTTTGAGGACTTGGCAGACATGTATCAACTGGATGAAGCAGCTAAGTGGCTCCAATTTCTTAGTTTATTTGAGGGTCCTGCCCTCGATATTCTCCACAGAATTCGTGGAGACAATCTCACGTATGAGATGATGAAAGCTGCACTCATTAAGGTGTATGGTCTCACAGTAGACGACGCTAAAGTTCAGTTCATGCGAGCTCGTCTCCAAGACAAGGAGACAGCTGTTCAGTTCCTTGACCGTCTCACTGCTTACTTAAATGAGTGGATGGAGAAAGATGAAACTCCTTCCACGCGTGAGGGGATAACTGACCTTATGCTGCGTACACAGCTAGAGAGGTCGTGGCCTGCTGAGCTCATAGCACAGCTTAAGATCTGCCAGGTGAAAGATGCCAGCCAAATGGTGGAAAAGGCTGACGCATATTTCACTGCATACGGGTATCAAACTCTTAAGCAAAACACCTGGAACAGCAGAAAAGATACTGCCAAGTCTGGGAAGCCGTCTCAGACTGAACCCCAGCAACAAGGCCATTCTCAGAATAATGGTCAAGGTCCAAAACCGCAGTGGAAGGACCAGGGGCAAAACACTCAGAAACCTGAGTGGAAGAGGTACAACAGGTACCCTAACCAGCAGCAGTATCAGCCACGCAACCGACCGTCGGGACCGTCTTCACCACCAGCTCAAGCGAATAGGAGGCAGGAAGCAAACGCAGCCTTCATTCCTCAGCAGCAGCACGGTGGTCACGTCCCTACCAGTATGGGTACTCCCCCACAGTTTACTAGTTCCACAGTGACAGTGAACCCCTCTCCATAGATGGCCAATGTTCCATCTCCACAGGCACTGAGTACGACTCCTCAAGTATCTAATTCTCAGGGCACCATGTTTGCCGCATCAATTCAGCAGCCTCATGAGTGGCTAGCTGCTTCCTCCACAGGTGACAGTACCTTCCTTGTTCAGCCAGGGTTTGTGGGAGGCATTCCTGTGAAGGTCCTGAGAGATAATGGATCCTCAGGTTGCTCTGTCAAGCAGAGTTTAGTTCGGCCTGAGCAGTACACAGATCGACAGATCCATGCTAACCTTATAGATGGATCAGTGAGATTGTTCCCTGAGGCATGTATCCACGTGGCATCTCCATTTTATACTGGTACAACACTCACAGTTGTCATGCCAGAACCTTTATTTGACCATATTATAGGCAACATTCCCAGTGTCAAGGATAGTTGCACCGAACATGACGCTACTCAGACTTCGGCTACAGTAACATGAGCCATAGCTGAGGCTCCAGACTGTGTCACCCCAGTGACCACTGAATCGCCGCAAGATCTGATGTGCAGCCAAACTGTTGTTCAAGAACAACATTCTGACCCAACACTTGCTGTTGTGTGGAAGAAACAAGAGGGTCGAGTGATTAAGTATTCACGGGGAGGTCGAGCCAAGTTCCTTCATAGGCAAGGATGGCTCTACCGTGAGTCACGAACACCCGAGGGTGAGGTTCGACTGCAGTTTGTCGTTCCCGCTAAGTACTGCCTAGCAGTGTTAGAATGGGGTCATTGTTCAGCCTCAGGAGGCCACATGGAAAAAAAGGAAGACCCAGGACCGTATCCGAGCTGACTTTTTCTGGCCAGGAATGGAACGAGACAGATAGTTTTGTGCGTTCCTGCAGTGTGTGTCAAAGTACCACTAATCAAGGACATGTCCTTCCTGTGCCATTTGAAACCACACCTGTAATCTCTGAGTCAGTTGAGAGACAGGGCAGTGGTAATGTGGGTGTAGACCTGATGTCTCACCTACTAACTGCTTACTAACTAGCAACTGTCGTATGCTGGGTTCTGTAAGATAGGCGGCCTCAGAGATTTGAGTAATCCAAGGACCAGCCTGGTTCCCAGTTAAAAGTGTAGACCTGACGTCTCACTCGTTGGCCCCACAGGACACAGTATGTCCAGGGCCTGTACATACTTGTATACCATAGGTTAAAGGGGGAAGTTTGAGAACCCTGCAAGAGAGTCCGAGGGTGTGTATGAATTACCTTGTGGAACGTCTCGAGCTGTGGGCCTCTCTGAGGATTCCCAGAGAATGCACATTATCCACATGAGTGTTCACACCCACGGTGGGTGTTAAAACGTGACCTGCCCGAGATTGCGTAGCGAATCTCAGCTTACTGTATTAGTCGTAAGTGTAGAGTTAGGTTAACCAGTAAACTGCCCATTCTAAGAAATCTGAGCAATTCAAGAACTGGCACGTTTCCTGGTTAATGTTTGGTTAACCAGTAAACTGCCCGTTCTAAAAGATTTGAGTAATTCAAGAACTGGCATGTTTCCTAGTTAATAAGCGTTAACCAGTAAGCTATAAGGGTTCTAAGCAATTTGTGAATTCAAGAATTATGTTTCCTGGTTAATAATGACACAGGTACTGATTGCTAGACAGAGAGAGAGAGAGAGAGAGAGAGAGAGAGAAATAACAGTTTTGATGCTCCACCTTAATTCCTTTCGCAGGTGTAGCTGGCAGGTGCAGCATTGCCGTGCAGATCAGCTGGTCATTCCTGTCGCATGCTGCCGCCCCTTCTCTTCTGCCTCGTCGTCATTATTTACTATACATTTGTATTATGTGATTTTACACGTAGGTACAGTTACACCACAACTGTCACACCTACACCGTGTATTACATACATTACGCTACATAACAATTAGTTGTTAATGTAAATGTAGCGAACTTTCGCTCAGTTTGACCTGAGTACAGGATTTTCACCGTCGTCACGGAGTTTTTTCCCTCAAGCTTGCCTCTATTAACGTAAATACGAGGTTTTTGTGCTCATTGGCGATAGTGATTTCCTCCTGTAGCTGGATAGCACACACACCACAGTGTGAATCTTGTGTGACTGAGTTAGGATGTGTACATATATATATATATATATATATATATATATATATATATATATATATACTGTATATATATATATATCCACAAATTTTTTCCCATAAGGAAAAAATTTAATTTTGCAGGGGCATAATGTCACGAGACAAATTCGCAACATTTTCCTTTTGTAAGAAGCCACGAACTATTAGTGGAAAACTCACTGTATATCGTTCAGTTAACTGTTTCTCTCTCCATTTCGGTGGTATACTTTTCAAAACATTCGCCACTGTTTCAAAAGTGACCGATCTAATGCACGTCATTAAGTGCTCTACTGAGCGATATTATTGTTTCTTTATTGTTCGCCCCTGCTTGCCTCGACCGTTGGCCACGCCTTCTTCCGGTGGCCGGTGCATATTCCTACCACACGCATCGTATTTGAATTCAGTCAAGTGTCTGTCGTGCCGGAGTGAGGTTCTGTGCTCCAGCAGTGAGAGAGTGAGAGGTCAGCTAGCACCCAGACTCCACTAGTCTAAAGTCCTCCAGGCTCCCACCCTTCTTTGGTGATACACTGCATTCATTGACCAGTATTTCCTTTTCGTATTTTCCTAGGTTTAAGAGTTTAGTTAAGTGTGCTGTTTCCTCACATGCTGGCCGGCTGCGCCGCATGTTGTTTTTTTCCTAGGCGTAAGAATTTAGTTTTTGAGTGAATGAGTGAGTGTGATCTATTTGAATTCACTTGAAATGTAACGTTAAATTTATTTCCTTGTAATCAATAAATTTAACAGTTCTTTTTCTTGTGCTTAATGTAATGTAAACTCGTGTTTCATATCTCCACAATTAAGCTTATTTCCCTTATAGCTTCTACCTTGCATAAACGTTTTGCCATTCATAACTGGTACTTAGGCCAGTCTTGTTGTATTAAGCTTAAAATCCGTTGTGCCTTCTAGGAGTTACGCATCAGCAAGAACTGATATTAATAGTATTAGTTATTTATTGTCAGGGGTGATGTCACTTTCTCTAGAGGCTAACAGTACTAATAAACAGCGACAGTGAGTAATTAGTCTCTGCCGTGTACTGTTGAGAAAGTTTACAAATTCTCGTTCTGAGAGAGTCGGCGAAGCGGGCCGGTATAAAGTAATCATTGCTTGATTTAGCAAGACAATTCATTGTCTCTGCTCTTCAATATTATTGAACATTATCACTTAATAATTGCATTTATTTTAAAAACCTCGTGACAAAGGTACTATATAGTTCTGTGTCTTCCTCTGGAGTATGAGTAGGGCGACGGTAGACTGTAACAATATTTATATTCATATATTTTAAACGTAATTTGACACAGACCAGTTCGGTATTCTGTCCACTTAATGTTACCTCTGTTGGGTTTAAGTGATATTTTACATATATCCCAACACCACCTCCTAAGCGTCCATTTTCTCTGCATCTATAGTGAAATTTATACGAGTCTAACTGGTATTCAGCTAATAAATCTCTATTACCTATATCAAGATGCGTTTCTGTTACGGCAATTATATGAAAATCTTCGACACTTAGAAGGATTTTGAGTTCGTTAAACTTGTTTCTAAGACTGCGAGCAATGAATGATAATAGAGAGAGAGAGAGAGAGAGAGAGAGAGAGAGAGAGAGAGAAGGGGGTGGAAATGAAAGTGTGGAGAGACTGGGAGGGAGGGGAGAAGAGGAGAGAGAAGGGGTCATGAATGTAACAGCAAAAATAGCGGAATGGACCGCAGATTGATAGGGCGATTACAGAGGGGAAGAGATAATATAAGCGAGAGGAGGTAGACACGAGAGAGGGGAAAGGGATGGGACTAGGGAAGGAAGGGTGAAGGAAGGACGAGAGGGAAGGGAAAACCAAAGGGAGAAGAAGGATGCCCTGAAGGAACAGGAGGGAGATATGTAGGAAGGGAGGAAGTGGAAGAGAACGAGGAAGGAGGGTTTGAAGGGATGGGTGGATGAATAGCAAGGCAGATGACTTTAAGGAAGAGAGGAGAAACGAGGGTAAAAGAAGGAAGAGGACCGGGAAAGATTAGTAATGGTGAGGAAAAGGAAAGAGGAGGTAATGGAGGAAGGAGAGAACGAGAGAAATGAGACCAGGGAGGAAAGGTCTGTGTGTGTGTGTGTGTGTGTGTGTGTGTGTGTGTGTGTGTGTGTGTGTGTGTGTGTGTGTGTGTGTGTGTGTGTGAGAGAGAGAGAGAGAGAGAGAGAGAGAGAGACGGCAAGCTGAGGAATGGCATTAAAGAGAGAAAAACTGCCTGGTAAGGGAGAGAGAGAGATTAAAGATAAAGGCGTGAGGGTTGGAGGGGAAAGATAAAGGGAGAGGGAGCGGCTGGAGGAGAGGAGTGGGAGAGGGAGAAGAGAATGAAGGGAAGAGGCGGAGGAAGACCAGGAGGAGGAGATGGAAGAAGAGAAAAAGGAGAGAAACGGAGACGGGAAGGGAAGGGAGATGGAGAGTGGAGGAGAAAGGAAAAGGGAGAGTATAGAAGAGAACGGGAGGGGAAGGGAAGGATTGGATGGGAAGGAAAAGGCAAGGAAAGGAAGTGAAGAAAATTGAAGTGAGGGAGAAATCCGGATTAGAAGGAGCAAGGAAAGAGAAGGAGAGGGAGAATGAGGGAATGAAAGAAGTGACAGGCAGAAAATAAGCAGAAATGTTAGAGGAACGACAAGAGGGAAATAAGGGAAAAAATGGAAGATGGATGAAGACTGGCGGAGAAAGAACAAGAAAGATGAGAGAGAGAGAGAGAGGTTGCTTGATGACCCGTATAGGCCAAGGCAATACAAAGGCGCACGGTATCTGACCCACGCAGCCTTACAACTGCCATTCACACGCAACCTTACGCACGCAACCCACGCAATGTCATCCACACATATGCAACCTACCCTCACGTATCTTCATAAACACACACACTTCAACCTGCCCCTCCTCCCCCCACACTACCCCTGCCCCATCCCTCACCCTGTCCTTTCCTTCACCCTCTCACTACCCTTCCCAACTCCGTATCACTCTCATAATCCTGTCCCTTCCTTCACTCTGCCTCTCCCCTCATCGTATCCCTCCTTCCCTTCACCTCACCTGTCCCTTCCTTCCCACCTCCTCCTTCACCTTCCTCCTACCTAACGTTAAACGGAACACTATTTTACCTCCAACGCCCCTTCCCTCCACCACATCACACCAAACCACACCACACCACAAACCACAACAATCCATCAAACCACAAACAATATCGCCAAAACAAGCACCACCACAACCACACACACCACCACACAACACACCACAATCCACAACACTCCACCACACCACACACCAGATAACGAGTGCAGCAAGTTTAATGTAGACCAGACAGGAAAAGAACATGATGCTAGAATCAAACAACATACGGTAGGAATAGTGTTAGAACAGGACAAACATCCAATGCCTTATTTGTACACATGAGAGATAAGAATCACTGTATAGATTGGGATGCCACTTCAGTTTTTCTTGCAAATCTACTATTAATAGGAACATCACTGAATCCACTGTAATCAGAAACAGAGTCTGATAACATGAACCTCAGCAATGGGATGTACAAGTTAGATTACGTCATCACAGAGAAAATTGTTATGCTGGTGCTTTTAAGGCGACTTCTCGTCGTAAAAACACTAGCTACTGAAGCGGGGTTCTCTTTCTAGACCGGAAGTAAAGCACCAACAAAGGAACAGGACATAAAAACCAGGCAGTATACCTTAACACATCTATTACCTTAATTCTAACCGTAACAATACACGTAGAATGATATTTGAGATACAGGGGCACAGAGACACAGAGTTAATACTTAGCACCACAAAATAAAGTTATACTGAATACACACTACAAGGTTCATACAGGGAGATAGTGAATTATCTATAATATTGCTTATACGTCACTTTGAGGCAGGATATAAATAGGATTGTTCACATAAGGAATAAACAAGGTTGGGAGTCTGTATGGGGAATATTACTATAAATGAGGTAGGGTGCGGATAGCGACACTCGACGTTGTCACCTTGTCACGGAGACACTTACACTTAGGCTTTTGACTGGTCCGCGTGCCCTTACCTCAGGTGTTCACAGAAAACTCTCTGACTCTCTTACATGGGGGGGGGGGACTGGGATAATTACACAAAGTTCACTTTCTGCCCTGTCAACACTGAGTTCTTGCAGGCCACTATTGACTACTCTGTTCCTTACGGAGTCACTGTGCACTGTTCTTTTTCCCCAGTTGTTCTTGACACAAAGGGGGGGGGAGTGAATCACTGTTTTCCTGTCTCCTGGGTAATATTCACTCTAGGTCGCACTCGTAGGTGAGGTGCAGGAAGGCTCTCCCGTCTGGGGGCCTCGACCTGATAGGTGGCCCTCGGGACTGGGACCAAACAGCTGGAGTAATCAGGCCTGCCGCTTTTGGCTCCGGGGAGTGAGGGAGCCCGGATCGCCTTCGTCAGGAGCTGAAGAGTCTGGCCTGCGCGTCCTGGGACTGCGGGCACCAAGGGGGAGAGGCGCCGCCAGGACTGGGCTGTGGCAGCATCTCCTACGGGGCTCGGGCAGGAACAAGGAACTCCCGGGTGTAGACGGTAAGCCCGATATTGGGCCTTGCCACCACTCTAGCGTCTCCTACGGGGGCTATATTCCCGGGTGGTGACGAAGGGCTCCCCGAAGGGAAAGAGGCTGGAGAAGGACTCACGTTACTCGTGTCCTCTCGAGTACGTCTGGAGGCCGGAGCTTGGGGTCGCCTTCCCCTGTTACATACTCTGGCTGTAGCCGTGGACTTGCCCGGCATACGGGGAACACCTGCAGGGCGTACTAGGCCGTCCCTTCGCCGCGTATCTGGACCGCCGGCGTGGTGCTGCTCCCGTAGTAGGAAACAAGCCGAAGTGAGGGGCACAGAGGCCACACTCTCTCCAATACGGATTGAGTCTACCTTCAGGGGCTTCTCTACCCTGGTACCTGCCCCGGCCAGAGCCGAATGCCTACCCGTACAGAGAACACCTGCAGGGCGTACTGGGCCGTCCCCTCGCTGCGTATCTGGGCCAACAACGTGGTGTTGCTCCCGTAATAGGGAAGTGCTACACGTACGGTAGCAGGGGCTCTTTACCCTGGTCTGTACTCTGACCGTAGCCAGAAGCTGATCTATCCGATCAGGAACAACTGACGGGCGTACTGGGCCGTCCCTTCTCCGCCGCGTATCTGGGCCAACGACGTTTAGTTGCTCCTGAAGGGGAGAACAGCAAGAGAGTGATGCGCTGGGGCAACTCTCTCTCTCCGGTGTGCTAAGGCCAGAGCCTGGGGTCGCCTTCCCCTTCACACACTTTATAAGGCCATAGCCTTGGGCCTCCTGCCCTAGAGGGTGTAACAAAGCCGTCAATACGGTGTTACCTGGGACTGAATCTGGTTAAGTCCCACCCCTATTCTGACGACCATTGCTCCGCCCGCAATGTAGTCTCCTTTCCCTGATCACCTGGGGTTGGGGCAATTGCGGGGAACAAGGGCCCAGGATCGTGATGTCCTGGTGACCCTCTTGAACGGGGTCACTAACCCCACCGTTGTGTCCTCCTGGGGTAGTGGTGCGGTGGCGGCCCGGTGGTGGGGTGGGGAGTGGTGAGGTGGGAGGTCCGGCGACGGGCACGGCGGGCATTTCAAAACTACAGAGCCTAGTTAAGATCACTTTGATCTCGTTTGTATTTTCTTTCCTGGCCTCATTATGTAAGCAAACCCTTGTACTTGACGGGATTTGTATAAGGATAGGTATGCATATGCAGTTCTCTTTATAAACAATGGGTTTACTGTACGTACATTTGCTATATTTTGTGTGTGTGTGTGTGTGTGTTTGTGTGTATATATATATATATATATATATATATACATATGCAGTTCTCTTTATAAACAATGGGTTTACTGTACGTACATTTGCTATATTGTGTGTGTGTGTGTGTGTGTGTGTGTGTGTGTGTGTGTGTATATATAGTATGCATATGCAGTTCTCTTTATAAACAATGGGTTTACTGTACGTATATTTGCTATATTTTGTGTGTGTGTGTGTGTGTGTGTGTGTGTGTATGTATATATATATATATATATATATATATATATATATATATATATGTGGTTATTTTTATATGTATGCGTTTCTATGTGCAAGTAGGTAGGTATGTAGTTGTGTTCATATACATATACAGTATATGACTGGGTATGTATTCATATAAGTATTTCTTTCCTGAATCAGTGTTCATGTAGCTACAATACACATGCATATGTTTAATGACATATATATGTGCAACTGTCTACAAAGCATGACTGTCGCAAAAATTGTGTGTGTGTGTGTGTGTGTGTGTGTGTGTGTGTGTGTGTGTGTGTGTGAGGAACAAATATAACTTCCAAAATGATGTCATCATACTCTAAGGATTAAATTATATTTTCTTCCACGTGGTTTTGAAAATTATCTAACACCTTTTCCTAAGCGAATTATTTCAAACATTACATCTCAGTATCCTGTTGTATATACAGTATATTCCAAAACTATGCCGATACTAAAACATCAATTGCACATCAGAAAATAAGATAATTATACAAAATAGATAGCAAAAGAAAAGTTGCCTCGGATCCTATTTTGCCACCAAGATTCCGGCGAGAAATCGCAGCTGCGACTTGGCATGTCATTAGCTTGCGATATACAATGAAAAGTTGACGTACATTAGTTAACATGTGGCAATGCGGAGGTGGAGACAAGGTGGTAACAGGAGTAGGGAGTTAGCGGTGGCCAGAATAAGACTGGTTTGTGCATATCTGTGGTAAGATGGTGTTGATGTTGATGGTGATAAGAAGTGTCAGGTGTGTGGCCACAATGAAGGGCACACGTTAGAACACTATATTATGCAGTGTCTCCTTACTGACGAATTTAGCAAGAGCAGCAACTGACATGTACTGTAAGGCTAGACACCTTACGTCTAAAGTCAAGGAAATTCTTAACCCTAGAATACATAGGCCTACGCTAATTTTACTGCATCTTAATACATACGCTGTGTTTGATAAACCCATTTTTTGGAAAGTCATACACCTATGTGAAAATCCAAATTTAGTAAAACCAAGTACATATATAAAAAATACAAGCTTTGTACTTTCACTTGAACCTTACGTAAACGAGTTTGTATGATATCTTAAAGGTTAAGTGGTAACTTGAAAAAAAGTATCAAAAATGGGGAAAAATTCTGATGTAACTAAAAATAAATGTGGAAAATTTGAAACAGGAGCTGCGGACTTCTGCACTTGCACACACACTCCCGGGTCATGGGCGCTGCAGCACATGGCACTCTAATCCTTACAGACTCACGGTGGGCCGTGGTGGAGGTAGACAAAAAAAGGGGTATTTTTTTTAGAGTAAAAAAATGGAGTACGAAGATTGGCAATTTTTCATGCAATCCCAGACCCTAGAAATTGAACATTACATGGTATTTGGACCTCTCTAAGGCTTTACCCAGTGATCTGGACCACCCACCCACCCCCACAACCTTGTTTTAGGGGGTAACTACGATAGAACTTACAATGGGGTACTTTATGGGGTGGAAGACAATTGACAATCGTCATGGTCGAGCCTGCCACAGACGTCGTAGGACACGCATGCTCATGAATCATATGCTGCATTTGTTTGTGTGCACTTGTGATAGGATTAATGTCATTCCTACTTACAAAACCACATACACTCTCCAATGAATACACACAACAAGAGCTTATTCATTTGTATGTCATACAAAAAGGTAAAAATATTCTAATCTGGCAAGTCTAGCAACCAGTCAGCTCATTCATACCTTATAATTTAATGTTTTCTATGTTAATTCTTTAGAAATGAGTAGATTTGTATCTCTTAATATATGGTTTCAATGAGGAAAGTCATATTTTCCTCCTCTGAGACGATTTACTAACTTAAATTTATTAATGCCTAAATTCGCCTTCAGTCAACGATTTCGACAAACCGTCCCAAATCCAGGAACGGTCAACAGTCATTTTTTGCCTGCTCTGAGAGAGGTCGGAAGGCTGGACTGAAGTCGGGAGGACGCACGCTGAGAATCTGAGATGTCAGGATCATACTGTTGTGTTCCCCTGTGCATTAATAGGGGTGGCCATCAATTTCCTCAGATTATGAATGGTGAAATTACAAAATAAACAATTTGGATAATATAGTGCCATATACAGTATGTATATATTTCTCAAAGTGGCTAATCAATCCAGAATAGAATATATTCTCTATAATAAGTATATATAGAAAAATATATGGATATATATAAATATATGTGCTTTTCACTTTCACTCACAAAGTACACACTGCTTCCTACCCAGATGACTTAACACTCCCACACACTGCTTCCTACCCAGAATGGCCTCTTTTATGGTAGAACACAGTCATAACTCACACCTCACTATCAACAACATCCCTCTTGTCCCACATGCACACAAAATCTTTGGTGAAATGAAAGCACAGTAACAGAAGAATTTGGTAATATCTTGCAGCATAGAGCAGTTAGAAGCTGATCTGTAAAAATATTTATCTAAGAAAGCCTTTCTGAAATTATCTTGATGTCCTCAAATGTGAATATTACAAAATCTTGGGTGCCGCAATATTAGTAAACAAAAGCAGAGTCTATTTTGTCCCAGGGACTGTACCTTCAATGCGCATGCGCCACTTGGATATTTGGGATGTTACGAGCGCCGTACCGATTTTTTACTTATATTGGCTAGTAATCGACTTGAAGAGGGCAATTACAAAGTATTTCGTTCCAGCCAATAGTGAGTAATGGAACTCCACCTCTTTCAGTACAATAAAAGACTACTAATGCAAAATAAATGAAGATCTTGGAGTTCATTTGATGCTAGTCTAGCTGGATAAATATTTTTTACGTATTACTATGAAAATAATAAGTAGTTTGCCTTCATTTCTTCTCAATTATTTGAGAAAAAAAATAATTCCTCTACACATTACAAACATTAATTTGAATCATAAGTCCACACAAAGATATATTATTAATGATTCATGAGAGTGCGACTGTTCACTGTCAGTGGCAGGCTCGACCACTTCAATGGCGGCTCCAAAGCACCCCATTATCAGGAAATGTCATTTCTTGAGTAGTGAATGTTATTATTTTACTACTGAAACCTCATAATTGCAAAACACAGTGGTATGCAATCCAAAATAGTTGCTATTTGTCATCTGTGGTGTATTTATGGCCGTGAGAAAAATAATTTGTTCGAATTTTCCTTGATAATTCTCAAAATCATGAGCACTTGGACTCACAATCACCACAGACAGGGTAATAATGCCCCTGGCAGACAGCCTTCTGCCATTTGGTGCACCGGAAGCATGTCTTCCTGTCAGTCTGAACAGGGCACTCCTGGCACTGGACAGGTGGACTCTGATTCTTAGCACCCAGTGGTGTTCATTATTTTATCAAGTTCTTCATCACTCAAAAAATGGTGGGCCATGATTTCACAATTCGCAAAGAAATATCTGTGTTCTATGAAATATTCACTTCCTGCAAGGAACTACTACTTACTGGATATGACAAACTCTGTGTCACATACAGTATGTACGGGAGTACATACGATGGGTGTAAGATACCCAAGGGCGCCGATATGGAAATTACCTTCAGAGAGAGCGGAGCAACACTACCTCTCCCTACTAGGGCAACAAGTGGAAGGAGGGTATCTGGGTGCCCAGCCGTCTCAGACAATAACCCACTCGGTGATCACGTGAACTCGGGTATGAGTCGGGTGTGATACGCCCGTGTATGTATTCTAGGGTTAAGAAATTCAGGGGATTCGCCTCTGTTCGTTAAATACATTTTAGTTTGAATTTGAGCCACTGTTATGATACTCAATACACTATAAACAAAATCATTGTCTCACAAGGGGAAAGGAAGAATCTGTATCAAAAGCTGGTCTAAATCAATTAAACAAAGACATGACAGAACAGTGACCAGACAGGCACTTCCTGTTATGCCCCCAAACAATTGTAAGCTGCTGACCTGTTTATCCCTTCACCTCTCCCACCAAAGTCTCCCCCCCCCCACACCCTTCACACACCGGTCCCTTATCCACCCGCCTCACACCTCGACTTAATTCTACCTACCTACCCACCTCTCATCTCATTGCACCTCTCTCTTTATATGTATATCTCTCTCAGACACACACACACACACACACACCATTTCATTCCCATAATTTCGAACAGACAGCCGATTACCTTCCTAAGGTTACATTGTGATAGTCTCTTTGTCTCCTTTCACACTTTCCTATAAAATGTCCACGCCAGTTTTTCTATACTGCGTGCTGTTCGTTGACTTTTTCCTGCCGGCATCAGCTGGAGGGTCTGGAGGGCGTGGGAGAGCCTTCATCTTTGAAATCCCTATCTCATTCTAGTAGTTTAGTTACTGTTCAAGGAGCTACCATGCATGGGCCAACAAGTCTATTGCAGACAATCTCTCTTCTTATGATCTTAAACCCTCTGTGTCCAAAGTACTGTACTGTACATGGAGATGAATCTAAGGAGAATGGGGGGAAGAATGTAGAAAGGAGCACAGAGGAAAAAGATGAAGTTAAGGGGAATAAGGAAAAGACAATAGAGAGGGGTGCATGAAAGAGAGGGGAGAGGGATAAAATGAGAAAGAATAGAAAAGGAAAGGAAAAGAAAAAAAAAAAAGAGAGGAAAAAAGGAAAGGCGGTACTGTACAGGAAAGAACACAGAAGAAATAAGAGGATGTGTAAGATATCTAAAAGAAGAGAAATGAGCGAGAGAAATACACGTGGAAAAGGGAAAGGAGAAAAGACAGAAAAACGTGAAAAAAAAGATGAAGGAAAAAAGACGGAATACAGAGGAGAGGAGAGGAAGAAGTGGAGAGACGGTGGGAGAAGCGGGAGGGGGGTGAGAAATCTGCCTGAAAGGGAAAGGAGAAAAGACAGAAAAACGTGAAAAAAAAAAGATGAAAGAAAAAAGACGGAATGGAGAGGAGAGGAAGAAGAAGTGGAGAGACGAAGGTGGGAGAAGCGGGAGGGGGGGGGGTGAGAAATCTGCCTGAGGTGTAAAGTGGGGAAGCGATTAGAGAAAGGAGGGAAGTAAAAAGAATTGTGGGGAGATTACAGGAAAGAGAGAGAGAGAGAGAGAGAGAGAGAGAGACTTCGTTGCGATGCGTCCTTGTTTTATCTCCATTATAAAAAAAACTCTCTCTCTTTTCCTCCCCATCCTCTTTAACTGCCATAGCAGGTAGATTTTCTATTCTTTTTATACTGGTAAAGGAAGATAATATATAAAAAGTAAGTGAACCTCCCTAGAAATTCAATATCTCATATATAGAGTAAATTGACCATTTGTAACAACATCCATTAACCAGTTGTATACTATTTTTTATTTGTGTGGGATTGTGGAAATATTGCTGCAAAATGCCATCTACCCTAAAGGCCTGCCAGGAGTGTACTGGTCGCTTTGCGGCTCAGTATTTTTCAAATTACTTTTCGACGCCTGTGTGCAAACTATGCATCTTGAGAAAAGATCTAGAAAATGGTTTAGCTGAATCGCAGAGAAATTACAGGGAACTCAAGGCAGAGTTTGAGACACTGAAAGAGTTTGTAGTGGCAAATGTAGGAGTCAGCAACAGCACTCGAGAAGGAAGAAGCGTACAAACTGAGCTCGTACAAGCCCCCGCCCATCAGGCAGTCATAAATAATAGTGTATCAGTATCTTCCTCACCCAGCGATTCAGTACGTTCCTCGCCAAGCGAAGTCCCCTTTACTATGGTAAGAAATGGCGCAAAACCCGGAAAAGATTCGAGGAAGCATCTTCCCATAACTACGTATAATCGCTACCAGATCCTTGCCGAAGCGGTAAATGAGACAGAAGAAACAAGGCTTATTGGGGACCCTATTGTACTCAGTCAGCTGGAGGAATTTTGTGGACGTGCCCCCATCAGCAGAAAGAGGTACTGTTTTCCAGGAGGTGGACTAAGTGATATCACAGAAGCCTGCGATGAGGTCACAGAAGACGCAAATGATCAAACTCTATACGTTATCCATGTTGGTACAAATGATCTGAAGCGCAGTAGATCAGAGGAATTGCTAGCAAAGTATCATGAAATGATCAAACGATTCAAAACTAAGTCCACTAATGTGATAATATCTGGTATACTCCCAAGGATCAAGGCAGAAAATAGTTTCTATGATAAGGCCTTCAGCACAAATAACCGGCTCAAATCTCTCTGCACGCAAGAGGGAGTCGACTTTGTCAATCTGTGGGACCAGTTTTATGAGCAACATACTCTATTCCAGAAAGATGGTCTCCATTTGAACTCAGTAGGAGCGGCACGGCTAGGTAGACTTCTACACGATAAAGTTGCCCTCTTCAGATCAAAAAACGCGGCACGTCCAGGAACAGTAACCTTAACGTAAATACCCACAAAGTCAGATCACCAACTGTTCGGAACGGAATTAGAGTCTGCTATGCTAACGCACGTAGTCTACGTAACAAGTTTGAGGATTTAGAATCTCTAATTTACCTAGAAAATTATGACATCATTGGCATCACAGAGTCCTGGATTAACACATCTGACCGTGACTTTCTAGCGGAATACTCACTAACAGGGTACAATATTTTCAGCTGTGAGCGACCACATCGAGCTGGTGGCGGTGTTTTACTATATGTGAAAACTAGTCTCCATCCCCTTGTGCTATCCAAACCCAGTATTACCAACATAGATGCCAGTTATGTTCAGCTAAGTATTAATTCACACAAAATAAATATATGTCTCATCTATCGTCCGCCAGCACAGTCAACTGAGACAGATGAAAAACTTTATGATCAAATTGCGGAAATTTGTTGTCAAGAGGATAGCGTAATTTTTGGAGACTTTAATCTACCGGTAACAAAGTGGGGTGAACCACTGACGGCACACTCAGGACAAGAGCTTTATACGAATCTTCAGGAAAGCGCCCTTTCCCAACACGTAGAATACCCAACGAGAGGAAACAATATCCTAGACATCATCTTGACTACAAATGATAACCTAGTCAACAACGTTGAAATAGGACCTGAGTTTAGTTTCAGTGATCATCGAACTATACAGTTTAATATTACTACTGAAAAAGTAAAAGAAACGGAGAGCAAAGAAAAGGTCCTAGATTATCGTAGAGCTAATTTCAACAGGCTCAGAGCGCTACTTGCAACTGCAGATTGGAATCAAATGTCTGACACCGATGACATAAACCAAGCATGGGAAATATTCACCGAAAAATTTAATGAAGTGGTAAAGTCATGTGTGCCACTACGTAACAGACGTCCAGCTGGAAATAGTAAACCAAAGTGGTGGTCCAGTGAAATAAAAAGTAACTTAATAGCCAAAAAACAGGCATACCATAAATATAAAGCTACACAAAATAATGATGATAAATTACAATACGATAATCTACGCCGCACATCGAAAAGACTTATTAAACAAAGCAAAAGAGCACTGGAGATCCACATTGCTAATACGTGCAAATCAAATCCTAAAGAATTTTACAGTTACATTAGAAAGAAAAAGGTTATGACTACATCAATAGGTCCTCTAGAAACAAACAATGTGCTTATTTTTATATGTATGCGTTTCTATGTGCAAGTAGGTAGGTATGTAGTTGTGTTCATATACATATACAGTATATGACTGGGTATGTATTCATATAAGTATTTCTTTCCTGAATCAGTGTTCATGTAGCTACAATACACATGCATATGTTTAATGACATATATATGTGCAACTGTCTACAAAGCATGACTGTCGCAAAAATTGTGTGTGTGTGTGTGTGTGTGTGTGTGTGTGTGTGTGTGTGTGTGTGTGTGTGTGAGGAACAAATATAACTTCCAAAATGATGTCATCATACTCTAAGGATTAAATTATATTTTCTTCCACGTGGTTTTGAAAATTATCTAACACCTTTTCCTAAGCGAATTATTTCAAACATTACATCTCAGTATCCTGTTGTATATACAGTATATTCCAAAACTATGCCGATACTAAAACATCAATTGCACATCAGAAAATAAGATAATTATACAAAATAGATAGCAAAAGAAAAGTTGCCTCGGATCCTATTTTGCCACCAAGATTCCGGCGAGAAATCGCAGCTGCGACTTGGCATGTCATTAGCTTGCGATATACAATGAAAAGTTGACGTACATTAGTTAACATGTGGCAATGCGGAGGTGGAGACAAGGTGGTAACAGGAGTAGGGAGTTAGCGGTGGCCAGAATAAGACTGGTTTGTGCATATCTGTGGTAAGATGGTGTTGATGTTGATGGTGATAAGAAGTGTCAGGTGTGTGGCCACAATGAAGGGCACACGTTAGAACACTATATTATGCAGTGTCTCCTTACTGACGAATTTAGCAAGAGCAGCAACTGACATGTACTGTAAGGCTAGACACCTTACGTCTAAAGTCAAGGAAATTCTTAACCCTAGAATACATAGGCCTACGCTAATTTTACTGCATCTTAATACATACGCTGTGTTTGATAAACCCATTTTTTGGAAAGTCATACACCTATGTGAAAATCCAAATTTAGTAAAACCAAGTACATATATAAAAAATACAAGCTTTGTACTTTCACTTGAACCTTACGTAAACGAGTTTGTATGATATCTTAAAGGTTAAGTGGTAACTTGAAAAAAAGTATCAAAAATGGGGAAAAATTCTGATGTAACTAAAAATAAATATGTGGAAAATTTGAAACAGGAGCTGCGGACTTCTGCACTTGCACACACACTCCCGGGTCATGGGCGCTGCAGCACATGGCACTCTAATCCTTACAGACTCACGGTGGGCCGTGGTGGAGGTAGACAAAAAAAGGGGTATTTTTTTTAGAGTAAAAAAATGGAGTACGAAGATTGGCAATTTTTCATGCAATCCCAGACCCTAGAAATTGAACATTACATGGTATTTGGACCTCTCTAAGGCTTTACCCAGTGATCTGGACCACCCACCCACCCCCACAACCTTGTTTTAGGGGGTAACTAAGATAGAACTTACAATGGGGTACTTTATGGGGTGGAAGACAATTGACAATCGTCATGGTCGAGCCTGCCACAGACGTCGTAGGACACGCATGCTCATGAATCATATGCTGCATTTGTTTGTGTGCACTTGTGATAGGATTAATGTCATTCCTACTTACAAAACCACATACACTCTCCAATGAATACACACAACAAGAGCTTATTCATTTGTATGTCATACAAAAAGGTAAAAATATTCTAATCTGGCAAGTCTAGCAACCAGTCAGCTCATTCATACCTTATAATTTAATGTTTTCTATGTTAATTCTTTAGAAATGAGTAGATTTGTATCTCTTAATATATGGTTTCAATGAGGAAAGTCATATTTTCCTCCTCTGAGACGATTTACTAACTTAAATTTATTAATGCCTAAATTCGCCTTCAGTCAACGATTTCGACAAACCGTCCCAAATCCAGGAACGGTCAACAGTCATTTTTTGCCTGCTCTGAGAGAGGTCGGAAGGCTGGACTGAAGTCGGGAGGACGCACGCTGAGAATCTGAGATGTCAGGATCATACTGTTGTGTTCCCCTGTGCATTAATAGGGGTGGCCATCAATTTCCTCAGATTATGAATGGTGAAATTACAAAATAAACAATTTGGATAATATAGTGCCATATACAGTATGTATATATTTCTCAAAGTGGCTAATCAATCCAGAATAGAATATATTCTCTATAATAAGTATATATAGAAAAATATATGGATATATATAAATATATGTGCTTTTCACTTTCACTCACAAAGTACACACTGCTTCCTACCCAGATGACTTAACACTCCCACACACTGCTTCCTACCCAGAATGGCCTCTTTTATGGTAGAACACAGTCATAACTCACACCTCACTATCAACAACATCCCTCTTGTCCCACATGCACACAAAATCTTTGGTGAAATGAAAGCACAGTAACAGAAGAATTTGGTAATATCTTGCAGCATAGAGCAGTTAGAAGCTGATCTGTAAAAATATTTATCTAAGAAAGCCTTTCTGAAATTATCTTGATGTCCTCAAATGTGAATATTACAAAATCTTGGGTGCCGCAATATTAGTAAACAAAAGCAGAGTCTATTTTGTCCCAGGGACTGTACCTTCAATGCGCATGCGCCACTTGGATATTTGGGATGTTACGAGCGCCGTACCGATTTTTTACTTATATTGGCTAGTAATCGACTTGAAGAGGGCAATTACAAAGTATTTCGTTCCAGCCAATAGTGAGTAATGGAACTCCACCTCTTTCAGTACAATAAAAGACTACTAATGCAAAATAAATGAAGATCTTGGAGTTCATTTGATGCTAGTCTAGCTGGATAAATATTTTTTACGTATTACTATGAAAATAATAAGTAGTTTGCCTTCATTTCTTCTCAATTATTTGAGAAAAAAATAATTCCTCTACACATTACAAACATTAATTTGAATCATAAGTCCACACAAAGATATATTATTAATGATTCATGAGAGTGCGACTGTTCACTGTCAGTGGCAGGCTCGACCACTTCAATGGCGGCTCCAAAGCACCCCATTATCAGGAAATGTCATTTCTTGAGTAGTGAATGTTATTATTTTACTACTGAAACCTCATAATTGCAAAACACAGTGGTATGCAATCCAAAATAGTTGCTATTTGTCATCTGTGGTGTATTTATGGCCGTGAGAAAAATAATTTGTTCGAATTTTCCTTGATAATTCTCAAAATCATGAGCACTTGGACTCACAATCACCACAGACAGGGTAATAATGCCCCTGGCAGACAGCCTTCTGCCATTTGGTGCACCGGAAGCATGTCTTCCTGTCAGTCTGAACAGGGCACTCCTGGCACTGGACAGGTGGACTCTGATTCTTAGCACCCAGTGGTGTTCATTATTTTATCAAGTTCTTCATCACTCAAAAAATGGTGGGCCATGATTTCACAATTCGCAAAGAAATATCTGTGTTCTATGAAATATTCACTTCCTGCAAGGAACTACTACTTACTGGATATGACAAACTCTGTGTCACATACAGTATGTACGGGAGTACATACGATGGGTGTAAGATACCCAAGGGCGCCGATATGGAAATTACCTTCAGAGAGAGCGGAGCAACACTACCTCTCCCTACTAGGGCAACAAGTGGAAGGAGGGTATCTGGGTGCCCAGCCGTCTCAGACAATAACCCACTCGGTGATCACGTGAACTCGGGTACGAGTCGGGTGTGATACGCCCGTGTATGTATTCTAGGGTTAAGAAATTCAGGGGATTCGCCTCTGTTCGTTAAATACATTTTAGTTTGAATTTGAGCCATTGTTATGATACTCAATACACTATAAACAAAATCATTGTCTCACAAGGGGAAAGGAAGAATCTGTATCAAAAGCTGGTCTAAATCAATTAAACAAAGACATGACAGAACAGTGACCAGACAGGCACTTCCTGTGATGCCCCCAAACAATTGTAAGCTGCTGACCTGTTTATCCCTTCACCTCTCCCACCAAAGTCTCCCCCACCCCCCACACACCCTTCACACACCGGTCCCTTATCCACCCGCCTCACACCTCGACTTAATTCTACCTACCTACCCACCTCTCATCTCACTGCACCTCTCTCTTTATATGTATATCTCTCTCAGACACACACACACACACACACACACACACCATTTCCTTCCCATAATTTCGAACAGACAGCCGATTACCTTCCTAAGGTTACATTGTGATAGTCTCTTTGTCTCCTTTCACACTTTCCTATAAAATGTCCACGTCAGTTTTTCTATACTGCGTGCTGTTCGTTGACTTTTTCCTGCCGGCATCAGCTGGAGGGTCTGGAGGGCGTGGGAGAGCCTTCATCTTTGAAATCCCTATCTCATTCTAGTAGTTTAGTTACTGTTCAAGGAGCTACCATGCATGGGCCAACAAGTCTATTGCAGACAATCTCTCTTCTTATGATCTTAAACCCTCTGTGTCCAAAGTACTGTACTGTACATGGAGATGAATCTAAGGAGAATGGGGGGAAGAATGTAGAAAGGAGCACAGAGGAAAAAGATGAAGTTAAGGGGAATAAGGAAAAGACAATAGAGAGGGGTGCATGAAAGAGAGGGGAGATGGATAAAATGAGAAAGAATAGAAAAGGAAAGGAAAAGAAAAAAAAAGGAGAGGAAAAAAGGAAAGGCGGTACTGTACAGGAAAGAACACAGAAGAAATAAGAAAGAGGATGTGTAAGATATCTAAAAGAAGAGAAAATGAGCGAGAGAAATACACGTGGAAAAGGGAAAGGAGAAAAGACAGAAAAACGTGAAAAAAAAAGATGAAAGAAAAAAGACGGAATACAGAGGAGAGGAGAGGAAGGAGAAGTGGAGAGACGAAGGTGGGAGAAGCGGGAGGGGGGTGAGAAATCTGCCTGAAAGGGAAAGGAGAAAAGACAGAAAAACGTGAAAAAAAAAAGATGAAAGAAAAAAGACGGAATACAGAGGAGAGGAGAGGAAGAAGTGGAGAGACGGTGGGAGAAGCGGGAGGGGGGTGAGAAATCTGACTGAGGTGTAAAGTGGGGAAGCGATTAGAGAGAGGAGGGAAGTAAAAAGAATTGTGGGGAGATTACAGGAAAGAGAGAGAGAGAGAGAGAGAGAGAGAGACTTCGTTGCGATGCGTCCTTGTTTTATCTCCATTATAAAAAAAACTCTCTCTCTTTTCCTCCCCATCCTCTTTAACTGCCATAGCAGGTAGATTTTCTATTCTTTTTATACTGGTAAAGGAAGATAATATATAAAAAGTAAGTGAACCTCCCTAGAAATTCAATATCTCATATATAGAGTAAATTGACCATTTGTAACAACATCCATTAACCAGTTGTATACTATTTTTTATTTGTGTGGGATTGTGGAAATATTGCTGCAAAATGCCATCTACCCTAAAGGCCTGCCAGGAGTGTACTGGTCGCTTTGCGGCTCAGTATTTTTCAAATTACTTTTCGACGCCTGTGTGCAAACTATGCATCTTGAGAAAAGATCTAGAAAATGGTTTAGCTGAATCGCAGAGAAATTACAGGGAACTCAAGGCAGAGTTTGAGACACTGAAAGAGTTTGTAGTGGCAAATGTAGGAGTCAGCAACAGCACTCGAGAAGGAAGAAGCGTACAAACTGAGCTCGTACAAGCCCCCGCCCATCAGGCAGTCATAAATAATAGTGTATCAGTATCTTCCTCACCCAGCGATTCAGTACGTTCCTCGCCAAGCGAAGTCCCCTTTACTATGGTAAGAAATGGCGCAAAACCCGGAAAAGATTCGAGGAAGCATCTTCCCATAACTACGTATAATCGCTACCAGATCCTTGCCGAAGCGGTAAATGAGACAGAAGAAACAAGGCTTATTGGGGACCCTATTGTACTCAGTCAGCTGGAGGAATTTTGTGGACGTGCCCCCATCAGCAGAAAGAGGTACTGTTTTCCAGGAGGTGGACTAAGTGATATCACAGAAGCCTGCGATGAGGTCACAGAAGACGCAAATGATCAAACTCTATACGTTATCCATGTTGGTACAAATGATCTGAAGCGCAGTAGATCAGAGGAATTGCTAGCAAAGTATCATGAAATGATCAAACGATTCAAAACTAAGTCCACTAATGTGATAATATCTGGTATACTCCCAAGGATCAAGGCAGAAAATAGTTTCTATGATAAGGCCTTCAGCACAAATAACCGGCTCAAATCTCTCTGCACGCAAGAGGGAGTCGACTTTGTCAATCTGTGGGACCAGTTTTATGAGCAACATACTCTATTCCAGAAAGATGGTCTCCATTTGAACTCAGTAGGAGCGGCACGGCTAGGTAGACTTCTACACGATAAAGTTGCCCTCTTCAGATCAAAAAACGCGGCACGTCCAGGAACAGTAACCTTAACGTAAATACCCACAAAGTCAGATCACCAACTGTTCGGAACGGAATTAGAGTCTGCTATGCTAACGCACGTAGTCTACGTAACAAGTTTGAGGATTTAGAATCTCTAATTTACCTAGAAAATTATGACATCATTGGCATCACAGAGTCCTGGATTAACACATCTGACCGTGACTTTCTAGCGGAATACTCACTAACAGGGTACAATATTTTCAGCTGTGAGCGACCACATCGAGCTGGTGGCGGTGTTTTACTATATGTGAAAACTAGTCTCCATCCCCTTGTGCTATCCAAACCCAGTATTACCAACATAGATGCCAGTTATGTTCAGCTAAGTATTAATTCACACAAAATAAATATATGTCTCATCTATCGTCCGCCAGCACAGTCAACTGAGACAGATGAAAAACTTTATGATCAAATTGCGGAAATTTGTTGTCAAGAGGATAGCGTAATTTTTGGAGACTTTAATCTACCGGTAACAAAGTGGGGTGAACCACTGACGGCACACTCAGGACAAGAGCTTTATACGAATCTTCAGGAAAGCGCCCTTTCCCAACACGTAGAATACCCAACGAGAGGAAACAATATCCTAGACATCATCTTGACTACAAATGATAACCTAGTCAACAACGTTGAAATAGGACCTGAGTTTAGTTTCAGTGATCATCGAACTATACAGTTTAATATTACTACTGAAAAAGTAAAAGAAACGGAGAGCAAAGAAAAGGTCCTAGATTATCGTAGAGCTAATTTCAACAGGCTCAGAGCGCTACTTGCAACTGCAGATTGGAATCAAATGTCTGAAACCGATGACATAAACCAAGCATGGGAAATATTCACCGAAAAATTTAATGAAGTGGTAAAGTCATGTGTGCCACTACGTAACAGACGTCCAGCTGGAAATAGTAAACCAAAGTGGTGGTCCAGTGAAATAAAAAGTAACTTAATAGCCAAAAAACAGGCATACCATAAATATAAAGCTACACAAAATAATGATGATAAATTACAATACGATAATCTACGCCGCACATCGAAAAGACTTATTAAACAAAGCAAAAGAGCACTGGAGATCCACATTGCTAATACGTGCAAATCAAATCCTAAAGAATTTTACAGTTACATTAGAAAGAAAAAGGTTATGACTACATCAATAGGTCCTCTAGAAACAAACAATGGCAGACACACTGAAAATGAGGTCGAAATGGCAAACATTCTTAACGATTACTTTGCGTCTGTTTTTACAGTAGAAAACACCACCAGAAACCTACTGTTACCCACAAACCAAGCAAACAGCACAGTCCTTAGTAACTATGCTATCCATAATAATGTTATCCTTTCAGCCATAAATAGTACGGACATAAACAAAACCCCTGGCCCCGATAAAATATCACCGAGAATTCTCAAAGAAGCAAAACATGAGTTACTGCTGCCACTCTCTGTCTTATTCAATAAATCATTAAGTACTGGGAAAGTTCCACGCGAATGGAAACTAGCAAATGTAACACCAATTTTCAAAAAAGGAAATGAGTCGCACCCAGGAAATTACAGACCAATCAGCTTAACATCAGTAGTGTGCAAGTTAATGGAAAAAATCATAAGAGATAAAATAGTTAATTATCTAGAAGAAAATAATATAATTAAAGACTCGCAACATGGATTCAGACATCGTCGTTCATGCTTAACTAACTTACTGGACTTCTTCCATGATGTTTACAAATCATACGATGACTCAAGAGCAGTAGATATAATTTACCTCGACTTTCAGAAAGCATTTGACACTGTCCCTCACAAGCGTCTCATGAGAAAAATAGAAGCACATGGAATAAAAGGAAAGACGCTAAAATGGTTACAAGACTGGCTGTCAGACCGAAAACAGCGAGTTGTGATAAACGGAAAGGAATCCAAATGGCGTAATGTGATCAGCGGCGTTCCCCAAGGCTCAGTACTTGGACCGATACTTTTTATTATCTACATAAATGACATTGATGAGGGTCTAAATTGTAAAGTATCCAAATTTGCAGATGATACTAAAATAACCAGTAAAGTCACTTCAAAATTACAGTGGCAGCAGTTACAAAATGACCTTAATACTTTAGCAAGCTGGGCAGAAAAATGGCAAATGAAATTCAACACAGAAAAATGTAAAGTACTTCATATTGGAAGTAACAATGTCCATGCAAATTACAAAATGAACAATATTCAGTTATTAAGTACAGACAGTGAAAAGGATCTTGGTGTGATAATATCAAATGACCTAAAACCAAGCAAGCAGTGTACTGATGCGGTAAAAATTGCAAACAAGCTAGTGGGTTTTATTGGAAGAACTTTCGAGTTTAAATCGGAAAAAGTCATACTTGCCTTGTACAACTCGCTAGTGCGCCCCCATCTTGAGTATTGTGTGCAATTCTGGTCTCCGTACTACAGAAAGGACATTGAAAAATTAGAGAAAATTCAGCGAAGAATCACAAAAATGGTACCACAACTTAGAAACAAACCATATGAGGAACGCCTTGAAGAACTTAAACTATTTAGCCTAACGAAGCGCAGGTTAAGAGGGGACCTTATTGAAGTTTTCAAAATCATGAAGGGATATGACAACTTAGACATGAATAAATATTTTGATATAGACCGGTCGAGTCAAACCAGAAGTAATGGCTGCAAAATCATGGGAAAACGATTCCAATCCCACGAAGCAAAATACTTCTTCTTTAACAGAGTTGTAAATATCTGGAACAGATTACCCTCAGATACCGTGAACAGTATCTCAATTGAGACATTCAAAAACAAATTAGACAAATATTTGCACGAAAATCCTCAGCTGACTCTTTTTCTGTCCGAATAACTTGCTTTTATAGCTACGGTACATGTAAGTTCATGCCCCCTTAGTCTACAAGACACCCCGTAAACAATGTACCCGTACATAGTGTTGCGTCACGATATTATACATTTTCAATTTATTCGGTGCAAACAAAGCAATATAAGCACAGATTAGGATCTGCACAGATAACCCTGAGTTAACGGTCACTACTCTTACTTTCGACCTGTGATGGGCTGTGGATCACTGAGGGTTCCTGTTAGTCAAGTGACCACCATCGGGATTTTTTTAATGTACCAGGGGTCACTGCTTCAGGATGAAACTTGTGTACTGTCCCACATGGGAGAGTTCCTTGTCTCAGTGGAGTGAACGGAGCTATTGCCTGATTGACTGCTGCCTACCTAAAAAGCGCCAGGGAAGGTTGCCGCACCACCCCTAAACATCCACTCTGTGCATTGCACATCCACACTGTGCACTGTGCAGTCCCCTTTTATCTAAGACACCCGTCCTATATACTTTTCAGTCTCCCCAGCGCAAAGAAAGCAATATAAGCACAGATTAGGAGCTGCACAGATAACCCTGAGTTAACGGTCACTACTCTTACTTTCGACCTGTGATGGGCTGTGGATCACTAAGGGTCCCTGTTAGTCAAGTGACCACCATCGGGATTTTTTAATGTACCAGGGGTCACTGCTTCAGGATGAAACTTGTGTACTTGTCCCACATGGGAGAGTTCCTTGTCTCAGTGGAGCAAACGGAGCTAGGGCCTGATTGACTGCTGCCTACCTTAAAAGCGCCAGGCAAGGCTGCTGCACCACCCCTAAACATCCACACTGTGCAGTGTGTAGCTTCCACGTTATGTCCACAGACTTCCCATTAACTCAATGTAACTAGTTTATAATGTCATGCCGTAACTATTATTTTATTTGTTTACTTTCTCTTTCAGGTTACTCTATCGGGTAGCTTATAGATAAAGTATTATAGAATGTGACTTTTCCTTTCCAGTGTTTCCTATAAAATTTCCATGTCAGTTTTTCCATGCTGCATGGTGGTTTTTCTCACTTTTTCCTGGAGGGTTTGGTGGTGGGGGGAGCCTTCTTGCTTTCCTATCCTTATCCTTCAACATGTAGAGTTAGATCTTGTAGTCATAGTTTTCTCTAACAAGCAGCCTCGAAAGGACCATAAGGTCTGTTGCTGTTTGCTTTCCTGTGTAATCCTTCCCCCTCTCCTCTACATTCCTCAAGGGAGACTAATCCTCCACAGATATCTCCTCGTCCCCATCTCCCCTCACCTCTTCTCCCCTCCCCCTTCCCTTCCCGTCCTCCTCCCCTCCCATCTGTGTTCTCTCCATTCCTCTCTCCGCATCAATATTATCTTCTTCTTTCCTTAATTTTTCTTCTCCCCCCCCCTTCTCTCTATCCTAGCGTTAGAAGGATGTCAGGATTCCCAACTCAAAGCGAACAGAATTGCCAGCCAACGCTTTTGACGCGACTGAGACAGCGCTCGTGTGTGTGTGTTTGTGTGTGTGTGTGTGTGTGTGTGTGACAGAGAGAGAGAGAGAGAGAGAGAGAGAGAGAGAGAGAGAGAGAGAGTATCGGTGTCGAAACAGTTGGATGACCCTGTGACACTGAGCTGTATTATTAAGGGCTTACAGAATTATTTGTGTGTGTGTGTGTGTGTGTGTGTGTGTGTGTTCTTACCTAATTGTATCCTTACAGGAATGAGTCAAGCTCGTACTGTCCCGTGTCTTAAACCATATTTATCGTACATATCCTTAAATTTGTGAATTGTTTTGGCACACACTATTTCATTCGGTAGTGCATTCCATTGATCAATTGCTCTGTTTGGGAAACTGAATTTCCTTTACGTCTTTATCACCTCTCTTCTTATGCAGTTTTTTGCAGTGTCCTCTTGCTGATGCTTCTCCATATGTTAAGTAATCATTTATGTCTATTTTCTCCTTTCCTGATATGCACTTATATAGCATTATCATGTCACCTCTTTTCCTTCTCTCCTGTAGTGTTGGTAGATTCAGTTCATTTAGTCTTTCTTCGTAGTTTAGGTCCTTTAAGCTTGGTATCCATCTTGTAGCGGCCCTTTGAACTTTTTCAATCTTGTCTATATGCTTTTTGAGATGAGGACTCCAGACTACTGATGCATATTCCAGGGTTGGTCTAATGAATGATGTTATTATCCTTCTTAGCATGTCTTCATGTATGTGAATGCTAATCTCATATTTGCAAGCAGTGTATACATGTTCCGTACCTTCTCGCTGATGTGGTCAGCCGGAGATAGTCTGTTACTGATAATCACACCTAGGTCTTTCTCTCTTTCTGATGTGTATAGGGTTTTATTTCCTAACTTATAATGCCAATCAGGTCTTTTTCCACTTTTACCAAACTTGATTACATGACACTTGTCCACACTGAATTCCATTTGCCATGTACTACTCCATTCATGAAGTTTATTTAATTCTTCTTGTAGCTTTTTACAAGAGTTTGTGTTAGTAATTCTCCTTTGTATTTTTGCATCATCTGCAAACATATTCAGATAGCTCTCATTTCCAGTGTTACTGTTTATATCATTTATATACACTAAAAACATGATTGGTGCCAGCACTGAACCCTGTGGTACTCCACTAGTCACTTCTTTCCATGATGAGTAGTTTCCTCTTAGTACTGTCCTCATTTCTCTTTTTATGAGAAAGTCTTGCATCCAACAAAACAGTTTGCCTCGAATTCCTCCTTGATGGTACAGTTTCCATAAAAGTCTTTGGTGTGGTACTGTATCAAAAGCTTTCTTGAAATCTAAATAGATACTGTCCACCCATCCTTCCCTTTCCTGTATTGTGTTTGTTACTCTGTTATAGTAGCTCAACATATCATAGTAACACATGATTTTCCTTTTCCGAAACCAAACTGTTTTTCTGTTATCATACTGTGTTCTTCTAGATGTGTGTGTGTGTGTGTGTGTGTGTGTGTGTGTGTGTGTGTGTGTGTGTGTGTGCTATCCTTGACACAAACAATTCCCTACATCTTCCCATCACAAACTTGTCAAAATATACAAAAACACACATCCAACTGTTTTCCCTTTACTAGACACACTACCTCCCACTCCAAGTTGTGACACTCCACGGCCTACTGTAGCTATATCAAGAGAGAGGGCACAGCCACAGTGGGAGGAGGGTGCTAAGACGTTGCTGCGCTTGGCGTAAAGTACAGGACGAGCGTGGCCATAAAGTAATAAATATAAGAACCGATACCATCTTATCTCTGCAAAATGCGTATAATAAACAAAAGACGTACGAAGGTATAACTCAGGCTATGGAACTCCCCCGCCACACAAAAGAAGAAAAATATATAAAAAAGTAGTACCGTAGTCCCGATACAAAAAGAAATGAACAAAAGCGAGAGGAAAAACGCGATCTCGCTGGGCATTCCCCCAAACCACCAGTCCTCACGTTAGAAAATGTACGGAGAAATAAAGCGAATAGAGTCCTAGGATTTATTTCGCAAAGCGGAGGCAATAATACATCTAAAGTAATATTTTAAGGTCACATTTATTTTAGACTACGCCGTGCAATTTTGATGTCCTTACTATAAAATGGATATAAATTCGTTAGAAAATGTAGATCACTCTCATCTTAAATGTCGGGACCAACTGCCTAGCCCCGGGCTCCTACGCTCCTCATGGGGAAATGTAGGATTGGATGATGGATGGATGGATGGATAGAAAATGTAGAGAAGAATGACAAAAATTATACATGATATTAGGCACCTGTCATATGAAGACAGACTAAAAAGAAATCTGCTCTCTCTCTACAGAGGTGTAGAGTAAGGGGAGACTTAACTGAGGTGTTGTGTATGAAGGGAATAAATAAGGGAGCTATTACCAAGGTACTCAAAAGTGAGCATACAGGACAGAACTAGAAGTAATGGTTTCATCTATCCATCATCCAATCCTATGCCGCCCCATGAGAAGCACAGGAGCCCGGGGCTAGGCAAGTTGGTCCTGACATTTAAGATGACAGCGACCAGCCTCACTCATCCCTGAGTGGCATTATGTGAGCAATAAACCCCAACCAACCCTTGGATATAAATCTACACGGGATCAATCTGATTGGAGTGCCTTAATTACACACTAAACCACCAGGAGTCGTAATTTGGTGATATGGTTACCACCTAGCATAGTAAAATGGTTTCCTGGTGTACAGGAAACCATTTGGCTTGTCACTCAGTGCAGTCACTCATAGGCAGAAGAGGAAAGAGTGAAGGAAAGACAGAGAAGGGAGTGTAAAGTCACCCGTAGGCAGAAGGAAGAGGAAAGAATGAAGGAAAGAAAGAAGAGGAAGGAAGAAAGAGAGGAAAGGGCAGACACCCAGAGCAGCACTACGTCGAGTAGATGGCGAGTGCAATTCCGTTTGTCAGGAAATAGGTGGTCTGGCAATAGAGCTGTAGACGAATAAATTAAGTTGACTATTGATGTAACTGCTGCCCCTTCCACTAAGCTTCAATCACAGGCTACATAAGAATATGACAAATAAGGGATGGGTATTAAGAAAAAATCTTATACCCAGTATTAATTCATTCTTCTTCTTTTTCAGGTTACACTATGATAGTCTCTTTTTCTCCTTTCAGACTTTCCTATAAAATGTGTATATCTGTCAGTTCTTGCTTCTTTTAACGCGAGCTTCCAGTGTTGGATTTTTTTTACTTCAATCAAAATGTACCATCATTATCACAATCACTATGTAAGAGTTTACATACTCTGTTCACTTTTACTCGCCCTAGGTGCTGGAGCCTTCACACAGTGGCACTGAAATAGCTGGACTGCAGGAGAAGAGCAAATTCTGCCTGCAGCACACTGGGTTCATGTTGTTCAATGAACCTGGGGCTGCAGCTACTACTACTAATGTGGTCCAAAATGAAAATCACCTTAAAGCTGAGTTGAAACTGAACATCATGATGATAAACACACAGAAGTGTCATGGAAAGGAGTGCGAGTCAACACTGTGTTTTTTGTCACTGAACTGAATGAAATAAAGCTACAAACGGTTGAAAATCTATGCCAGGTCAAGGTGAAAGTATTATACAATTGAAACAAAACTCATGTCAGTGTCTTACTTAAATTCTATGACCTTGATTCACGGTTTCTGGCTGTTAACTAAACCTAGGGGACTAGAAACTGCTGCCTGTAATTTGTGACACTCATATAATCAGGTGGCTCTGCTCCTTATTATACAGACATCCCTCAATTCCTTCTGTAGGCTACCCCCTGAGATGAGGCTGTGGCAGCTCCACTCCTGGCTATACAAGCATCCCTCAACTCCCTATCTCCTAAATGATGGATGGTGGACTATAAGAGAAAAGCAGCTTCAACGGGCTGTCCGCTGCATTTACACCTGCTGAGGTAAATAACCACACACACACTTACTTGAGTAATGGAGGCAGCTATCGAGAATGAGCTAGTTTCTCTCTCACTGTCCCTCTCTTCAGATTTACCAAAATATACAGGATATGGTAGACTCCACGGCTGACGGGCAATTCAGCACCTGAGGAGTAATTAACACTTTCAGTTTATGGCCTAAGACTGGTGTAAGAACAGAATCATAAGGGGGTAACAGAGTACAATAGTGTGGTGGAAGCAAGCTATTATTAGGCCTCCTTATGGGAGGGTGATGGTGATGAGGGATAACTTCGTGTGGTGGCACTGATATAGTCAATCCTATCCCTATCCACCAAAAAGATGGTATGTGAACTGCAGGAAAAGAGCAACTTCAGCCTGCAATCCACTGGGTTCACAGCTGAATGATCCTGGGGTTGCAAGTACAGTACTACTGAGTGACTTAATAAACATTCCTACCCAACTCTCTAATGCAACATTTGACTGATATTCTTAGTCCTTCACGTATGCAACAAGTCAACTATGGAAATGTCTCCTCCATTCTGTATTTTTCTCTTTGTATAATAGTCTTTTAAATACAATGATTCCATGCACCTCAAATCTGACTCCATTTTGCTTTTAGGCTACTAGAAAAGAGAAACTTATGGGCTTCCAGCTTTTTTTTTTTTCCTTCCTTGTATTCATTAAAAGTCCAAGGACGTCAGCATGTGTAACTCTTTTCACCTGACTGCAGCTCTTCATGAGTCACAGTCCTGAGCCATTTCCCTGCTCACCCCAGTAATTACCATTGCCTGGAGGTCTCCATATAGGACCTCTTCCCAAACCATTCTTAGACTGAATCTAGTCATTCTTCCCTCCACATGAATAACTGTGATCCTCCTCAACCAGTCATCTTTCCTTTTAATATGTCCAGACTATTTTAACCCACCACTGGGTATCACTTCCTAATACTGATGACAAATCTCTCTCATAGTACCTTACACTATATACTGTATTCTCATTTCTGTCACTCACGGAGACCCTACTTCATCTCTACCTTTTCATGCCCATTTTTTTTTTTTTTTTTTTTTTTAATGGATTATCTTGACACTAGGAGGTGGATCCCGGGAAAGCACAATACAATCCCTGGTATCTGATATCCTGATAACCAGGATTTTCAGACAGCTGCAAAATTCACAGACTGGCAAAAATATCATCAGCTCTAGATTTCAACCCTTTTGTTTTATCTGCGTTTACTCTCAAACCCTTGTGCCCCATTCCATCTATCCATTTCCTACATCTGTCCTCTGTCTCCCTTTCATTCTCTACAATTAACACCAAGTCATCAGCATACATCACCCATAGGTAGCAATGTCAGAAATGTGATGATAAATTTCTAAGACAAAATAATTCTACTAGGCAAACTTTTCAAAGACGTACGGTATAAAGCTATTGTAATACATCTTGTACAGCACTGAACTTCACCTTATTCTGTCTGTTGTTACCGGTACTTCTTTTGTTCTCAACTTTCACACTAATACTCCATTTTCTCACATAATTACTATATTACAAGCATCGACCTACACTCTTCTTTAGCCCACAGTTTGTTATTTCCTTTGTTTCATCAGTTCCCACGTCTTATTTCTACATTCTTCCCCCACCTTAGTTCTATTTCCTTAGTCACTCTTTACATCACGCCACATTCTTGGCCAACACATCTACAGGTACACTCATTACCGGTATCAATTTTACAGTGAAACATATCCTCCTTCATCACCCAAATCCTATTCATTTAAACATGCATAAACAGTGCACTCCTTCTATGACAATTTGACAAAGCCTAAGACAAAGGCGCATAATGAAAAATGGCTGGTTAGGGCAGCCTTAGCTATTGCTCTGAAGGTATTTGGTGCATGAACTCCAGTACTTGTTAGGGTCTGTATAAAGCCCCTTTCTTTTCTTTATTATCCTGAGGCCCTATCAAAAATTCAAAACCAGTTTACCATAGGAACTACTATACAGTATAGCCTACCTGATGACTTGCTGACAAAAGTTAGAGCACAGGAGGTAACTTGGTAAGTACTGTACTGTAAACATAACAAAGGGATGGAATGGAAGCAAGAGCAAGAGGCATGTGAGTGACTGATCAGAAAACAAAGCCAAAGATCAGTGGCATGGCTGAGTAGACTGGATGAATGCAAGATGGCCTTCTGCTGTTTGATATGGCTCAACATCCTTTCCACAGCACTTATTCAAGACCTGCATCCTGATGATATAGTGCTAATCTGTTGTTACAACATGACATTCAAGAAAGAAAGATGGCAATTTTCGGCCAAGTTAGTGTGAAAAAGGTACCGCAAGAGATCATGTAATCTGGAGATTTTCCAGCATTTGAGAAAATCCCCAACAAAGACTCTCTTACCTCTGATGTGTCACCTTCAATGTGCACAGATCTTATCACTTCAAACATTTGATCAGTGTGGGAAACGTCACGAGTGCCGTCAAAAAGAATTCCAAAATACTTTGCTTTCTTAATATCAGCCACTCCTTAACATGATTCCCCAGAAGACAGATGAACTCATTCTGAATCCTAGGAGATAAATATGGGTCCTTTCTCCTCCCAGATGTAATAGCATGTTTAAACTTCACAGTATATTCTTTTTAAAAACAGAATCATAATTTGACAGCAGCTCCACCAGTTCCTGAAACTGACCATGTTTCTTGATGGGATGTCCTCCTTGTGATCACGAAAAGGTTCTGTTGAGCAAGCAGTCATGGAGACGATGTAGTTTCCCTCCATTTCTTTTTCTCGTTGTCCATTACCGTTTGATGAATTTCGTCAACAATTTTTTAAAGTTTCAAGCCTACTGCCAAGGTCTTCCATTTTGACCATTTCTCTAGGTTCCTTGGAAGACTCATGGTCAGATATCTTTGGGTTTAGCCTCCACCATGCTTGAAACCCAGTGACAAAGCTCCATGTCCCAATTTTTTTGTGATCCTGACCAAACAGCCTTCAGCAAAAACAAAACAAAAAAATATTTTAAATAGAGGGGTAAACCATCCAGGACCCTAAAACTTTCTCACCATTTGGCAGAGCCTTACAGGACCATGCAGCTGTCAACTGACATCTCCCCTTTTAATTTATCGCCTGGCTCTACGAGCTGTGCTAAATGTTTCATTCTTATTTTGGAAAGCGTCACATCCTCTTTTGATAATATCTACAGTACTATTATGTCACCTGGAACAGGAACTGGCGAAGAAGATATATCAGAATACATTAACAGTTCTTCAGTCTCCTCCTCTTAATCAAACTCAGATTCTTCCGCCTGTTGACGTCAACTTGTGCAAGTATAGTATCTGTTTCCTCTTCAAGAGTTCCACTGCTCTCAGAATTTGAAGAGGACTTATCATCTTAATTTCTTCATTTTTTCATTTATATACATATCCTGTTAAAGATGTGCCCTTCAGGTGCCCATCTGATTCACCAGGTTTTGTGCGGAGTTTATTACCCGGGGTGGCACCCCATTTGAATTTGAAAATCGTTAAATTGACTTCAATAGGTGAATGTTAAAATACAGGACGTGATGGAAACTTTTTATCCTAACTTGTAAGGTGGAGCCAAGATTTTGGGGGCTTGAATGGTGACAACCATTTGTCATTAGGTAAACTTACATTCAACAATCATTCAACACACTACACATATTTGAGCAACTCACATTTTGGACTGTGGGATCTTCCTCTATAAAGACCTTATTTCTCCCTCGGAGGGTTTCAGTTCAAGAATAGACCAACATTATGAAATGAAATTGTCCCAGTGGCTTTCAGCAAAGTAAAACAAAGATAGCAAGGGAACAATCAACTAGGCAGTGTCTGGCACAGTTTTGAAGTATATGACACGACACCTTCAACATCAACTTCATCAAGTGCTACTAGGGACTGCCAGTCAGCTCGATCTCTTTGGCATTACCCTTTCTTATCTTTCTCACAAACTCATTTACCTTATCTCCTATATCCAGCGTGCTTTTGCTTATCTCGCTTCACTCCATCTTCAAACTCGCTAAGGTATATCATTTTCACCATAGTATTCTGGTAAATTTGCATTCTTAGGTAATGTACTATGCGTTTATGGTGGTAATATCCTTCAACTGCATATTGGCAACGTGTAAAATAATACCAGTATTCTCATCCATTCTCCTCAGTACTGATTTTTCCCCCCTTGGAGGACTGGGGCCCTTAAATATCCATAACATTTGTGATTAAGTAGTCTCCAGGAATTCATGCGTTTAACATCAGCTTCCACCCCTGCTGAAATCATATATTGCAAAATAGCTTTGATGCCGGAGCAGAATGTCAGTAAAATCCAATTTTAAAGCACCTCTCACCAGCCAGTATGTCCCACTCGGTAACAACCAAGTGCGATTGAGCAATTATCTTTTTCCAAAGTTATTCCACCAATATCTAAAACCAGAAGTCGACATCTGTAGGCATACCTGTAAGGTAGTCCAGTAAAGCTGGGGAGAATTCACAGCGCGTAAAGCAGCACACACTGACCAGCCATCAACAAGCCCCAACAAGCACACTTCAAGTTTACAGTAGTCGACGTGTACTCAGCGTCTGGACACACACGCACAAAATCCAAACAATTTCATCATCATAATATTTAAACTGTTCAATGGTTTTATCTCGCATTTCATAAAAGAAAATGATTGAAATATATATTTATTTTTATATTTCCAACAATTTATCCACTGTACGGAAAAAGAAGCAAAAATGTATACAATAAGCATGCAATGGCCGGAGAGACTTGTTTCCATTTTCTGACTCCCTGGACCCTACCTCGCCCTTCCTTGAGATGAGAGAGGAGGTCTGGATGATGATTTATTATGATCTCTTATCCCTCTTTCATTGTATGACACTCCTCTCACCTATCAGCCGCCAGTTACCTTTTTAAGTCTCATTTTGTATTCTCATCAGACGGACCATATTTCCTCTCTCTGAATTACTGCTTTGAAGCGTATGCAGCTTTTACAAACACTGGTTTTTGTTTCATGGGGTGCTGACCCTACTATACTATTCCATCTTCCTACGACCTTGTCCTGTATTATCTAAACTGGATTATGGTTGCTAGGTTTATTTTTCTGCCTCTGCATCTGTTTTGTCAGCTGGATTGAGTACTCCATCCTTGTCTTTCTCCTCAGTGGCTTGTACCATGTCCTTGTGTGTTCTCATCCTTTTTACCTTATAAGTTCTCCTCTTCCCCCAATTTGCTTTGCTCTTTCTTTCTCACTTGCTTGTCTACACACTCTTCAGTTCCTGTTTACGTGGATGGGTCCAAAACATGCCATGGAAGAGGTTGTGCTGTTTTATTCCCTCTGATTCATTTCAGCATTATCTGCCTTCATTTGCCATTATCTTGTCAGCTGATCTTTATGGTATACTCTTTGGCCTACATCAGATTTTCATCTCAATTCCTCTTCGTTTTGCATTTTTTCTAACTCTTTAGTCAGCTCCTTGCACCCATTCTTTGATACCTAAGATCCAATAATGCTGTTCGTTATTTGTCCATCATAAACCTGTTCAGTTTTATTGGGTTCCTTGGCGTACAGGTGCCCCAGGTAATAACCAGATTGATCACCCTGCCCAGCTGGCCATTTCCCTTCTCTTTTCAGTCCCCTATCCGATTCCATTTTCAGATCTTTTCCCTGTGTTTAAAATTTTGCTATTCAAGACTGGCAGTCTCTCTGGTTCCAAGACATATGCAACAAACTATATTCTGACAAACAATTTGTCACTCTGTGGTCCTCCTTGGGCCATAGAATAAGGCACTGGGAAACAGCATTTGCTCATCCCCAGCTGGACCATACTTGCCTTATCCATAGCCATGTCCAGTGAACTCTTTCCCGTTTGCTCATTTTCAGTCATGGCTCAGTGCCTCCCACAATCAGTATTTCTGCAGTGTTCATTAATACTGTTCACCATATTTGTTTCCCACACCTGGCTTGAATCTGTAGGTCCCCTACCATCTGTGACATTCTCCGCTAATCTATCTTTTTTCTATTACTGTACTCGTCTTATGTCCTTTCTCTGTCAATCTATCTATTGCCAGACGCCTCAATCCCGTTTGGGGTGGCCACAAACAAATCGCCTCCAAGTCGCCCTGTCCCCCGCCATTTCACTCCCCTGCTCCCAACTCACACCCCCCTCTCTCATATACCTCTCCACCCCATCTCTCCATCTCATCCTCGGCCTCCCCCTCCCTCTTTCCCCCTCCACCTCACTCACATACACTCTCTTCGTCAGTCTTTGACCCTCCATCCTCTCCACATGGCCAAACCACCTCAGTGTGTTCCTCCTAACGCTTCCTATCACATCCACATCAACACCACAACGCTCCTTTATATCCTCATTCGTCAGCCTGTCTCTCCATGTGACTCCACAGGCTCCTCTTAAATAACTCATTTCCACGGCTCTCGCTCTTGACTTATGTCCTTCCAACAACGTCCAAGCTTCACTTCCGTACGTTAGAGTTGGTATCACAATACTGTCATGTAGTAACTTTTTCACTTCCATGCTCACTTCCCTGTTTCTCTGTCAAACTGACATCTATTCCAGTTTTATTAATTTTGTCCACTCCTCTCCTTCATTTGTTGTATGTATATTAAAACTTGCCTCCCTGCCATAATCTTTTATACTGTAGTGCAACATAGCTTCTGTTGCCTGGTACTTGATTGTTCACTCATTCAATTCAGAATTTTAACAGTAAGTCATGGTTGCATAAAATGTGACAAGTGACTTATGTGATACGAATTGATCATCTTGGTTAATGGTCAGTGACCCTCCAGGCTGTCTACACTTAGTCATCAACTCAGTTGGAATGAGTTAGGAATGTTTGTAAGGTGAAAACAAACCTACTGTAGTACACCTCCACTCATGAAGTTTATTGCACTTGCAGCACAATTAAAATTTCTTAATCATATACCTCATTAGCACCTACAGTACTTCCATTTTTCAACTTTTATTGGATCAGTACTTTGGGAACTATCTGTTGACTTGTATCAGATACTGTTGTAAATGAAAGAAACTTATCATAAAGGAAATATATATATTTATTGATATATGTATACAGTATATATATACATGTACATGGTTTTGGTGACACTTCTAAGACTATATTAATCATTATCTTATAGTTTAGTCTCTTCAGTGTTCCTGCAATTAGACTGTGTGGGCTCCAGGTTCTTTATATATATAAAAAAAAAAAAAAAAAAAAAAAAAAGCACAGAGCCAGATATTGTGCTATGTATGCCGGAAGCCAGACACTGTGTGTGTGTGTGTGTATACACAGGATGGTCCATAAATTGCACTCCATTAGAAATCCACCTGGCAGTATACACAAGAAATTGCCTGGTGAAGTTGAATGTTATATATGGGCTACCCTTGTATAGCCGAGAGGAGGAGGAGGAGGAAACAGCACAGTAAAAAGTAAAATGGATTACTAAGGCAGGAAGTGAATGGATGAGAAACAAGAGACAGAACTGTTAATGTTGAAAATGAATATGAAATAGAAGCAAAAAGCAGAGAGATCTATTTATGAGGAAAGACAAGAGAGAACAAGGAAAAGATAACTGATAATAGAGAAAAATAATCTGTATCACTATCAGTCCATATAGAGTCCAGTGCATGACTGTTTTGGACACAAAACTTCTGACTTCATAGCTAAGCACATTATCATTTCATCTTCTTTCACTCTACACACACAGCCCCTTTCTAAACTGACCAAAAAGTTTCAACAATTCCATATTTAATAATCTCAGAAGAAGTTATGAAAGACACTTGTTGCCTCTGGTTTAGAAGAGGTGAACAAATTAATATAAAAAAAATTCAATTGGAATGTTATTATTTTTTTGTGAAGTTAAATGAAGATAAATAAATGGCACGGGTAATTAATCTTAAAAAAATAACATTGCGGCTGCCGGTGCGTACAGAACTCAGCATTACCTATTAGTATCTGTACACAATTGTTTTTTAATCTTTGGCACAGGTAATTATCATTCAAAAGTGCACACAGTTATTCATCACAAACTTCACAGAAAAACTCAGTTATCACATTTCAAAAGCAAAGACATCTTGACAAACAATTACAATGTTAAATATCAATAATAAACTGAAAAAAAAAATTGATGGAATAATTTTTTCTTCTCTGCTAGTGGATGCTGATTACATTATCATGTCCAAATAAAAGAATGCAACAGAAATGACTATAAACTGAAAAGTAGAGCTGAGAGATGCTGGCAATCTCAATGCAGTACATCTACAGTCAAGAGGCATACCGGCACTCCATCTATTGACAAGAAAAGTTATTTTGTACATATCTGAGCAAATGTATACTGATTTACAGTAAACTCTCCCAGCCAGACTACTCAATCTTCCATCTCCACGCTATTACTCTTATTGTGTTTTCCAGTCACATGAATGGTATACTATGGTAATTGCATTCAGTTACCAGTTGCAGCGAGCTTTCCAGCCAGTCTCCCCTCTCTCTCTGAAAAACTTTAAGTGCCAACTTAAGTGATCTGCCCACAATACCACACATTTTCAAAACATAATACCCATATGCTTTGACCTCAGATATTTACCTGGCTATATCAGGGGCTGAGAAATTAGCTTAAACAACTGTTGGCAGTACAGTCATTTAATACAAAGAACTTAGTTTTCATCCATCTGTATTTACTATAAAGTTCATGATCACCCTGTTGATGTATATATCATTATTATCTGCAGCAGTCCCCAGGTATCCTAGTATGACGACCCCGACAAAACATTTACATCTAATGTTATACTTGTGCCTAGCGGTGCTCTGGATGGGATAAAGATGACATCAGACAAATGGTAATAGACTGATGGGGAACTTTGTAATCACCCCATGAAATGGTAACGTCTCAGTGTTCTGTGTAATAAATTGCTTCTTCAAAAACCTGTCTGGGTAAGAGAGTTTACTATTTACTACCATGCAGGGAGTGAAATGAGGGAAGGAGAGAGAAAGAGATCAAGAGTCAGGAATAAAAACTACTGTACAGACAACAGATTACAGTGAAGTGTCTTTAATGCAGCACACCTGGGGCCAAGCGCTTACTGGATTTGACTATTTTCACGCATGAACACATAATGTCAGCACATATACTTTATTACCAAGTCAAGACATAATGCTAACTAAGGTGACACACCAGCACAATTCAGAATCAGTTATGTAAGAGAGAATGAGTAAAAACTTACAGATGGCCAAAATGAAGACATTTCACTGCACCAAGAAGAAAATATTACAAAGACAATGTGGCACCAAGTTAGGCATGATGCCCCTTTCCACTGATGCTCAATTAGTTTGTTGTTCATACAGTATAACCTTTCCAAAGACTGAACACATACTTCTGATACAGTACAATGTTTCTACAGATACCACTCAAGCTAGGTCAACAATGAAGTTACTCTAGAAATATATAGTCACTGTATCTCGAAACATGAACACATTTGTGTAGTACTTGTTATCTTTGTTCCTACAGTGACTCTGCATGTTCTAAATGTTATTTATTTATATAAAATGATGTACAGTGTGAATTTGCAAAGGATCTACAAAATGTGATAAAAATTGCACTCAGAACTGTTGTTCTGTGGATACTATATATATACAATTAGTCCAAGACTGGTTGTGCAAGAAGAGCCACCTTCACAGCACTAAAAGCCATCCAGTATTAGTTGCTACATAGTATAGTCATGTGTATGACAGACGTTCAACAACTCATGCACTTTATTTTCCACAAGGTTCACCAACATCTATGTATCTTAATTCATATGCCCAAACTTTGCCTACATCTACTGAATCATACTGGTGTCTACTTTCATTCTCAGGATGTAGTAACATTTGTTCTCTCATCAAAACCCTCATCTTGTACCAAGACTATGAATTTCTAAAATGCAGCACAGGATCCCCCCTCCCCTAAAAAAATATGGTTAACCAGTCAGGCTGCAGGAACCATTTTAGAAGAACTAACTTACTTGACTTGAATATTGATATCCTTTATGCATAGTGCACTTCTTGCGGTTTCTATACACAAAACAATAAAGCTTCATAGCTGCACTTCTACCTTGTAAACATAGCCTCTTTTTGATACATAAAAACACTGTGATCATCAGGTGTGGGGGATGTATTATCCTTGTGAATAAACTCCACCTACAGTAGTAAGAAATTTTACCTGATACAAGTTTAGAGGAAATAATGATCAAGTCAAACAACCACTCTGATCATGCTAAACACCTGATGACATACTAAGAGTGTATATAGTACAGTAAAGTGAAAGCAATATGGCCAAGTGGTTAAAGATCTGTACACTGCAACATCGGTCTCTTTGGAAGTGAGTCTGAGCTCCATTCTTTATATCTAATACAAATATTTGCATCCTCTCCCCCATTACACCATCACTCTTACTATACAACCCAACGAACTCTCTGCCAGTGAACTGCAGCCTGGTCTGGGAGACAACCAGGGCTCAGATTCACCAACAAACTGAAAATTAATATCCTCTTGTAACTTGGATGTGTTTTTGCAAGAGACACCCAGAGATTTTGCATGCTCCATTCAAAGTCCTTTCTGCAAAAACATATCATAATTACAAGAGAGTTGATAATAAGTTTGCAAATCTCATCCCAGATTCCTCTTGACTACACCATTCCTGACTACATGACTTACTTCTGCCATTTGGTCACTAGTCTTCCAAAACAAGCTTTTAGGAAGATATCTGAACTGCTGACATGACCTGCAATGAGTAAGGGGCAGAATTCACTCATGCCCCAGTAGTTGGTGTAGGCCGGGGTGGAACAACACCTGGGAAAAAGAGAATGACAACAAAGTTATGGTGTACATGTTACAGAAACAGAACCCCATGTTCCTCATCCAACAAAAACTTCCTGAATTAAAGAATAACCCTCCCTGGGAACTTTTGGGAAACACTGAAGCCACTTTTTCTTTTTTTTAGAAACGTGCGTTCATCACAGCAGGGTATACTGCAGCACATGAAAACAAACATACTGTATACAATAATAGAGGCATAAAACTGGATAACTGAAAACATTCACTTAATGTACAGCCACCCTTTCATTAACTTCACATACAAATACAGTTTGTCACAAAATGAGAAATCAGAATGTGCTACAGATGATATTCATTTGTAACAAACAAAAGCTCCTGTTGTTGTTGCTGAGTGACCCCAGTCTGTCTGGCCAAGTAGAATCATTTACCACAGGCAAGCAATCACCCCTGCAGGACTGTCTTATGCAATGAACCAGTGTTCCCTCATGGTAGACAGTGCCTCACCAAAGCAAGGAGCGTGGAGGTTTGGTTCCCAGACGGATGCCACATCATAATAGGCTCCATATCACCTCATTATTCAGTTATATGGTTACCACCCAGTGTTGTACCTAGTTTCCTGGGTTGCAGGATACCAATAGGCATATCACCCTGTGTAGGGCCACCTAAAATGGAAAGAAGAATAATAAAGTGTGACAGGAAGGATAAAAGAAATAGGAAGAGAGGATGGCAGTTGAAGAAAAAGAATGATAAAGGTGAAGGAAAAGTAGGTGGCATTACATGAAGTGAGTGGATGGTTGTCATCATCCACCACCATGAAAACAATAAAAGGATTATACAAAAAGCTGCAGTAAAATCTCATTTTTACTAAATGGCAAGACATCACTCATTTTGGTCAACAAATACTGTATGTTTGGTAAAATTATTTTTAAGTGACCAGATATTCCAGTAGGCTGCCTCCCAAACTACCTAATTTTCATGAATCTGGGATTCTCTTTAGTGTTCACTACCATCTCTCCCATCATCTGGCTTTTAAATCAGTGCAGATTAAAATAATGGTCTTTTCATTATCAGTAAACCCTGTAGACTGTACAATATATAAACCAACCGAGGGAATAATGTCACATTAAATCTGAAAATTTATTCAATCTAATGTTCAACACTCATCTTGATGAACACACATTCTATACCTAGTCTAATTTGTGGACATAGTTGACCCGTCCATAACATGCACTTCCACAGCACTATTTGATATAGGGCAAATAGCTATTCATCAGGCTTTAAACTTTACAAAGTGAATGTAGAATGCACATAATGCACAATGCAGGTCCAAACATGCCAAAATAAGGGATTCTTGGCCACTGTATACATCAACATCCCATGGTGCATGGAACATGACTGCTCAGAAACACAATGTGCACATCCTCCTCCTCCACACCAGGTCTGTCTATCATTGCACTGCAACGACTGACATGTCATCTGACACAAGAGACAGTTCCCCAGACTTCACACCCTTCACTTACAACCAGACGAAGCACATCATTAGCAACCTTAAGCACTCATCTGCCTGTGGCCCAGACAACATAAGCAACATACACCTTAAACATCTTGGACCACAAGGTATACAAGCACTCACCAACATACCAAACTACAGCTAATCACACAACATAATACCCAGCATCTGGAAGCATGGTACTATCAACACTATCAACAAACCCAACAAAGACCCCATGTTACCTTCCTCACACCACCCCATCATACTCCTCTGTACCTCCTTCAAACTCATTGAATGACTGGTATTACAATTAGCAACACCTCACATCCCCCTAGCCCTATCGCAACATGGTTTTAGGCCACTACACTCCACGAACACTTTTCTTACAGACCATACACAGAGAGTTCTTGATGGAATCAACTCAGCCAGGCCACCACACAGAACATTCATGGTCAATTAAAACATTAGTAAAGCTTTTGATGCCATCCCCCTCCACAACCTCACGAAAAAAATATTCAACACAAACATGCACAATAATGGAAAAAGATGGCTGGCAAACTATTTAGCAGGCATGTGTGCACACGTAACATTTGTTGGTTAGTCATCGAACATCAGAAACATCACAAACGGCGTCCCTCAAGGATCTGTTTTGTCCCCTATACTCTTTAACCTATACATGTATGGCATACCCACACCCCACACACCACAAATACACATAGCTTCCTATGCAAATGACATAACACTTACATGTACACACCAAAACGCAAAAACAGCCACACACATCCTCCAACCTTACATTAACACACAACACAAACAGTTCATCACAAACAGCCTCACAATAGCCCCAGCCAAATCTACAGTGACCCATTTCACAAACTGACAGTAGGCACATGTGCACACACAACATTTGTTGGTTAGTCATCGAACATCAGAAACTTCACAAACGGCATCCCTCAAGGATCTGTTTTGTCCCCTATACTCTTTAACCTATACATGTATGGCATACCCACACCCCACACACCACAAACACATAGCTTCCTATGCAGATGACATAACACTTACATGTACACACCAAAACGCAAAAACAGCCGCACACATCCTCCAACCTTACATTAACACACAACATGAATGGTTCACCACAAACAGCATCACAATAGCCCCAGCCAAATCTACGGTGACCCATTTCACAAACTGGACAGCAAAAGATAATTGCATTCCACACCTCACCATAAACAACACTCCCCTACCACACACCCACACCCACACAAAGAATCCTTGGTGTAACATACAGTACAATACATCAATGTCATTTAAACAACACATCTATCTATCCATCTATCTTTTGCCAGATGCCTCAATCCTGTCAGGGGTGGCCACAAACAAATTGCCTCCATGTTGCCATGTCCCCCGTCATTTCACTCCCCTGCTCCCAGTTAACACCCCCCTCTCTCATATACCTCTCCACTCCACCCCTCCATCTCATCCTTGGCTTTCCCCTCCCTCTTCCCCCTTCCACCTCACTCACATACACTCTCCTCACCAGTCTCTCGCTCTCCATCCTCTGCACATGGCCAAACCACCTCAATGTGTTTCTCCTAATGCTTCCAATCACATCCACATCCACACCACAATCCTCCTTCACCTCCTTATTTGTCAGTCTGTCTCTCCATGTGACTCCACATACTCCTCTCAAATAACCAATTTCCACTGATCTCTCTCTTGACTTGTGTCCCTCCAACAAGGTTCAAGCTTCACTTCCATACATTAGAGTTGGTATCACAATACTGTCATGCAGTGACTTTTTCAATTCCATGCTCACTTCCCGGTTTCTTATCACTGCTTTCAAAGACCCAGCAACTTTTCAAAACATCACAAACATTAAAAATATTTTAACACCAAGACTCAATGCCCTAGAGTCACTTGCCCATACAACATTCGGACACAATACCTACCACCATAGTATACAAACAATATATACATTCAGTGATGAATTATGCAAGCCCTGTTTGGGCTTCTAACCTCATTGAAACACACTACAACACCCAACAGACCATACAGAACAAGGGTCTAAAAATAATCACAGGCTGCACAGCTGCTACACCTACAGATCACCCACACATAAGAGGCACACAAATTCTTGCCACAGCCTCCACAAACCTACACCATCCACTACATGGCAGCATATCCACACACACTGGGGAACATCAAAACAACACCCTGTACATGATATCATACACATATACTGTTACCTCTCCCTTCCTCACCCACCTCAATCCAGCTTCCAGAAGCACATCCATGCTCAAATCACTCACTGCTTCATTCATTCACTCAAAGACAACACACAGCTGCATGCACAGCCTCCTGATACCCACCCTTCTGAATCCTACCTCCCACGTGAGGACAGGGTCCATCTGGCCAGGCCGAGATATGGGCATCATCCAGTCCTCTCGACTTATCGGAAGAGGCTGGATGACTCCATTGCTGATGCCTGTCCATGATGCAACACAGCACCCCATACTATTAAGCACATAATGGAAGACTGCATTGCACACAGTCACCTGTGCCAACAACACAACATATATTCCTTGAGAGCTTTGTGGGAAAGCCCGGTCTCGACTGTGGCCTTCCTTACGGACTCGGGACTGTTCGGCCACACTGCATAGGGAACTACTACTACTACTACTAATACTACAGTTCATTTTAAGTACAATACAATAAGTGTCTTTATATATGTGTTTGTTGATGTGAAGTTAGACTTAGTTGTGAATGCTGAAGCTTGTAAGGTTTAACTGGATTGATTTTTGTTAGATCTGAGTACCATTTTTTTTTTTTTTTTTGGACCTTGCCTCACCCCATCCTTAGGTGGGAAAAGAGGTCTTGATTATTGATTACTGATTACAGATGATGATCATCATCATCAACATGAACAAGATGATGACAACGATGATGATGATGATGATTGTGATAATAAAGATAATGATGGTGATGATAACATTGATAGAGATAGGGAAAATGATGATGACAAGGACAACTAGAACTTTGTTACTGTCCTACAGACAGTCACTAATCTCCACCTACATCTTAGTGACCTTGACCCTACTAGGGAGATTTGGATTTTTTTTTTTCAATCAGCAAGGGCCCACGCCAGGACATATAACCTGGGCCCTTCAGATTCCTTGCAGAGTCTCTAGTTCTCCTGAAACTGTCAGGAAACTCTGAGGCCGGAATGATAATAATTAATTACATATTTTTATTGTGTAGCCACAATAAGAAAGCTTCGCCATGCGGTAAGGTATGTGTAATATACTGTAAATAAGATTTAAAAGATCCTAAGGCAACTTCTAGTGTAACTTCAACAAGTGATCTGATAAAAGTGTCGAAGAACTCATGTGTCTGCTACTGTTTCTTACAATAACCTTGACCTCACTGGGGAAATTTGTTTTTTCTTTTTCTACCAGTAATGGCCCATGCCAGGACACACAACCTAGGCCCTTCAGATTCCTTGCACAGTCTCCGGTTCTCCTGGAATTGTTGCAAGACACTGAGGCGAGAATAACAATAATACCAGTGAAAACAATAGTCTCCACCTGTGTAGCAGGTGGAGACTCACGATGATGATAATGATGATGATAACTCAGGCTTGTTTACATAAAAGATTCTCTGCTGTACAGTATATAATAATGATGATGATGATAACTCAGACTTGTTTACACAAACATATACTGCTATATACATCACTAACAGAGTAATTTTAAATAAATAAAAAATTACAATACAATATGCCAATCAAATTAACCCCCTTGCACACAATGACGCAAAATGAGTCAAAATGGTGATGAGGAACCAATGATGCACTTGTCAGTGTTGGTTTGAAAGGATGCCAATTAGGCATTTTTGGACAAAAATATTAACCAAAAATTAGGTTTTAGCATGAAATGCATCAATATTTGATGCATCATAGGGGAGGATGATTATTTCAAGGCCAACATTCTCAAATAGTCAGCTTTCTCTTGGCTTTTGGTGTGGGAAGAGGGGTGCACGAATGCGATTTTTGGCAATTTACTCAAAACCTATCACAATTCTGAAAGCACCACGTGAAAGCTCATCAAATTCTGCATATAGACTTATGGTTAGCTCTTGCATGGTCCAGGCAAAATATTGCGGTAGGGTTTTGGGAAGTTATTTTCACTGTGGAAACATATTGTTACAGCATTTTTGTACTTTCACTGCACTTTCACTCATCAATTTTGTGTGTTTTTAATAGTTTATTGTATAGTATAAACATCAGCGAAAATGATGGTATACAATTTATACCAATACAACTAATATCTGGGGCAAATAAAATCCATGGGAATGTTTTCCTTTGTGCATGAGCCCAGGCTGCTCTTGTGGCATTTTCTCTGATCATGTCACACAAACTTACTGAAAACTTTTGGTGCTCAAAGGGGTTAACAAAGTATGTAGTGAGGCAAGTGTCAAAGTGTGACACAATGTCACGCACAGCAAGAGTGAAGTCACTTGGTCAGTCAGTCAGCTGCATCTTCCATATACAATACTGCATAATGAACCTTACTAAGCATATGCAAACAGTGTCTATTTGGCTCATAGGTTTATTAATCCGCCGCGTCCTGGCAGATTTTTCACCACTGCAACCCCCCCCCCCTGCAATCCCAGCAGATTTTAGAAAAGTTTTTTTTTTTTTTTTTTTTTTTTTTTTGCTAAAACCTCCGCTTTTTATAAGAAACATTGAAAATTCAAAGAGAAAGTGCTCAGTTGAGTTTAGAAATACAGTAGAAGTACCTTTACCCTGTTACCATGTTCTCTCAGGCTAGGCTCGAGATAACGTTTTCTATGGGAGGGGTAGTTATTCCAAACCATTTATAACTGGTTAGATATTTATTTATTTGGTACGACTTTATATGTAGTACAAGAGTATATTGGTTTTCAGACAATAATATATGTGATATAAGCGTTGCTCACTCACCAAAAACATCAACATATGACACCTTCTTTTACAACGTTACCGCCTCATCACTTTTGCTTGTTTCTTCCTCTGGCTTATCTCTTCCTTTGTCTTCCACCTCAAGAATCACTTTCGCCTTGAATTTCGTCATTGGTCAGACTGTGGTGTGACATGTCTTTACTGGTCTGGTCACTGCTAACAGGTGACTTGCCAAGAATATGGCACGCGAGGGGGGAGGGGGGGGTCAGGTGGGGCCAGGCATTATCCCCACCTGGTGTTGGGTAGAGGAAGGTCTCTCACACATCTAACAAAATCACCCGTGAAACTTGACAAATGTGCAAATGACGGACCTCGCAACTGCACAACGTATGGATATGTTGTCGGCTATCACCGTGACAAAACATGGTGACGTATCCATATGTCGTCGGGACGCCTTGGGTTAAAGCCCAAATCAGCTAAATAGTGATTTAATATAAAGGTAACCCTCAGCCATCACTCCCCCAATTAAAAGAGACTTCCCATCATGACCATCCTCATTTAATTACCTTCCAAAGAGGTAACATAACTGTAAACTGTCCTATCCATTTCCAGGTTTCATGAACTAGAATTTTTTGTTTTCCAGGAATGTATATACAGATATGTATACAGCAAATCCTGTTATACGATGAACTGCTATGCAATGAATTGCTTACATGATGACATTTTTTTTATTATATCACACTTTTGCTTATATGATCACTATGATCCCATACGAAGCATTACTGGTCAGTGTATGATTGTTGTTTTCACTTATACAATCACTGATACAGAAGCTTACAGTCATTTGTTTGTTCCAGGATGACCTTTGAACTCAGTCACAATGTACTGGGTGTGTTAGTGTCAGTGATGGAACAACTGTGTAGTGCTGGAGTTCAAGCAAGTGAAGTGAGTGAGCTGGAAATTTGTTTTAAGACTTCGCTGAGTGGGTGACTCTTGGCCAAAAGTGAATTCCCACTGAACCAAAGAGATACAATATCATTAATATCGTTATGTGGTAAATTTGATCAAACACATCCTCATCATAGAATAAGAGCAGTATATATTTTTAATTTTATTCTCACATTAATCAGTACCATGAAAAAATAAACAATACAGTGCCATACTTGAAAATGAGTTTGTTTACCATTTCCCCAGCCACCATACAATGTAAATTTTACATTTCTTATTGACTGTGGGAAATATCTGCTGTTTCAATGTTGGAGATACTGGCAATGGATAAAGAACTTACAGAACTTTTTCATGATCAACACAAGCTATGATATTTATGGGCAAATATACACCATTTTACCATATAACAACCATAAACTGACATACAATCACCACTCATTTATTCAGTTTTAGGGAACAGACATACCCAAGAACAGTGAAAATCAATTTACAATGAAAATATATCTAACAGGGCCCCCACAGCCCCCTTCATAATACTCCCAAACTTTACCAGACATCAAAGTTACTTGCCTGTGATTGATGGGTACTTGACAGACAGACCAGGGTTACTCAACAAGAACCACTACAATTTATTTGCTTAATGCGTACTTTCATATGATTTAACACATTTGTAAAATCATCCCAAAGCAGACCTTACAGTAGTGTATTTTGAGACAGTATAATATATGAATAACTGTACCAGCAAAGCCAAAACTGGGAAAGCAAAGGATGACTGTACTGTACATGCTTACATTAAACATGCTAAAAGTGTGCTTGCTCAAGGATTCTGGTAGTGCTAGATGTGTTTTTTGACAAATTCTGAAACTAATGGGCTCCACTGCACATACCATAACAGTTATTTATTCCAATGTTGTAAAAACACAATTTTACTGTACTCATGTAACAGTATCAAAGGCAAAGTACTGCATCTTATCTCTCAACTATATGTCTATCCTTGGGCCCAAACATTTCTAAGGGGAATACAGGGAATTGCTGTTACAGTTTACATTTACAGTACTGTACTGTTTTACTGTTAATACAGCTCCTTACCTCTTCATGCCTACTGGAGAACAGAGAGAGAGACACGTCCTCTTGTTTTCCTTAGTAAGTCGATCACTGACTCAGAGTCCCAGCCTGCCACATCCACATCATTTACCTAATGAAGAGTAAACATCTGTGAAATACTGCTCTGACATTCTTGTCACACTGTTAATTATGAAGTGTTGCCCATAGGTTTGATGAGATCAGACTTATACACAAAGCTCTCTCTCTCTCTCTCTTTATCGTGTGTTTCATTTATAAAGGCTCCAACATGTTTGCATGTGTTAGTCTTGGTCACCTAATGGCAACTCTCCATACTGCTCAATCTCTGGTAGCTTCCCTATACAGTCCCTTATCCCTGAGGTCACATTCTACAAGTATGACCTCATCCCAGGTCTTTCTCAGTCTGCCTCTCGCAACCCTAACCCCAACATTCACACCTCTCACTTTCTGCACCCAACTTTCATCCCCCATCCTCTCCACATGCACAAACCATCTAATCTACCTCTCATCACAACACAAGTACAATCCATTCCCATCCTTCCTCATAACTTCTTTTGTAAATCTAGTCCCCCCCCCCTCAGGCCTCGCATTCAAAGACACACCGCACATCCACCTACTCACTGTCATTTCTGTACATTTGAGCCTGCAAATATCCACTTACTTTACTGTATAGGTCTCATTATCATATACAGTATATATACTGTATACAGTCACTACTCATTTTACGTTGATTCGGTTTACAATAATAGAAAAGTTCCACCCCAAAATCCCATTTATGATAAATTTCCCACTATAATAATTTTGCCATCGGAAAGCACCAGGCACACGCAAGGTGACCGTCGCTTGTCTCAGACAAAATGGCAGCACCGGCATGCAGCGCATTGTTATGGTTCAGGTCCCGCCACCCCTTCACAGCCCTGTCTTATCAACTTGTTCATGTGTGCCCCCTTGTTATCGTCACCTCTCAGCCAAACATCGTACTACAGTAGACATCGTGTAGCACCAGGCCAGCTTTACTCAAGTGTGATTACTGTACTGTATTGTGTTGTTGCAACGATTTACTGTACGTGAGTAACTCTGCCTGTACTGGTGTGATAGTGTTTCCTTTGGTGAATTACTGTACATCACTGTGGATTTGTGTGCCCATGGGTAAGGTCAGTGCCAGTGTAGGCCCCAGTTCTATGGTTGGTGCAGGTATGGGCCCCAGTGCTAAGGTTGGTGCAGATTTGGGCCGGATTCCCCTCTCCCTAACCTGTTCCTGTCTGACTCAGAGGCTGACCACTTGTGCCTGCAAGCACAGGCTGTCCCCCAGCCTCGGGGGAGACGACTTGGACCAACACAGGAGGGAATGAAGGTGGGTGTCATTTATGGTTCAGTCTTGGTTAGGTGACTTTGGGAAGTTGAGTTGACATAACCCCCCTTTAATAATGTGTTTCAATCTCCCGATTTACGATAAAATCAGTATACAATAAGGTATGACCTGAAGTAACCCCATCGTAAAACGAGTAATGACTGTATATATACAGGTATACCCTGAGATACGATACACCTAGGTGGGATACCCCGGCTTGGTGATGGGGGTAGAAATACCACCATACCCCATATAATGATGGCCAAATCCCGGTTTAACGATGGATTTAGATTTTTAAAACCAATTTTGATGATATTTTAGACTTAAAGTTTGTGTTTAAGTTGATTTATAAACTGTTTCTAGACTTGGGTTAATGTCTTTTAGTCATAGGTGAGGTGGACATTGTCATTTTGGGGTACAGTTTACTTAGTCTGATTTTTCCCAGACTTTTATTTGATGATTTTCAGATTTTATTTTTAAGTTTAGGTGAGTTATAAGCTGCTTTTAGGCTTAGTTTTGCTTGTTTTATAGCTATTGTGGGTTTAGGTGAGCTAGAAACTAGTTTTTGGACCCATTTGGGTGGGTTTAGGACTTGGTTGAGACGGAAACCCAAGGCTCAAAAATGCGTCCCTATACTTTACATGTTAAATCTACCCCTATATATAGTAACCCGTCTAGCAATGGGTTTTTACTTAACCAACTGTATCGTTAAACCAGGGCATACCTGTATATATATACAGTATATATATATATATATATATATATATATATATATATATATATATGTGTGTGTATGTATGTATAATCGACACCTTCTTCAAGCTGATCACTCCTGTCACATCGCCTTCACCAACGCCTACACTATCATGCAACCAACCATCCACCTCAACAGCATCTCATCCAACTACAGTACCCACGAGTGACAATGACAGTGAAGATGAGATTGAGAAGGCAGGCTTGTAAACTGGCGAGTAATGTAATGCACCAATACTGTACAGACAATTGTATGCCTAAAATACTATATTTGTCATTATCCAAATTTTTTGCTATCTGGCCCTCCTTTGGCCCAATTAGGTTGGATATGTGAGTGTTTACTGTATCTAGCTATATGTCATTTTATGCTATCACCCTTCTCTGCCTCAGTACCAACACAAAATACAACTCACTCTGCTCACACTGTAATGCGCCCCCCAACCATAACACACTTACAGTATCTTGAGCATCTCACATTAACAATACAGACATTCCTTCAACATCACCTCAACATAGGGATGCCCTGCCAAAGTGGCTGGTTTCCTGCAGGCCACTGGGGTAACATGCAGTTGCGGCTGGGGACACAACAATTACATTCAACATTCAACATGGCTGTTGGAAAAAAAAAAAAAAAAAACTCCAAGTTTTAACTCACCATCTTTATGCACTGTACTCACCCTGATAACAATATCCCCTGTGTGCAAACGACCATCCCTGGCAGCCACACTATCAGCATAAATGGCTGTTACCACAGTGATGCCTGGTTCATCTTCACTGGCTCCCAGTGAAAACCCAAGACGACTGTTCCAACCACGGTTCAGTTCCACAGTCACAAGCTGGGGTTAAGAGAAAGCAAAACATTGTCTTTGGCATGAAATATATACATAAAAATGATGCCATGCTTTGTCTTAAGGGATCCATCTCACTGAAATTGGCCTTGGTACAACTAAAGTTACCTATTGACAGGAAGCTAAACCAAATGCCAAAACTGGCTTCCCATCATTTGCTGGACCTAGCATATGTAAAACTCTGAGAATCTCGGCATGGACTTTGACTCCATGTACTTGTAGCAGAGTTGTGTAACTACTCATGGCAGTGCCTCCCTTGGTTAATGGTAACAATTCTACCTTTCAGAAGGAAGTACCATTAATCACAAGATTCTGAGTTCAAGTATATCCGATTTTAGAAACTTTACTGTAAGGAACAGAATTTTGAAGGTGGCAGTGCACATGTGATTGACACACATATTTTGCGATATATTTACCATAAATGCAAAACTGGAAGGCTTTATCACTATATTATCCTGACTGTTCACTTTATATATGGAAGAAGTATCAAGAAGATGAAAAGGGGCAGCTGGAATAGGAAATGAATGTAAGCAGATGGTAATAAAAGCAAATTACTAATTTGTCTTGCAGCTACAATGACAATACAGTTTTACTGGAAATAAGAGAGAGTAATCTTCAAATATGATGAGTGATTTTGGAAGGCAAGAAAACAAAGTAAACGGAAACAGAAAAATGTTACTTGAAAGAATAACATGATTATTAGAATGAGCAACAGACACACAAAGACAGAAGTGTGTGTGTGTGTGTGTGTGTGTGTGTGTGTGTGTGTGTGTGTGTGTGTGTGTGTGTGTGTGTGTGTGTGTGTGTGTGTGTGTGTGTGTGTGTGTGTGTGTGTGTGTGTGTGTATTTACCTATTTGTAGTATACAGGAATTGAGCAATGCTCGTGTTGTCCTGTCTCCATATCCACATTTATCAAGTCTACCTTTACACACATGAATGTTTTTCTCATGCACCACCCCTTTGTCTAAGTCGTTCCAAATATTTAAGTATTTAACTAATATAAGCAACATTGGGTCTGGTTAGTACTTGGATGGGTGACCGCCTGGGAACACCAGATGCTGTTGGCATAACGTTCTCCCTACGTCTAAAGTGGGGTTGGTGGAGGATTAGTGCCCCTCCCTGTAAAACAATTAACTCTAAGCCCTTGGCCACCCCATTTGGTATACATGGCATCTGGCAATGAATGAAAAAAACCTACACGGAATGTGCTATGCTCGTGGGTTTCCGTTGCTGTTTCTCAATAAGTCAAATTTACCTTTAAACTCGTTTAAGATTTTAGACTGGACGATCTCTTTATCCAGGCTATTCCATAAGTCTATACTTCTGTAAGAAAAGCTATATTATTTGATATCCTTCAAGCAGCTTGACTTTTTCAATTTCATTCTGTGTCCTCTTGTTGCTCTCTTATCCCATACACACAGATCTTCTTTGTCAATTTTATCTACTCCCACCATGGTCCTGAACACTGCAATCATGTCTCCCCTCTTTCTCCTTTCCTCTAAGGAAGGCAAATCTAACTTTTCCAGTCTCTCTCTGTATGACAGGTCTGTCAGACTGGGGACCATCTTGGTTGCTGTTCTTTGTATTCTCTCAATCTTGTTTATATCTTTCTTTTTGTGTGGGGATCACACTACCGCTGCATATTCTAACCTGGGGTGGATCATGGCCACTATCAATTTTTTCATCATCTCCTCATCCATATAATGAAATGCTACTCTTATGTTAGTCAAGAGTTTATAAGTCTCTCCAACTATCTTGTTAATGTGCTTTTCTGGTGACAAATTATCTTGGACCAGCACTCCCAAATCTTTCTCTTCTCTCATTTTTGTGATTAATTCATTACCCAACAAATAATTCAGTAATGGCCTCCTGGTACTTTTACCGATTTCCAATATTTTACATTTCTTTACATTAAATTTCATTTCCCACATCCGGCTCCAATCGTGTATCCTATCCAAATCCTCCTGCAGCATTTTACAATCCTTCTCAACCTCTACCTTCCTCAAGATCTTTACATCATCAGCAAACAGACTTGCATAACTGTTCACTCCATCTACCATATCATTTACGTAAATCAGGAACATTACTGGCGCCAACACCGAGCCTTGAGGGACTCCACTTGTTACTTCCCTCCATCCAAACATCTTATCCTTTATTACTGTCCTCATTTGTCTGTCTCTCAAAAAGTCTCTCATCCATTCCAGAAGTTTCCCCTTCAGTCCTCCTATGTATTCTAGTTTCCACATTAGTCTCTTATGAGATACCTTGTCAAAGGCCTTCTCTAAGTACACACAATCCATCCAACCATCTCTCTCCTGTACCATGTCAATCGCTCTTGAGTAAAAGCTCAAGTTAGTAACACATGACCTTCCACTTCTGAATCCAAACCGACATTCAGCCAAAATATTCATCGCTTCCAGATATTTTATCCATCTGTCTTTCAGGATTCTCTTGCACAATTTTGCGACCATGCTGGTTAAAGACACTGGTCTATAATTCAGGGGTTCTTCCCTGTTTCCTTCCTTATAAATTGGTACCACATTTGTGCTCTTCCATTCTTGTGGCACTTTCCCCTCTTCCAGAAAGAACACGATTAAACTGTGAATTTTATCCGCCAGTTGTTCTCTGCATTCCTTCAGTACCCAATTAGAAATTCCATCAGGTCCTGGGGCTTTCCTTACATCTTGAGTTTCCAGTAATTTATACACTTCCTGTACCTCCACTTTTATATCTTTTATCACCGGTACATTTCTAACCACTCCCTCCCCTTCCACAAGCTCCTTTTCTTTAGTGAAAACTGACTGGAAACATTTGTTCATTATTTCTACTTGCATTGCTGCATCCTTATAGACCTCTCCTTCTACTTTCAGTTTGGTGATTCCTTCCTTTTGTTTCAGTTTGCCATTAACAAATCTATAAAACAGTTTGGGTTCATCCTTGCATTTGTCTTTTTCAAAATTCCTTTCTTCTTCTCTATGTATTCTTGCGTATTCATTTCTTGTTCTTTTATATTCTTCCTTTGTTCTGTTGTTACCTCTCTTTCTCCAATTGTTCCACGCCTTATCTCTCTCTTTTTTTTGCTATGATACACCTTCTATTAAACCACTCCTTTTTCCTGTTTTCTTTCCCTCTTACTCTTGGTACAAATTTTTCCACTCCCAAATTATAGAGGTCTAGAAAGATATCCCACTTCCTCTGTATCTCTCTTGTTTCTCTGAATTTTCTCCAATCCACATTTTCAAAAAAGTTTCTCAATCCTGTAAAATTTGCTTTCCCAAAGTTGTATCTTCCCTGTGTGTGTGTGTGTGTGTGCACCTGCACATGCATGCATGCACACACACACACAAACGCATGTCATTACTAGTTACAAGGCCAAACAGTACCTCAAAAAATTTTATAATCCATATCAAGGCGGTACCATAAGTGAAGTTACCAGGTGCATTTTGCTACTTTAATAACAAGAGAAAAGTGGAAAGATGCCGAGTCAAAACATTTTCTTCTCAACCTATACTACATCAAGATCTCTGATAATATGAAAAATTTATCCATAATATTTATAAGTGGGTTAGGATGATGTATGGAATTTTGAAGGCTTGAATGATAAATGGTATGGTCCACTGACCCAACCACTAGGTTGAAAGTTTCAACATTTATTTTTCCTGTTCCTCCTGGATCAAGCCTACCCCAATTAATTAGTAGAAATCTGACTGTTTATGATTTTGATATGATCATCATCATATTTCTAATGCATGTTAAGTGATAAGATGTGTGAAATAATGCTCACTGGCCAATCTACTGGTAACTTGATATTAGTTCTACTGCTGTCTGGGAAAAAAAAAAAAAAAAAAAGGTTATGATTAAGATTCTCAGATTGGACAAAACACTCACTTTTCGTTTTTGTGACATGGGTGATCCTCTGGGGCTGGCTTTCCTTAATTCAAGTTCTTCTTGTACTTCCTCCTCCTCCCTCTCCTCTTCTGTTGAGCTACCACTCTCCTCATCAGGGGTGAAAACTACACCCTTCCACTTCCTCAGTCCGTGACTACCTTCCTCACCCATCCCCACGAGATTCTGGTCTGACGTGGTATTTGTGAGTGTTAGTGGGTCATCCAGGTGGTTATGGTAGTTATGATTGGGACCAAGATTGACACTGTGGTAGGCTGGGTGAAGGTGAGAGAATGGTGGAGCATCACTGTGAGCTGAGGTGGGGTCCTGGTGGCCAGGGGATGATGGATTCTGGTCAAGTGGAGGGAGTGAAGAGGGTTGGTGGTTGTGGTGGTGATGATGTAATGCAAGGGGAGGTTGAGGAGAGGGAGGGAAGGAGCGATCAACCTCATGTGGGGGGGTAAACTGAGATTTCCTAGGGCACCCTCGACCAGCTGACAAATCCAGAAAACTTGGTCGCTTAGGTTTGGAGCTATCTGGAGTTGAGGCTGTGGAGGAGGAGTCAACTGAGGGGTTTCTGGATTCACGAAGTGGAGGAGAAGACTCTCGAACTGACTCTTCAAAATCTGACTCAGTGATGCTGGTGAGAGGGTCAGCTGAGGTGGTGGTGTTAGTGGGGTCAGCCTCGCGCACCAAACTGTCCCATCCTGATATAAAAAGAACCAATTATCAAAAAAAATTAATTAATACAACACGAGATGCACAGAGAATATTCATGTTACAGCAGAAGTTCAAATATACAAACAGCTACCTAAAGTCAGCAGTTTATCCAATGCTATTCACTATTTTCACTTGCATAATCAAACTGTGTCAGCATTCAGTGGAATGCACTTCATAATATTTGTTTGCATATTTTCCTTCAGTCCAATCTATTATTATTAAGCCATTATGAAAGCTTTGGTAGCACTGAAAGGTGAGATACAATATGAGATGGTATGGGAATATTTATGGAATGTATGTAGATATAGTATAGTACTAAAGAGGATTTCTGAAAATGAGACAACATGTGACTGTTGCACAGGGGTGTTTTATCCAATGGGTAAAAAGGGCAAGTGCCCAGGACCCACAACATTGAAGGATCCACATATGCACACACTAACCATGGATACTTTGGGAAACTGAATATTATACATAAGTGTTTTGGGGAGGATTTTCCTAGATAATTTAAAAAATATTTTTGACCAATGCAATCAGTTCCCTAAACTAAGCATAAAGTGTTCTCCCTCACACATTCTACGAAAGCCCTACTTTACAAAGTTCAAACTTTTGGCAGACAGAAAACATGAGAGTTGTCTACTTAACCCGCCCCATCCCGACGTTTTTGGACCTTTTTTTTTTTTTTGGCTAACATCCGCTTTTGGTGAGAAACATCGAAAATTCATAGAGAAATCGCTCACCTGAGGTTTAAAATACCGGATTTAAGTGCGAGTACTTCCTTACCTGATTGGGTTTTCTAACAGGCTGGCACCAAAGAAAATGAGTTCTATGGGAAGGTAACTATTTTATCCACTCATAAACAGTATTTATTTATTTCCTTGGTACGAACTTATATGTAGTACAAGAGTATATTGGTTTTCAAACAGTAATATAGGCATTATACGCATTGTTTCACTCACTAACTCATCACCATTCATGACCTTTTTTCTCCCACATTACCTGATCATCATTTCTGACTATTTCTTCCTCTAAACTTTGTCCTCCACATTGTCATCAATTGGGGAATCACTCTGACCCTGAATGTCTTTATTGGCCAGGTCACTGGTAACAGGTGAATTGTCGAGATAATGGCGTGCAGGGGGGGGGGGGGGAGAGGTTATGCGGTGTAAGGCATTGTTCCTGCTTGGCATCTTGTAGAGGAATAGAGGAAGATGTCCCGCATATACGTGCCAAAAATCACTCGCGAAAATTGAAAATTGTGCAAATTAGGGACCTTGCAATGTTGCCGCGTTAATTCATGTCGCCGGGACGGCACGGGTTAAATGAAGTACAATATGCACCATTATTTCTTACAAAACTATGATTTTTTTTTTTTTTTTTTTTTTCTCAATGCACTTTTGTCAACAAGTAATCCTAACAACATATTAGACAGCAGTTCCTGGTTTTGTACAAATTTTCTTCTTGATATTTACACCATATACTGCATTTTAACTGCCTATTGGATGAGTGTTCTTTATTTACATACTGTGCAGTAGTTACACATGTTTCTTCATTTATATGTACACTGATCAAGCATTCTGGGGGACTGAGATCCATCCATCCATCCATCATCCAACCCTACATTAACCCACGAGGAGCGTAGGAGCCCGGGTCTAGGCAGCTGGTTAAATTATAATACTGATATATTCAGTCAAACAGTTAAACATCCTGAGTCAATATTTTTTACATTCACTGACATCAATGTAGGGGAGGAAGAGGGGGCCAATGTCAGATGCTTACCCAGGTCCCCACTAAGGCTAAAGATGGCCATGCTGGCATGAAAGACCATAGAAAAATACATTAATGATATAAAGATGAGAGAAGAGTGACTTATTATAGTGATGGGGTTTGATGCTGCTCTTGGCTACATTCCTGTCATACACAAGACTACAGAAAACTACAAAATTGGCGATTGCTTACGATCAGCCACGACGGTCTTGATGTCTGGGCTGGGTGTTTTGTGAAGCCGTCTCCTCCTGGGGGTGGCAGGGGAGGCAGAGGCGGAAGCAGGGGCAGCCAGTGAGGTGGAGGAGTCTGAGAGGTGAAGGGAGGATGCAGGGGACTGTTTACGTAGAGCCAGGTCACTTAGCATGTCCCTGGCTTCTTTCCTCAGTGGCTTGGGCTTGGTGGTGGGGTCAGGCTCAGTAGGGGAGGCAGGGGAGACTGGGGTTTGCATGGCATCCCTGCAACAGCATCATCATTATCATCATCATCTTCATAACCCCTTCCATTATAGTTAGGAGCTATAAATCGAAAGTGGGTAGCCCCATGACAGGTGTAAGGGCATCAAGATAAGCTACCTTAGTCTAAAACAGCAAGTGAGGTCAATGCCCCAAATGACATTATAAATTTCTGATGGGTTAACAGTCAGCTGGAGCACCTTACCACACCAGACCACCATGTGTCAATTGTTGGTTACACTGTTACTTACCACACAACACAGTAATGTACAATAAGTCCTCATTATATGTCAATGATGTGTTCCACAGTATCACAACTCCTTTCATACAACCAGGACTGTAAACTGGAGAAAACTGGCAAATGTTTTTGTTATTCACTGTGGACTTCGTGTTGGAGTGGAATGCCTGTATGTGGTAGTGCCAGTATTACCTCAACTCTCTTTCCATCCCCCAAAGGAAGATAGTAGACTGTAAGAAAAGGCCAGATTCAGCCTTTGGCCCACCAGTTCCTAATCTACATGAGCCTGAGGCCATTTTTTTTTTTTTTTTTTTTTTTTTTTTACATACAAAAAAAAAAAAAAAAAAAAAAAAAGTCCATAAACCAGATTACACATGTCCTCCACTTATAAAAGAACCGCAACAGTTGGACTTCAACTGCTGTAGGTTGATTTGGGGAGAAATTCATATGGGGTAGGGAGTTCCAAAGAGAGGCAGATCAGGGAATAAATGAATTCTGACAGGCAGAAGTTCTGCAGTACAGCAGTGTGACAGTCCAGTCATGAATGCTACCCAATCCCCATGCAGCATGGGGAAGGCATGGAGAGGTGGCATAATGGATGCAACTCTGTCTGAGCAATTGCCATAAAAGTATCTGCAAAATAATGCATGGGAGGCAACATTCCATCTTACTTGTAGGGGAAGTAGGTTACTTGTAACTGCTGGGTTATTAATTATTCTTAAAGCTTTGTTCTACAATTTGTCCATTTGTTTTAATGCACATCCACTCCACAAGGGTAAGCAATATTCGAGCTGAGGGCAAACATGACTCTTGCAATGTATACCTAATTACTTGTCTGTGAAGAAGTTACAAATTCAGTACAATAATCCTAGTTTCTTTGAGGTTGTTTTAGCAACTGACCTAATGTTAAAGGTCCAACAGAGGGTATTATTAAGCGAAACACTAAGAATTTCAATACTTTTAGAGACAAGAATATTGGTTGCATTGAAGGCAATATGGAAATCAGGCAATACCTGTCTAGCAGTAAACTGGATATAATTGGTTCTCGATCTATTTATCTACAATATTGCCAGATGCCTTATTCCCAAAAGGGGTGGCTGTTTGTCTTTGAATTAGTTGTTTTATGGGGAGGGGGAATTATACTAGTATTAAATGAGACAATGTTATTCTGTCTCCATCAGGTGATCTTGGATAAGTCTTGATATATGGAGATTCCCGTGATGAGGTGGGAGATAAAGATATTAAACACTGTGAAAAGGTTTTTAAGTGTGAAGGAACTGTGAAGCATTAAAGGCATCCGCATATAAATGAATAGGATTATGGGTGACAGACAAGAGATCAATAACCCTCTCATGACTGGAAGAGACAGGCTGTGTCCAAGCGCAGGCAAGTACTGTACTCAGGATGTGGGCTGCCTCGGCCTTGGCCAAGTGCTGTGAGGACCCCCCCCCCCCTTCTTGTTTCCGCGCTTGCGGTACTTCTTAAACATTTTATCCTCACACCCTTAGTTTTGCTTCTATCTCCATGATATTTTTTTTCCTCGTTATCTCGAATAGTTGTACTTGCTTTTGGTGTTGATAAAAAAGGTTTGGCAAATATAAATTATGCAAAAATATTTTAAGGCAAAAAAATAAAGGGGCGATTTTGTTCGACACAGCTTGCGTCCTCCAGTAACGAGCGGGTGAGATTAGGTTTGACGCAGCTTGTGTTCTCCAGTAATGAGCGGGTGACTTTTGCACCTCTACCCTAAGTATCAAAAGGGATAATATGAATGAAGAACAGGGCTGGAGCCAGGACTGAACCTTGTGCCACATCACCATTAACTGAGTGGAAAATGGAATATACAGTACATCATCTACTTTTACTCTTGTGCTTTTGTTACTAAGAAATGATAAGCCATAGCAAGTGAGTTTGGCTGACAGGGAACAGTGCCACACTTTGTCAAAAGCTTTGGAAATATCAAGGGCTACCACATGGGTTTCTTCATGTTGGTCAGCTGACTGATGGATTGTTTGCGTAATGAGACTGAATATATCAACAGTGGATCTTTCGATGCAAAACCAAACTGTCTGTCACTATTTATGTTGCTGGATTCACAGTGATTAATAATGTGCTTATTAATGACAATCTCAAATACTTTACCAAGAGAAGATGTGACAGCTATTGGTATGTAGTAACAAGGGATCAGAGAAACTTCCTTCATTGGAAATGGGTGGATGGTAGATTCTTTCCATGAATCAGGGATGAAAAAATACATATTCATAGTCCGAATAATTTAGCTAAAATGGGTGTAAGTTCTGGGGAACACTTTTTCAAAACTACTGGAGGAGCTCCATTTGGACCTGGTGCTTCGTTGGTTGGTAAACTGTCTTGGATAGATTTTACACAATATATAGTCTGTATCTTAGGATGAGCAATTTTGGGATAGTAGGGTTCTGGTACAGGAACATTCTGAATACTTTCTGTACGGCAGAACTTCTGGAAAATGTACTGACAATGTTACCTCTTCCAAGAGGATCATTTACAGTGTTCCCATCTGAAAATTTTAGTAGGAAATGGGTGATGACTTGTTAAAGTTACTATTGAGAGAACTGTGAGTTGACCAGAATATTCTATTGCCATCAGGATTATTTAATAGTAGTAGTTGATCTCTAGGAAGTCTGGCCAAACAGCCCTGATTATTTATTAGTTTGGATGCTTGGTTGTCAGAAAGTTGATTTGGCAAGATTTGTTACTGCTTCTGTGTGGTTTCTAGTAATTTTAAAATGATTGTGGGATTTGGTAGTTTTTAACTTTAAGAGTTATATATTCAAGACTTCTGGGTTGTTACTCTGGCACAGTTGCTGTCGAACCATTTTGAGAATCCAATCTTTTAGTTACTTGTTGACTGTGTACGAACAATTCCATACCAATCTGTACTAAGTCTTTAATGTGTACGGTAATTGGGTAGAACTGATGTCAGTGGAGAAGAAAGCCTGCCATGGATTTAAGCTGGATAATTTCTAAATTCATCCCACTCTGCCCTATCAAAGTCATAATGACTGGTTCATAACAGTAACGTTTGGGGCAACTGACGAATGAGGCATTTATAAGACTGTGGTAGGAGGATCCAAGCAGTGTCTGTACCTCTATCCAGTAATGATCTGGGGTGCTTGTTGGGAAAAGATCCAAGACACAGGCACTGTGATCAGGATTATCTGGTATTCTGGCTGGTTGTTTTACCAGTTGTGTGAGAATAAACAATGCTGCAAACAGATGGCATTCCAGACAAGTATCATCAGTCCTGGTAGAATACAGTACATTCTACATATATGGATGTCAATAACACCCAACACAGTAATTTCAGTAGTAAGGGTGAGGTTACGGTTGGTCAACTGTGTGGATATTGAGTCAGATATGATGGGTTCTAATAAGACACTGAGGGAACAATAAACTATACAGATATATCTGGTTACATTAAGGTAACTTAGTTTATATAATGAGTAATCAAAATTGACGGGAGTGAAGCTCATGATAGCGTCAACTGCATATTTGGATTTAATTAGGCAACAAGGACCACCCTTGTTATGAATGTTTGTGAGATGGTACTCAGGAAAACTGCATGGGGATAAGTCAACAGAAGAGAGATTTGGGTGTATCTGTGAAGAATAGGACTAGAGAGGATATGGATTCATGGAAGAAGTGAATAGAATTCAAATTGGTATTAAGATCATGGATATTGGTGAAATATCTGCATAAGGCCAAATGTACACTTCTGCACTGATGAGCATGACCTGCGGTAGAAATAACAATGCCGGCACAGCAAAAGAGGACAAAATTAAGGCTACATATAATGGAGATTCACTATACTGTACATGGTTTCTAGGAGTACAGGAAACCACTTCAATCATCACTCAGTGTAAAGCCACCTGTGGGCAGTAATTCTTGGAGTCAATGGAGGTACACACCTGTATAACTTTAATGTGACAGTATCCGGACAAGTCCGGAGGAATGCTATCGCCTCTTGATGCGTAAGAGTGCACATGTTGGTGTTGTTCACTGAGATAATTTTGTCTCCAGGTCGCAGGCGGCCATCAGAGAGCGCTGGCTCCTTAACAAGTGCCCGAATTGTATGGCCAAGGATGCTGTTGTCTTGTTTGCGCAGTGTGAACCCAAGTGACCCTGCCACCTTTGTCAGCACAACCTCAAACTCCTGGAGGTGGGAAAAGTATCACTCAAATCAAATGAACCATTTCAAGGCAATGTTTATTATATTTCTTTTCATATCACTATCAAACCTCCTCCAACAGAAGAAGCCTCTTCAATGTGAAACATCTGTACTAGACTACATTTTTGTGGCTATTTTATGCACTGCAACACGATTTGTCATGTACCAGTGATCTAAATTGTCTGCATGGGGAAGAAAAATCACTCAGACAACCACAAGGCTGAATATGGTGCCATTATGTTTACAAAGACGTCCAAAACACTTGTTCATCAATTTCTCAGAAAGAGTAACCCAGATGACCATTTTCTCCCATAAATTTGCTGATTATATAGTTACCACTCAGTGCAACAAATGGTTTCCTGGGTTACAGAAAATCATTTGGCTTATGACTCAGTGCAGTCACCTGAAGGTAGCATTACAGTGAATGAATGGATAAGTGTCCCCTAACACCATTCCTACCTATCCTGACAAAAAACAAAAATGAGATGATATATTTAGTGACCCTATAGTGTACTCTCAAATTACATGAGTTACTACAAATCACAAAGGTGTGCAAACACTAAAGACAGAAGCCACGAGAAATGTCTTAACAAAATGGTATTACCAGGTATTTCTGGTGCTGCATGTTTTGAATTCCTGCATATCTGCATTGCTTACCAGCATATAAAAAGTTATATCCCAGGCCCCAACCATCCTAATGGAACAATAAAGAGCTAAATGTTGATGGAATGAAAAATAAGCCCAGCTCAGTTACAAATATTTCTATATTTTTTTTAGAGAACCAAAGCAGGAGATGTAACTGACCCCACAGGAAGAGAATGATGGTGATGGAGAAAGGTAGTTGTGAGAATTGGTAGGGAGAGTGAGGCTGGTGGTGACAACCCCACCAGTTCCATCACCTTCATCTTCCCCGTCTTCACCCCCACCTTTGCCCAGTGTGCCTGGAGGTGGCCGACACACCTCCAGTGTCACCTCACGCTCAGCAATACGCAGCATCTCCAGCGCTTCCTGAAATGGACAGTTAACTCTCTCACTCCAGGGATGTCTCTTTAAATCTGTTCCTCCAATCTCCTAACAATGATATTCGGCTTATGGCATACTTTCTGAAAAGGACTTAAATTGGCAGGTAACAGCAGCTAACCCTTTCACTACCATACATACTTTTATATTTGTAATAAACTTGTAGCAGCCGTGGCTCAGTGGGTTAGAGCGCTCTACTCTGACCGAAGGGTCGGAGGATCGAATCCACCCAAGGGTCATTGGTAGACATCAGGAAGGGCATCTGGTCATAAAATGCTACAAGCTCCAGTTCCTCTACCCAGGGGCAATGCCTTAGCCCTTCAGGGATACCAGGCGTAAAACCTTTTTTTTTTTTTTTTTTTTTTTTTTTTGTCTGGTATAAAAAAAAAAAAAAAAAAAAAAAACACCCGGGGGGGGGGGGGGGCGCATTTCAGCAAAAGGGTTTACTGAACAGATTGGCTCCTTCACAACAGGATGCCTTTTAAAAGCTTAATGCTGATGTGTGTGTGTGTATATATATGTGTGTGTGTGTGTGTGTGTGTGTGTGTATATATATATATATATATATATATATATATACATACATCCCTGTACTATCCGGACGCCCACTTTCCGGACATTGTGGGCCTGGAGCTTCAGAACCCAAAAATGGCCAAAAAAAGAAAAAAAAAAATCCCTCCCCCCCCAAAAAAAAAAAAAAAAAAAAAAAAAAAAAAAAAAAAAAACCCCCCCCACAAAAAAAAAAAAAAAAAAAAAAAATCCCACCCTTAATTTGAAATTGCCATGCAGCGCCAAACAGCTGTTTACACCACTGCCCCTTCACCCCTTCCTTCCTCCCCCCTCCCCAGTCAGGGTTGCCATTTGGTATTTTTCATTACCAAATGTGGGCCAACTTGGTATTGAAAAGTTCGTTTGGTAGTGAACCAGCATGATCCATTACCCAGTGGTGGGCAGCGCAAACAAAGAAGGACCTTGTGCAAGCACAATGCGCAATCCACAGTTCACTACCTTGCACTAGCACAAGTGTGCAATCTGACAAATATATAGCTTGCACAATGTCGCAACACGCAAGCGCAAATCATTTGCATATATTTGTGGGAATTACTGTAAAATATTGAGATATTTAAATAAAATAGCATACTTACTTACCTACTTTTATTTATTATTATTATTTTCTATTATTTGTTATTTGCGCAAGCGCGCAATCCAATATTTAGCTTGCGCAGTGTCACTAAGCGCAAGCACAAACCACTTGCATATATTTGTGGGAATTACTGTAAAATACAGTACTGTATTGAGATACTTAAATAAATTAGCATACTTACTTTTATTTATTATTATTCTGTCTATCTATCTATTGCCAGACGCCTTAATCCCGTAAAGGGTGGCCACTTGCCACAAACAAGCAACAAATCGCCTCCATGTCGCCCTGTCCCCCGCCATTTCACTGCCCTGCTCCCAGCTCACATCCCTCTCTCTCATATACTTCTCCAATCCATCCTTCCATCTCATCCTTGGCCTCCACCTCCCTCTTCCCCCATCCACCTCACCCACATACACTCTCCTCATTAGTGTCTCATTCTCCATCCTCTCCATATGACCAAACCACCTCAGTGTGTTTCTCCTAACGCTTCCTATCACATCCACATCCACACCACAACGATCCTTCACTTCCTGACTTGTCAGTCTGTCTCTCCATGTAACTCCACATGCTCCTCTCAAATAACTCATTTATTTCCACAGCTCTCCCTCTTCACTTCTGTCCCTCCAACAATGTCAAAGCTTCACTTCCATACATTAGAGTTGGTATCACAATACTGTCATGTAGTAACTTTTTCACTGGTGGAAGTTCAGAGGAGTGAGTGGGCTGGGAAGTGGAGGGACAGGAAAACGTGATGTTGCCAGTTTTACTTTTATCTGCATTTTTGCAAGACATTTTATTTAATAATTCAATATAGATATGGAATAGCATGTGTGATTTCTTACAAAAATCATTAAAACATATTATTTAAATCAAATATCCACACAGCCTAATAAATTATTAGGCTCTGGAGGTTTGGGTTAAATAATGTTTTAATGATTTTTGTAAGGAACTGCATATGATACTCTTAATAAATATTTTTAATTTATTATTATTTACTAATAATAATAATTTAAAAAATATTAAAATACAATATCTCTGTTGAAGCATTTTAAGAAATGCTCCTACCCTCCGTCCTTCCCGCCTCCCCCAGAACCCTCGTGACCCGTCCAAGACTCCCCCAACCCTTGTCCAGACATACCGTACGGGAAGCTGCCAAGACCAGCTGTCTCTTGGATTGTGTAGTGCACAGTCCACAGGACAGGTGCGCAAGGCAGGTGCACAAGCGCAATATTGTGCATAGTCTCGTGCGGTGCGCAATGCGCAAACGATATTCACCAGAGCGCAACGGTGCGCAATAGTGATTTGCGCAAGTGTTTGCGCACCTGCCCAGCACTGCCATTACCAAACAGATTTTTCACAGGCATGAAGATATAGAGAATGGAGACAGTGGACTGTCTGCTCTCTTTGATTACATTAATCTGGTAGCATACATAGTGCAAAAATAAACATGCTGCTGATTATAAGGAGAGTGATTATTTCCATTTGTACATATAATTAGTGAAGAATAAATGCTTCCTTCAAGCATTTGGTAATGAAAAGTTAAATATGGTAATGAAAACTGAGGAGTTTGGTAATGTGGCCGAGCTCAGATCTGGCAACCCTGTCCCCAGTTACTGGCTAACCACCGTCCAGGGAGGATGTTCATCGCAATGGATGTCGCATGTGCTTGTTTTTGTGAATAAACAGTGAATAAACTGCAATACCTCACCACTAGACTACATGGGAATTTACAGTGTTAAGAAATTAGAATTTAATTCAGAGTGCAAAGGATTAAGTGTGGAGTGCAAAGTGGCGGATGAAACTGGTGGCTGAAAATGGCGTGTGCAATTAAGAATAGAATGTGCAGTGTTAAACAATTATAACTCACCGTGCAAAGAATTATGTGTAGCACAACACTGGATTACTGTACGTAATTCGAGAGCATTTTCACAACTATCAGAGCCTTACAGAAGGCGGCCACAGACGTGCTGTAAGTACCCTGTACACTGCTAAGTATTTTCCATACTCCTAATTCCTCATTCTCTGGCTCCTTTTCATTTATTTCATGCTTTATGTCCATTATTGGTGTGAATAAGGTCTTAAATAGGTTAAATAAGTGCTACGCATTTCTGGTAGGGAGTTATTTAAGTGGCTTTCAAAGTTAGGCTGAGTTAGGGTCATAAATACCAATCCAGCAGGCAGGGGCCCACTTTCCAGATGGGACCACTTTCCGGACATGCCCTTGGCTCTATTACATCGGATAGTGGAGGGATTACTGTGTGTGTGTGTGTGTGTGTGTGTGTGTATATATATATATATATATATATATATATATAATACAAGTACCGGTATGCATAATGGTCTGATTATCAGGATTATTCACACAGCATGATTCACATACAGTATTAACATCTTGGTACAGTACCCTCATGTCCAGCATGCGTTTGTCCAGTACTATTCTCGTTCAGTACGGTCGACAAAAAAATTAAATAATTTATTACTGTAGTACGGATTTGTTGGGCTAGTATGGATCGGCCGCGCAAAGTGGGCCAAATCTGAGTTCTTCTTTCCTAGTACTGACGTGCTGCGTCCAGTACTATTACCCCCACGCACGTGGGGGAAGATGGCTAACACCGAGGAATGTTTCCCTAGTACAGTCACTACTTGTTTTACGACGGGGTTATGTCAGGTCATACCTTATCGTATACCGATATTATCGTAAATCGGGAGATCGAAACACATTATAAAAGGGGGGTTACATCAACTCAACTTCCCAAAGTCACCTAACCAAGACTGAACCATAAATGACACCCACCTTCATTCCCTCCTGTGTTGGTCCAAGTCGTCTCCCCCGAGGCTGGGGGACAGCCTGTGCTTACAGGCACAAGTGGTCAGCCTCTGAGTCAGACAGGAACAGGTTAGGGGGGAGAGGAATCCGGCCCATATCTGCACCAACCTTAGCACTGGGACCCATACCTGCACCAGCCATAGAACTGGGGCCTACAATGGCACTGACCTTACCACTGGGCACACAAATCCACAGTGCTGTACAGTAATTCACCAAAGGAAACACTATCACACCAGTACAGGCAGAGTTACTCACGTACAGTAAATTGTTGCAACAACACAATACAGTACAGTAATCACACTTGTGTCAAGTTGGCCTGGTGCTACACAATGTCTACTGTAGTACGATGTTTGGCTGAGAGGTGATGATAACAGGGAGGCACACATGAACAAGTTGAAAAGACAGGGCTTTGAAGGGATGGCGGGACCTGAACCATAACAATGCGCTGCACGCCGGGGCCGCCATCTTGCCTGAGACAAGTGACGGTCACCTTGCGTGTGCCTGGCGCTTTCCGATGGCAAAATCGTCATAGAGGGAAATTTATCGTAAATCGGATTTTGGGGTGGAACTTTTCTATTATCGTTGTAGCGAATTATCATAAACCTAATCAAAGTAAAACGAGTAGTGACTGTACTGCAGCGCCAGTCCAGTACGCCTTCCCCGTGACTCGTGATGTGTGCCAGTCAAATTTCAGTATTGCACTTCCCCTTGATGAAGATGATGACGATATGTCAGTGTGTAACTACAGGGGATATATGAGGGAGGTTGAGGCAGAGAGGCCTCCTCAGGATCCTGAAGGCCCTTCTCCAGGGAGTCAGTAGGACCTCCTACAGCCTCGGAAACCCCTCCCCCTTCCCCCCAAGCCCATCACCACTCACCTTTGAGGTTGGTAAAATCTTAGTTGTGTCAAAATGTAGTTAAGTTGAATTTTGGGGGGACTTTTTCAAGGCTTGTCTGACATAATTCATTTTTCCCATGAGGTTTGTTGTTTGTCCAATACGGATTTAGTCCAGTACAGTAATACTGTCTGACAAAAACATCACACTGGATGCGAAGGTACTGTATTTCCTAATTTCAGTAATCTGCAATAACATAATGAAAAATCACTGGCAATGCTTTACAAAGTTTGAGGAATATTCTACTGATTCTGTACTTTTTGTGATCATCAGACTTTTGTATTTAGTTACATTCCAGTGGTTCTGAGTGTCTTTAGCAGTATTTGCAGCTTGGAACTGACAACCCTAAACTGGTGAAAGTTACTTCTAAAAGGTTCAGTTTCATCAGGGATTTCATTAGTGGGCAATTAAGGTGCTCCAATTGGATGGGGCCTGTGCAGGTTTGTATCCATGGGGTGGTTGGGGTTTATTGCTCACATAATGGCCACTCAGGGATGAGTGAGGCTAGTCACTCTCATCTTGAGGGAAGGGGACGCCACCAGGGACCGATTTTCGAATGACAAAGGTATTTTGCGAGTTACCCCATAAAATAGCTCCAAGTATCACTTGTTCTTCGTAAAAATTTGGCAGCCGTACGACAATTCTTTCCCCTTCAAAAAAACTATTTTGTAATTCCAATTTTGAAGTCACTTCCCTGCAGAAATCTGTTTTCTATGTAATGTATAATATGACAACTTATTTCCAATTTTTTTCCTTTTATTTTCTGCAAAAATTGTCATACATCTGGCAATGGGAGTGTGAGTGTGTGGAGGGTGGCAGCGAGGTGGGAAAGGCCTGAGATGCTATGACACTTGGGGGGGTGAGACATGCCAGCCTTGATCTCAACCTGTTCTCATGTCTGTGCTAATCCTGGCCATTTCTCATCGTTTTTGCACACTTTTTGAAGATGCGGCGACCATCTAAGAGCTACTGCAACGTCAGAAAGCAGCAGAGAAGAATTTGACGCCATCTTGAGGGGAGAAAAACGCGTTGGAAGTAGCAATTCTTTCTCCATCGCCACCTGCGCCCCCCCCCCCGTGCCACCTAACCTAACGACCCCCTACCTTCTATGTCTTTTTCTCCAACTTTGTCTTCTCCAACACCCTCTACCTCTTCATAACCAACCCTAATCCTAACTCATAAAATAAAAAAAAAAGTACCTCAGTTGTTTCTAATCGTACAGACACTGCAAGTCAACATAAAACGAGTGATATCTCGGAACTAAACTTATTGTCCTTTGGAGTGATATAACTCCATTAGTTTTGAACATAAGACAAAAATCAAAATACCTATAAAAAGAGGAATGAAAGGGGAACATTTTGTGTGTATATTTTTGTCAGAAACTGACAAACATGACTAATGATTTTTTCAACATGGCAAAATGGGGGTAAAAATTGAGATAAATACATAGGCATTCGGGGAATTTTTTTGTTCAGCAATCGTCAAGAATATCAAAAAACTGTTAGGGCAATTTATTAATGAGGGTTTTATTAGTAAAACTACCAAATATCATAGTGATCAGATGAACACACACTCCCTGGTATCCCATTTCTCGTGTTTTTTTTTTGTTTTTTTTCTGTAAAAACTAATCAATCAAATTTACTCAAACTTTGGGATGTTATTGCTCATATAAAGTAACAAAACACATAAAAAAAATCAGACAAACATAATAAAAACAAATGTACCTTCATAAGTAACAACTGTTTGCTCCCCTTAAATGTCAGGACCAACTTGCCTAGCCCCAGAATCCTACACTCCTCATGGAGCAACAAAGGATTGGAGGAGGAGGAGGAGGAGGAGGAGGAGGAATTCAGATAATGAAAGTCCTGATTTGAATAGTAAAGTATGGTGCAAAAATGGCAATTTGAGTGGACAAAACTTTAGATATCAGCTGTCTGGATACCATGGGTTGCCTGCATTTCTTATTCTATTCACTCTCTTAACTTCATACACACAATTAAGAGATGGGAAGGTAGCAGGCGTTAATGGCATAGATGCAGAGATGATAAAGTTTTGTGGAAAGACTGGAATGAACAGCTTGGGTTAAAAAAAAAAAAAAAAAAAAAAAAAAAAGCAAACTGTTCCATCAGAGTGGAAGAAAGCTGTGCTTGTACGTTTGTACAAATATAAAGACAACTGATGTGAGTCCAAAAATTAACATAGCAGAAGTCATTTTAGAAGAGATATATGAAAAAAAAAAAAAAAAAAAAAAAAAAAAGTGTTCCATCAAAGTGGAAGAAAGCTGTGCTTGTATGCTTGTACAAATATAAGGACAACTGATGTGAATTCAAAAATTAACATGGCAGGAATCATTGTAGAAGAAATATATGGAAGAATACCATAGAAAAAGAGAAGAATAAACCATAAGACCTGGTGTGACAAACAGGGTGGAACTTGGTGAAGGTTATGTGAATCAAATATTCAGAATGAGAAGCAGAGAAAAATTGTGAAAAGGACTTAAGGTATTTATGACATTTATAGATTTACAAAAAACATGTAAGGTATATGGAAGGAAATTATGGAAGGAATCAAGGTCAGCTGGTCTTGGCTGACCTGTCCCAGGCTTGCAAATGGATCCCTCCTTGGATCGTGATGTGGTAGACTCTTAATGCCCTGTCAGGCTAACATCTGTCGTGATGGCTCTTGGGCAAAACCTTTGAAACCCCAGCAGGTGGATGAAAGGGACTGAACCCCAACCTATGTCCTGCTCTTACTGGATGTTGGGGTGGTGCAGAGGACATGAGGGCCTAAAGTTCTATACATGAGTTTAACTCTCAGTGGGAACTTTGGGTGAGGTTTGGAACATTCTTTAGGATGACCAACTGTCTTTGATGTAATAAGACTTGGGACAACTGTGGACTGGCATATCTGCACTCTCTCAGGTGAAGTATCCTGGCCATGACAAGATTAGTACTGATGGTCATACATGCTACTGGTTTGGCTGACAATGGTGCCCACTGTAGTGGTGTTGCTGGGGTGATTTCTGCTCACTCTGGCTCTGTATCAAGGTTACTCCAGTTGATGAGCATATAATGCTGGTGAGGTTGAAGCATACTTTGGGCTTCATCTCTCTTGCTGTAGTTTACACTCATTCTGAGGTAATTTACCTCAAATAGAACTATTCTATGTCAAACTTTCTTCATTTATGGAACAGTAGTCTTCGATGGCTTCAGTGTAATTACTGACACCTAACAGGGGAGGCTTCTATGACTGTGTAGATTTTTCAGGCTGCAGAACTAGAGTTTCCAGTAATTACATAATTCTTACTTTCTGAACTCTGACGAATCTTGCGAATCAATAACTGATGATTCATGGTTCCAGCAGCCCAATCTTCACTGCTGGAGTTGGTATTCCAATGTTAAGAGAAGTCACTTAGGAGACTGACCACATCCTTGTAAGCACCCTGCAGAGGATCCTCTAGAACTGCAAGGTTTTCAGGTGTGAAGAGTTCTTTACTACTGATAAAAAATTTGGTGTTGCTAATTAAAGGGTACAATAAAGAGGGCTTCAAGTACCATGATGTTGTTTATCATGGTACTTGAAGCCCTTTCACGTGACTTTAGAAACGGACTCCCGTGGGAGTTGTTGTGTGCTGATGATTTGGTGTTGATTGAAGAATGAAAGGGAGGCGGAGGAAAGGTTTAGGAAGTGGAGAGATGGTATGGGGCAAAAGGGTTTAAGGGTAAACGCAGATAAAACAAAAGTGATGATATCTAGGGTTGGTGGCGGTACTGTCAAAGACGAGGGAGAGTGGCCATGTGCAGTTTGCCACAAGGGCGTGGGAAGTAATTCCATCTTGTGCGGTGTGTGTGAGAAATGGGTGCATAAGAGATTTAGTGGTATCAGAGGTAGACTGCGAGATAAGGTTGATTTTATGTGTACGGCGTGCCGGGGTGAGCAGGTGGAGATTGTCAGACGTGAAAGGATTGAACTTGAAGGTGAATCTCTTGAGTGTGTGGAAGAGTTTTGTTATTTGGGAGACATGTTGTGTGCTGGAGGTGGGGCTGGAGCTAGCTCTGTGGCTAGGGTGAGAAGTGGTTGGAAGAAGTTCATGGAGCTCTTGCCTCTCCTGATACTGAGAGGGCTCTCCCTATGTGCTAAGGGGTCTTTGTATGCAGCATGTGTTAGGAGTGTAATGCTGTATGGCAGTGAGACCTGGGCATTGAGGGAGGAAGATATTCGCCGGCTCAGATGTACAGAAATGACAATGAGGGAGGAAGATATTCGCCGGCTCAGATGTACAGAAATGACAATGATTAGGTGGATGTGCAGTGCGTCCCTGCGTCCAAGGCCTGGAGGGGCTGGGTTTACAATGGAAGAGTTGAGAGGTAGGATGGGACTGGAGTGTACTGGTGTTGTGATGAGGAGAGGTAGATTGAGGTGGTTTGGACATGTGGAGAGGATGGGGGATGATAATTGGGTGAGGAAGGTGAGAAGTGTTAATATTGGGGGTGGGGTTATGAGGGGTAGACCGAGAAAGACATGGGATGAGGTCATTAAGTGTGACCTTAGGGTTAAGGGACTGAACAGGGAGGCTGCAATGGATCGTGCAGCGTGGAGAGCCGCCATTAGGTGACCAAGGCCGACACATGCAAGCATGTTGGAGCCTTTAAAAACAAAAACGACAACGAAAACGAATAAAAAACAGAGTAAATCCAAAGATGCCACCTGACACTGTTCTATCCTGTGATTCTCAGGGACAAAAGTGTGTTCATAAGTATGCAGTGGAGGTCTCAAACTGGTCTGAGGTGCTCTGTGCTGCTAAGGACCCTAATGAAAGATGGGATACCTTTAAGCAGGTTACTCTGGCAGTAGCTGATGACTGTGCTGTAGAGTGCCCAAGGTCAAGGAGGGGATTTGTCTCAGTGGCGATGATGCCAGATTGGCTAGAGATCAGATACACCACATACTTCTCTCTCATCAGGCATGTGGTGCTATGGATTGACTCAAGGGTATTTGGTGATGTTGATATTTGAGTTGAAGGGCAGAATTCATATCTTCATGTTGCTATGGCTCCCTGTCTTACTTTATGACTGTGAGACATGGACACCAAACAGTACCTTGGAGTGGCAATTGACTCCCATGATACTAAGTGTTTAAGTGCTTTCACTGGATCATAAAGTACAGCTAATAGGACAAGGTGCATACCAAGTAATTACTGTACTCCATGGGACTGACTTAAGGCCTTTTATCCATATGTGAACTCAAATTATATGGGCACATGGCAGTTTCCCTCAGGAAGATCTTGCTCACTGTGTCATATCTGAAAGAGTTAACCTAAGACGGACACCAAAGGGAAAGCTACAATATTGATGGCTGAAGCAAGTTCCTTCTGGGAAATACAGATGAGAGGGGGGAAGCTGCTGCCTAGAGGCTTGCATGGAAGGACCCCCATGGATGAAGTTGGAGGGTTGAGTAAGGCTATGTGCTCCAAGTGAGTGAGTGCATTGTGCAAGTATGGTGTGGATGGAAACCTACTGAATGCTATTAAGGATTATTTTATGGTGGCTGCCTAAGCGAGTCGCTTCATGTCAGTGCTAGAATAAGACAGGGATGTGATGTTCTCTTGGCTGTTCTATATACATATGGATAGGGCTATGAAAGAGGTAAAAACTCAGAGTTATGTACAGAGGGAAGAGGATAGTAATGAGGGTGACAGGTGAAGTATCTCGAAGCTGCTGTATGCAAATGATGTATTATTTTCTATTGTGAACAAGAAATTTGTAGGCTGGTGCAGAATTCTGTTGTGTTTGTAAGCACTGTATTCTGAAAGTAAATGTAAATAGAGTAGGGTGATGGTCGTTGGGAGAGAAGGTGTTGATGTGATGTTCTGGTGAATGGAAAAAGATGAACTGGAGTGAGAAAATTTAAGTAGCTTGATGAAGAAACAGAATAGAGGTAAATGTACAAAGGAAGTGGAGAGTAGGGTAGCACAAGGATGTGAGAGGTAGATAGTTTTATGAAAATAAATGGTTTTATTGGTACAAAACAGATGTGTGAGTGTAGCAGCATTAAGAAGATTGCATAAAGGAATTTTACAGTACTATCCACATTATATATATATATATATATATATATATATAAACAAACAAAAACACAGACATACATGGCTTGTGAGTCCAGTGAGTGGCTGTGAGTTGGCTGAAAGGAGAATATCACCAAGTTTGAGATGGCCACAGAGCCAGGCAGGGGTCTGAGGGTAGAGGCGCTTGACCCTTATGAGGCCAGGGTGGGGCAGGTCTCTGCTCTCTGCACCTCCACATACAGCCAGACCCAGCCCTCGTAAGGTCTTTGTCACTGTCACCTCAAAAACCGTGGCTGGGGGGAGAGGAGAGTATTGTTAAGCCTTTCACTATGATGGTATACTAGTTTAGTTTATTCTTACTACCTCCAGACAATTTTATTCAGCTTAGGATCTCTTGTAGTTACTAAAGGGGCTGATGAAGACTACGGTACAGTACAATATATCTAATGCCTCCTGTTTGAAAAGTCTCTCAAGCTAAATAAAATCACTTGGAGGAAACAAGAACAGAAGTGAAAATACACCTTTGGACTGAAGAGGTTCCACTTCCTGGCTGGGAAGGCAATGAAGTACAGGTAACACTGCACAGTGAGGAGACACAGGAACATTCAATTCAATCAGCCAGGGACATCTTTTTATTATTGCCACCTCCTGATAACTTTATTCAGCTTGGGAGAGATTTAATATGAAATGACTTTTCTACTGTAGGTTGAATAAAATCATGTGGCAGCAGAATACTAAAGTCTCACCAATCTAAAACCAAGGTTTGGGTGGAGTCCAGCCGGGGATTTCCCGGCGTACAGCGTTGCCTTGTTTCCTATACTCTGATTGGCTAGTGGCTGACCTGACACCGTTAGAGCTCGCCGCTCACACCTTGCCACCTGGCCTGACATGACTTCACCCACTTCTGTGTGTGTGTGTGTGTGTGTGTGCGCGTGTGTGTGTGTGTGTGTGTGTGTAAACACAAACTAATTTAAGTTATAAATATAATTTAAGTTATATATATAACAGAAAGTGAACAGTGGAAGCACGTGACAGAAGCTTAAATCTCCCTCCAATGGATCTGGATGTTGCCGCTCGTGAGTGTTTTAACTTATTTATTTCTATTAAAAAAATAGCGTATGTTCTACTGATTCCTTCAGATTATATTATAAACGTAATTGTTACATTACTTACCCAACTTAGAACTACCGTGAAAGTCGGTAAAAGTAACTACATTTTTTTCAGCACCACTGTAAAATATGTATGCCACGTTTCTTTATTGATGTACAAGAGCCATATGCATTACAAGTTTACCTTCCTTTGATATGCTAGAATACTTACGTTTATATTGTACTAGTATGTGTGTACCTGTCTGTGATGCCTATTACATATATAACAGAATCTACTCATCGTTCGTTTAGGAAGTATGGCATGGGTGCACCCAGCGCCAGACCCCACCCAAACCTTGGTTTTAGATTGGTGAGACTATAATTACAGCCACCCAAAATCAAGGAGGAGAGATACATTCTACACTCTGCACAAGAGATTAAGGGTACTGTACTGCACAAACAACAGTTCTACGATAATTCTGAAAGGAAACTGGAGAGTATGTATGAATACAATGATAAATATCTGATTTACTAATGTCCTCCATACAACAATATTGCTCAATAACAACCAGATACTAAGTATACCTTGGTCAGAATCCTTGGATTCCACAGATTTCCCTCAAATGACTACAACTGTCTTGCATTTGCCACACTCTTGTAAGTGAAAATTAACTCAAAGGATTACTACAGCATTTTTTAAAGGATGCTAATTTGTCCTCAGTGTTTAGCACAACAATGTAAGAACAAGATGTCAAGTATTCTGTTGACAATCACTACTGGCACCTAAGGTACCTATACTAACAGTTCATGCAGCAGAAGCAAACGATTTGTGGGTTTTGAAAATACTTTTTCATACGCATTCTTTTATTCTTTACTTACCTTTCATTGTCTTATTACTTATCTCAACATCTCTTTTCAATGTTTTCCCTTACATATTCAACTGTTAAAGTGAGTTTTTGAATACTTTGCCACATTTCTGAGTAGTAACTCTTGATACATCTGTAAACAGGATGCCAAATGTAATTCACATTATGAAGAATTATTAGATACTGTGTGTACTTTATTACTGCAAGCTCTGAGAACTTTAATTCTTCAGTCTCATGCAAACCGTAAAAGATATGTCTGTCTATTTATCTATCGCCATATGCCACAATCTCAGAATGCCACAATCTCAGAAGGGGTGGCCATTTGCTGAGTTAGTTGTTTCACAGGGAAGGGCTCTAACCCTCCACCAAGCCACTTGTTGACATTTAGGGAACATGTATGGGTTGGTTATGTGGTTACCACCCAGTGCTGTAAATGGTTTCCTGGCTTACATGAAACCATTAGGTTTATTGGTTACCACCCAGTGCTGTAAATGGTTTCCTGGCTTACATGAAACCATTAGGTTTACCACTCAATGTAAAGCCACCTGAAAAGGAAAGAAGAGTGATAAATGACAGGAAAGCTGAGAGAAACAGGAAGAGAGGAGGGCAGACAAAGAAAATGAATGATAATGGTGAAAGAAGAAATAGGCAGCAAAACATCAAGTGAGTGGATGATGGTCACTACCTCCTACCATCAGCACAAAAGATACGACAGGCTTTAATTTAACTCAGGGAGGGAGTCAGTGGTGGGGTCATTGAATGAACTCTTGTTATTCAGCTCCTGTGCCATTACTTACTATCATTGATGAAAGGGAAAAGTTTGCTGAGCTCCTGAGTGTCGAGGATCTGGCCTGGTACTAGCCTGGTATGAGTGTTCACCCAGTCTGCCTCCCCACCTTCCTCACTGCTGCCGTAATACAGAGGCGGCCCCTCCTCCTCCTCGGGGGAACGCTCTGAGCTGTAGCCTGGGTCATACCCCAGGTTGTCCTGCCCAGGACAGAAGTCATGGTCAAAGGCATAGTTGTCCTGACCACCCTCACTGACCCGATCACTGCCATCCCGTACCAGGTACTTTACAGCTCGCCCTCGTACCTCACCAACCTCATCTGCAGAGTTATACATTTGAGCACTTAAACATCCTGCTGAGCTTTGTTTACAGCATGATACCAGTTTACATGCACACCACAACAACAAACAATATATACATAGGAAACCAAGGTACTGTAATAACATAAGAATTATTTTCAATAGTTTCTAAAGCTATTATCCTAAGGCCTAAATTACCACTCAAAATGAGCCCTACCCTTTCATCCCACACTATACCACTGCATTCAGACCCCATCCTGTTATCCCACATTTAGACAGAAAAAAAAAAAAAAAAAAAAAAAAAATGCACAAGAGCAAGCAGTGTACCGGTATGGATTTGCTAATTAAATGGAGTCCTGAATCATTTATTTTTTCTGCAACTGTTTCATTTTGTTTTGCTTTGAAAAGCTTTTTATACACTTGTGTCAGTCCAGCTCACCTGATGGCAGCTGTCATGCTACACGATCTCTGGTTGCATCACTTTTTAATCCTTTACCCTTATGGTTACTCTGTAAGACCTCACTTCAAGTTTTCTTGTCTACTTCTTGGTGCTCAACCATTAACATTCACTTTCACAGATTTCTGCAACCAATTTTAACCTTCCATTCTCTTTGCAAGACCAAACCACTTCAATCTCCTCTTATTCATCACATCACCAATGGTTTCAATTCTCAATTATTCAATCAGCTGCTCATTCACAATTAGCTCTGTCATTCAGGGTAGCACTACACAGCCATCTCACCATCCTCATCTCTGTATGCTCAAACCCTTGAATGCCCCCCATCTTTACTGCTGAAGTTTCACTAACATTAATACATAAAACATCTTACATATGCAGCATACAATTTCCCTTAGTGTAATGGCAGAGTATAAGAGCACAGTGGAAGAAAGGTTTGGAAGGTATGAGTTAGAGCAAATGGAAGGGGTGGAAGACATATGTAAGATATTCATGGAAGAGATAGGCACAGCGTGTGAGGTGGTTTGTGGAGTGAGGAGGAGATGCAGGGGTGTGCAAGGGACAGCATGGTGGAATGATGAGGTGAAACGAGCTGTGGAACAAAAGAAGAAGGCATATAGTGAAGTAGAGGTAGGGGAGAAGATGAGAGAGAGAAGAGAGAGGTATATGTGAGCAGGAGAAGCGAAGTGAAGAGACTGGTGAAGGAGGGTAAGAAGAAAGTGGATGAAGAATTTGGGAGGAATCTGAGTGTGAAATGAAGGGAGAGTAAGAAATTGTTTTGGAAGGAGGTAAAGAAAGTGAGGCAGTGTGAAAGGGGAAATAGTAGGGGAGTGAAAGAGAGGAATAATTGATTGTTGGTGGAGAAGAGAGAAACTGAGGAGATGGAAGGAGCACTTTGAGGATTTGTTGAATGTAGAGAGTGAGAGCAGTGCGAGTATAAGTGGTTGGGGAATGGCTGGGCGAAGAAGGGATGAGACGAGGGAGGAAGAGATCAGTAGGGCGGAAGTAGTGGAAGCAAAGAAGATCAAGATGGGAAAGGCCCCAGCAACTGATGGAGTGTGTGGTGAAATATTGAGGTATGGGGGTGAGACTGCTGTGGAGTGGATATGGAAGTTGTGCAGACTGGCTTGGGAAGAGGGAAGGGTTCCAGAGGACTGGATATCAGGTATAACTGTTCCTTTATACAAAGGAAGAGGGGAGAGAGAAGTATGTGGTAACCATGAGGGTATTTGCCTTCTTACTGTGACTGGAAAAATATATGGTAGAATACTCATTGATAGGGTTAGGCATATGACAGAGGAGCTAGTTGGAGAAGAACAAGGGGGATTTAGGATGGGAAAAGGGTGTGTAGATCAGATATTTGTTCTAAGATGTTTAGTGGAGAAGTATCTAAAGAAGGGAAAGAAAGTGTATGCTGCCTTCATGGACTTGGAGAAAGCTTATGACAGAATAGATAGGCAAGGTATGTGGAAGGTATTAAGAATATATGGAGTGGAGGGGAAATTGTTGAGTGCTATGAAGAGTATGTACGAAGGAGCTAGGGTTATGGTGCGAGTGGATGATGAGCTGAGTGAGTTCTTTTATTTCAATGTGGGACTGAAACAGGGTTGTGTGATGTCTCCATGCCTGTGTAATATATACATGGATGGGGTTGTAAAGGAGGTGCAAGGTAGGGCAGTGGATGTGGGGGTGGCTCTAATGAATGAGGGTGAGATTTGGATGATTCCGGTGTTGCTGTTTGCAGATGATACTGTACAGTTTTGTTGAGTGAAGATGAATGGGAGTTGCAAGGTTTGGTGAATGAATTTGGGACACTGTGTTGGAAGAGGAATCTGAAAGTTAATGCAAACAAGAGTAAAGTTATGGTGTTTGAGAGGAATGGAGTCACAGAATGTACAGTGAAATTGGATGGTGAGGATATGGAGAATGTGAGTGCATTCAAGTACCTGGGTAGTGTGATGAGTAAGGATGGAAATTTGGGGGATGAAGTGCATGAAAGGGTACAGTTGGAAGGAAGGTTGCTGGTTCACTGAAAGCAGTGATGAGAAATAGGGAGGTGAGTATGGAAGTTAAGAAGTCACTGCATGATAGAATCGTGATCCCTACCCTGACGTATGGATGAGAGGCATGGACCTTGCAAGAGGGGAACAAGTCAAGAGTGGGAGCAGTGGAAATGAGTTACTTGAGAGGAGCATGTGGAGTGACATGGAGGGACAGGTTAACGAATGAAGAAGTGA